>NC_049202.1:71123163-71395663 GCF_013347855.1 Anguilla anguilla | reverse complement strand
TTCGAACCTCGATTTCTGTGTGGAGTTTGCATGTTCTCCTTGTGTACGCGTGGGTTTCCTCCGGGTAGTCCGGTTTCCTCCCACAGTCCAAAGACATGCAGGTAGGCTAATCGGAGACTGCTATATTTCCCATAGGTATGAGTGCGTGAGTGAATGATGTGTGTGCCCTGCGATAGATTGGCGGCCTGTCCAGGGTGTATTCCTGCCTCTCACCCAATGCATGCTGGGATAGGCTCCAGCACCCCCTGCGACCCTACTCAGGATAAGCAGGTATAGATAATGGATGGACCCTGCTCAGGATAAGTGGGTATAGATAATGGATGGACCCTGCTCAGGATAAGCGGGTATAGATAATGGATAAACCCTGCTCAGGATAAGCGGGTATAGATAATGGATGGACCCTGCTCAGGATAAGCGGGTGTAGATAATGGATGGACCCTGCTCAGGATAAGCGGGTATAGATAATGGATGGACCCTGCTCAGGATAAGCGGGTATAGATAATGGATGGACCCTGCTCAGGACAAGCGGGTATAGATAATGGATGGACCCTGCTCAGGATAAGCGGGTATAGATAATGGATAAACCCTGCTCAGGATAAGCGGGTATAGATGATGGATAGATGGATGGATAAGCAGGTATAGATAATGGATGGATGGATGTCAGGCAACCTTGTGGTGAGAAAGAGCTGAGGAGCCAGTCACACAGGATCTCTGAAGTCAGGAGCAGAGGATGCCCAGCTTGTGCAGGAAAGAGCCGTGCCTCAAACTTCTCCCTGGCATCAGCTCACCTCCCGCATTTTAATATATCCAATTAAAATGTCTTTTTTGAAACATCTGTGCAGTATTTCCTGGCAGTGAAAGTAAGGTAACAAGCAAGATGACGGATTCAATTTTTTTTTCTCTCTGCCAAGAAATTACATGATAAAGTGTGAATATAAAGCAGAGAGATGGAGAAAGAGAGAGAGACAGAGAAAGAAAGACAGAAAGCGAGAGAGAGAGAGTGATCACAAAAGAATCTGCTCAATGTGGAGGCTGCAAATGCCTTTCCTTCCTATATTTGATTAAGGTGGTTCGTAACCACGGTTGCCAGATGCTGGGTTTGCATCTGGCAACCGTGTACAGGCCTGATTTGAGGTCCTGATTGGACGATAAAATGATTAACGGAGCGATTAAGCCTCCAGCTGTGCACGTTGTCCGGTTTTGACCAATTCTAAATCTGAAAAACCCCACAAGTAAGTCCACAAGCAAGTAGGGGCGACATAGCTCAGGAGGTAAGAGCGGTTGTCTGGCAGTCGGAGGGTTGCCGGTTCAATCCCCCTGCCCTGAGCATGTCGAAGTGTCCCTGAGCAAAACACCTAACCCCCTAATTGCTCTGGTGAATGCGAGGCATCAATTGTAAAGCGCTTTGGATAAAAGCTGCTATATAAATGCAGTCCATTTACCATTTACCATTTACCAAGTCCAGCTACCATAACAGAAGCAAAGCAGACATCCAGCCTGGCAGCTATTTCTTGCACTTAAAAGGCCTGAATCAGACAGGACTCATGACAGAGTGAATTACAAATCTAAGACCTGATCAACCGGTATTCCTTTGTAATCACATAACTAAACTGCCCCCAGTAACCCCATATCACACCATCCGGTATCTTCACCAGCGATGGAGCACGTACAGGGCACAACAGATTTTTAAAAACGTTTTTTTTAGAGAGTTCAAGGTTATGTTTTCATTTTTTTTGGCTGGACCGCAACAGCGGGGCCAGCCCTACAAACGCGAATGTCTGTGAGTGACTGACTGACTGAGTGACTGATGAAGTTACACCATTGGTCAGCCGAGTTATGAAGTGACACCATTGGTCGGCCGGATTACGTGTGCTAGGTCCAGCCATATACTAGGTTTTAACCTGGTCTTGTTTTAACAGCAGTCAGAAACAAACAGCATTTTTCACATCTGAGTAACCTTTACTTAGAAATACGGCAAGTACACTAAATTGTGTACGCTGGGATTTTACTCAAAGAGGTCCAATGACTGAAGACCCAGTCCCAGGGAAAATAAAATAAAATAAATAAATAAATAAATAAAGTCTGCGTGTGAAGGTCTCCGTATTGACTCCCTACGTGCCGCTAAGCAGCTTATTCTCACTCCATTGTGTGGCCTGTGGCTGTAATTGGAGGCAGTGGGATCGATAGCTTCCGCTGAGAGGATTTTCCGAGCCAATTAGGAGATTATCTCCTGCGCTAAGTGCAAAAGACAGAGGGAATTAAAGCGAAAGAAATGCTGCCCGGGAGATGCGGGGGCCAAGCGCTAGGGCTCCAGCTTGGGCACGGCAACAGCTCGGCCCTCAAAACGCGGGGATAGATTAACATGCTGAACAAGTCGACCTCTCCTCGTTTCCACCAATCGATTTTAATAGTTTCGGCGTATTATTATGACAGCAGGCAAAACCCGCTCAGAAATTCACGGCCATATTTTTGGGGGCACAACCGAAGACCAGTTCGTGCAGAGAAATCATCTTGAATGGGGCACGCGTTCTAAAATTCGAGCCCTGTCAGTCAGGCGGTCTACGGCCTTCTCCCCCCTCAGCTTTTGAGGGTAAGTTTCGCTGGCATCGGGATGTCAGGATTGCATTGCATCTCGTGATTCATAGGCCTTGGCATATCAAAACACCTTCGTGGCAGGTAAAAAAAAATAAAAAAACCATGACAGCAGGCATCAAAACAAGCCTCTGCATTAGCGATGGATAAGTGTGGATAAAAAGGTCTTTTAGGCAGCTCATTGGGATGGAGGAAGGCAGGCTCTTGCTCCCTGCTCTGTGTACCCGCGAGGCACATTTCGGCAGCCGGCTGCCACTCAGGCAGGCGGGACACCGCAGACACCTCCCCGGCAGCTGTGAGTCACTCTTCAACCTAATACTGAGGATCGTTCCGTAAAACCGTCCCCCGTCGAGCCCTTCCGCCTCTCCTTGGGAAGACAATAAACACCCAGAGAGAGAGAGAGAGAGAGAGGAAGGGGTGGAGGGAGAGGGGGGGGGAGAGAGAGAGGGGGGGGGGAGACAGAGAGAGGGGGGAGAGAGAGAGAGGGGGGCGGAACAGGGAGAGAAGGAGAGAGAGAGAGGGGTGGGAGAGGGAGAGAGGGAGAGAGAGTGAGAGGTGGGGAGGAGAGAGAGAGAGGGGGGTGGGGAGAGAGAGAGAGAGAGGGGGGAGAGAGAGAGAGAGAGAGAGAGGGCGAGAGAGTTTTCCCTGCAAATTACCTGCAGAGTGAGTGAAGCCGGTAAATCTGTTCCCGCACGGAATTCACAGGGGTTCCGGCTTCTGCCAGACACAGGTGCCAAATTGTCTGGTTTCTCCTGATAGGTGTTAAACTGCTGAGGCGGTGTTGTGATGATGCGCGCGCGTCCTCATGGCGAATGCACAAATCAGGGTCAGAGAGAGAGGGGCCCCAATTACAGGGTCTGAGGTTGGCAATCAGGAGATCAATCCGAGCGCCTCATAAAAGCTAACTTGCCACTACGTGGTGCTTTTCAGAAGCATGAAATTACACCAAGAAACATGTCTATCGATCTGAAATTCAAATTACGGAAAGCCACGGAGAGAGAGAGAGAGCCAGCTGAATTCAAAATGCTGTAAAATCTGCAGTAAAAAAAAAAAAGTTTAAACTGAAAGTGTTCATTTGCGCTTTGTAGGAGCTTTTAGTGGAAAAGCTCTTCTCTAACAACTGTTGGTCTACTGCTGTTATATTTAACATAATTTTACCAGTTTCGCTGTTTCATGGGCTACAGATGTAAACTCACTCTATCTGGCAATCTGGATAAATGTTCATTATCGTGCACTGTGCCTGTCAAAATAACGCTTCAAATGATAAACTATCAAACTGAAAGCTGTACCTCCAGTTACCTAGCAAACAGTGTTAGCCCTGTTCAATTTGTATGAAGATCAGCATTAGATTTTCTTATCAGAAACCCAAAGGACCAACAACAATGTTGAAATGTTGCTAATTACCAATAATATCCCAACAAAAATCAGTTGGCCTTTCGTGGTCAAATCACTTATGATTAATTTTTACCAAAAAAAATGTTCTGGCTAACATAATGTAATGACAGGTTAAAATATGGTAATGTGCGTTTAAAAAAAAAAAAAAAAAAATGCTAATGTGACCCTGCCGTAAGTTAGCCACAACTGGCTATGAATGAAAAAAAATTTCAGTTTAATGAATCTGGATTATCGGAATGTCAGTATTGGCTTCTGACATCATGAAATGGGGAAATGTAGAGTGGTATCACTAAACCAGCACTGGCTGTTGATTACAGAACAGCCCCCAATGTGAAAGTTGACCTCCCACGATGACACAGCCATCAATACCCTACATTAGACCCACTAGGTCATGTATACAGTGTTCCCAATACTTTTGGTAAATGGACTGCATTTATATATATGGACTGCATTTATATAGCACTTTTATCCAAAGCGCTTTACAATTGATGCCTCTCATTCACCAGAGCAGTTAGGGGTTAGGTGTCTTGCTCAAGGACACTTCGACACGCCCAGGGCGGGGTTTGAACCAGCAACCCTCCGACTGCCAGCCAATCGGTCTTACCTCCTGAGCTATGTCGCCCCACTTTTGTCTACATATTCAAGTTGCTCTTTCTTTCTTTCTTTCTCTTCTTTAGGTGCGTGGCCTCTATCAAATAGGCCACGCACCTACATATTAAAAGAGAAGGCACAGCCCACAAACTGCTTCACGGCAGCTCTGACTTGGTCATGGTGGCTCCAAGCACAGCTCATATGTGACGACCCCCTGCTCTGCTGCCCGTGCAGCTCGTTGTGGTATTGCTCACAGGTGCCTGCAGGGCAGAGCAGAGGGTCGCTGGTGCAATTGGGAGCACCTGTGTTCAGGGCGCCCCAGAGAGATTATAAGATGCCTGTCTCCAGTTTGAGGGAGAGCTCTCTCTCTCCACACTGTTTGGTTTCTGTTTTGGTGTTGGCTGTGGTTTTTGGTTTTACACCATACAACATCGCTTCAGCATACCTTTCACACATCCACTCACCTACACTACTGATAATGCTGACTTTCACACCCCATGTTTGTATTGTTTTTGGGTATAATTAGGTTATTTTAAATAAATGAGAATTTTCTTTTTAATTGTGTCAGTGTGAGTCTCCCTTTTTGTCATGGCCCTTGAGCCAGATCGTGAAACACAACTGTAGGTCTGTGAAAAATCCTCACAATGAAATTTTCCAAAACTTAATTGAAAGACTTAATAATTTACCTGGAGCTGGAGTTGATCCGACAGCACAGAGGGCCACAGGAACGAAAGAGAAAAAGGAAAAAAAAGGAGAAGAGGGAACGGTAAGAACAAAAACTGTTATTTTCTCCCTCGTCGCTCGCAAATCAACTTCAATGCAAACCGCAGAGCCCGCAGACACAACTTTGAAAGTGAAAGACAATTCCACGCCTGCGAAATAGTCTGTTTCCAGGGATGAGAAAACCAGTGGCAATTTTTCGCAGCATCCGGCACATTTTTTTAAATTTAGGAGTGAGTATATGCCCCTCAACTGTTCAGAGAGATGGGGAATTCAGAGCAACAAAGGCAGCGCTAGAAAGTGTTAGCGGAATCAGCTCCGTTCATCAAAGATGCAACGTGAAAGCGGCTCTCCGGGACTTGAAGGATACATTTTGTACCAAATAAAAACATTGCGAATGTCATTCTTCCCGGCGTATTCATTTGCGGAAACAAACGGCACTCCGGTCGCGAAGCAGAAGACGCTTCGTTTAAGTGTAATTTTGTCTGTAAGTGGGAAATGGCCCATTTCGGCACGATGACACCTGCCACTGCAATTACACCTCCGGTGATATTCAGCGACTCGTGATTTCAGTCGCGGCTACGCTTCCCCAGCAGCCCCTCCGCATTTCTGTTTCCGTCGATCAGAGTTTGAGCACGGACAGAAGCGGACAGAAATCGCCGCTCACGCCACGACTGACTACAACCCATATTTAAATTACGCTACATTACATTTCATTTATTTGGCAGACGCTTTTATCCGAAGCGACGTCCAAAGGTGCACACCAAAGGTCGTTGGAACAACTACAAAGCGCAGGTTCGACAAGGAACAACTTCACTCTAGTGTGTTTCTTTTGCACCTCTGCACCTTGAACCGATGCACTTGTTGTACGTCGCTCTGGATAAGAGCGTCTGCTAAATGCCTGTAATGTAGTGTAATGTAGTGTAATGTAATGTAGTGTAATGTAGTGTAATGTAATGTAATGTAGTGTAGTGTAATGTAATGTAGTGTAATGTAATGTAGTGTAATGTAGTGTAGTGTAATGTAATGTACTGTAATGTAATGTAGTGTAATGTACTGTAATGTAGTGTAATGTACTGTAATGTACTGTAATGTACTGTAATGTAATGTAATGTAGTGTAATGTAGTGTAATGTAATGTAGTGTAATGTAGTGTAATGTAATGTAGTGTAATGTAATGTAATGTAACGCTATGTCTTTGCAGGGTCGTGCGTCTCGCCTTCCTTAAATCCACGACGGACGGCGACACGCCGCGCGGCACACACGCGCGATGGCGGTTTGCGAGCTCCGACTCGGTCTCACCTTCCACATGCCGGCCTCCTTCCCGTACACCACGGCCATGTTGTCCACCTTGTTCCTCTGGATGCTCAGCTTCTCGGTCTCGTTCAGCTCCTCCGAAACAAAGCCCATGAACGAGTTGTCTGGTGTGTGAGCTTCATGAAGGCACAGCAATCAAAAGTAAAACAGGCTTTTTTTTTTACGATTGTTTTTTTTTTTTTTTACACCCAACGTTTTCATTCGCAGCGCCTTCGCTGCGGATGCATTTTCGGATTTTATAATAAAAACGGAATTGTGTGTGTAATAACGAGGAGATCCGTCTGTTAGACGGGAGGCGCAGTGAAAAGATGAAACCCTGTGAGGTGAGAAATGAGGAGAAATGCCTCAACAGCTGGCACATCAGTAGTGCACACGCACACACACTTGTCTCTGCCCCCCCTCGCCCCCCCAACCCCGGGGCCACTTCAGTGATGGGGGTCTGAAGCCAGCGCTGACTCCCCTCCCCATCTGTGCCCCGCCCGAGACCGCAGACAGGCCTCTGTTCTGAGGGTCTCGCTCGCTCACTCTCCCTCTCTCTCCCTCTCTCTGTTTCTCTCTCTCTCTCTCTCTCGCTCTCTCTCCCTCCCCCTCTCTGTTTCTCTCTCTCTCTCTCTCTCTCTCTCTCTCTGTCTCTATCTCTCTCCCTCTCTCTCTCCATCTCTCTCTCTCTCTCTCTCTCTGACCAATTTCAAACCTCCGCCAGAAGCAGGGCCATTTATCATCCTGCCGGTCTGCTTTTCAGACACGGGGGTGGGGGGGTGGGGGGGGGGCAGATAATCCCTGACAGCCGTGTAACTGGGGGGCTCTCTCGTCCTATGGGACGGGGCGCCGCCGCGGGGCTCAGCTCGCTCTTACGGCTTCGTCGGGCACGTCGCCGCCCGGTTGAGGACACGCACTTTTCCGCTGCTAGGCTGATGGCGGCCCACCCTTTCATGGCTCAGTGAAGAGGTCCATTACGGGCTGTTCTTTATTTTTATTTTTTTGTTTTTTTTTGTCGGCAATGCGATGGACCAGGAAAATGAAAAGTGCCTGTCAGGTGAGACGAGGAGCTCCCGGACCCCCCCCCCCCCCACCCCCACCCCCCACCCCCCACCGAGAAGCTCCCTGGCCAAGCCCCCCCCACCCCCACCACCCCACCGAAAAGCTCCCTGACCCCCCCCCCCACCCCCCACCGAGAAGCTCCCTGACCCAACCACTCCACGCCCCCACTCCACGCCCCCACCCCCCACCGAGGAGCTCCCTGACCACCCCCCCACCCCCCATCCCCCCACACATTAAATAAATGACCAAAGCGTGATCGACGTGTCAGAGCAGAGCTCGCCCAATCAGGAGCGCGTACTCACGAAACATCGTCATGTACTGCCGGGAGTTGAGGTTCCAGTAGCCCCAGTTGGTCCTGTAGCCGTGCAGCGTGGCGTACTCCTCGTGGTTATAGGCCGGCTCCGTGCCAAACGTGTCGATGACTCGGATGTGACACCTGAGGTGATGACGATGACGATGACAAAAAAAAAAAAAACAGACATTACATTGCAGGCATTTAGCAGACGCTCTTATCCAGAGCGACGTACAACAAGTGCATTAGTTCAAGGTGCAGAGGTGCAGAAGAAACACACTAGAGTTAAGTAAAGATCGTAGTGCCAGAAGTGACCACATAGATCAGGACCCTGTAGAGTAACCTGTTCAGCAAACAAACAAACAATCCTGCCAAGTACAAACTAGCACTGAAATCACATTTCCCTATTCAGAATCAGACAAAAGCAATCCTGCCAAATAAAAACTAACGTGATCGTATTAGCCTAACTAGGTACATTAGACAAATGCAGACTAACACAGAGTATAAAAATAAGAATTTTAGAACATAGAAGCTGGTTCAGTTCACTTAAATCCCCAGCTTTGGAAACTACAGAAAGTAAAAGGGTCCTCATTTATCGGTACTTACAAAAAATATAATTTAAAAATATGTGTTTGTTTTAATTTTAGTTCTGCAATCATTGGTGCAGAATCACCACTGATTGAACAACAACTGCCCAACCAATGTGTGCACGTGAGTACCTGTTGAAGTAACTGCATCCTTTTTAGTATTGGTAGATGCATATCAGGTGGATAGAAACACACATTTTCATTAGAATTTGTAGAGTTCTACTTGCAAACAAACCTAAAAAAGCCTTTGGGAGCATTGGAGAAGACTTCTAACAACGTGAAACATGCCTTGTAGATTCTGCAAAGGTTTTCTGAAGATGAGCAACACTATTGCGATACCAACCTGTTTTGGCATGCATGTCAAATGTTGTATATGAATAATTACACTTTTACTGTGCACTGTAATGTTGATTCGCTGTGCCAAGATGAGGGTTATTATTGCAGCGGTGTAAGTTTGAATTATGAGACAGGACTGTAATGTTGTGACATTAAAATGAGTTATGTTTGGAATGCACCATTCTGGATGATGAACATTATCTGATAATAGCAACACAACCTACCATCCAAAGGCAAAAATGTTCCTACTTGCATACTTCTACATAAGCTAAAATTACTATTTTGTTGTGATGCTTACTGGTTGCCTACAACTAGTAAATGTCCATGCATATTGTCAGGACATGTGAGAATGAATGTGTCTTTGCACAACTTGAAAAATCACTTTTTTTTTAGCAAGCACATGCTAGGGTTTTGTGCATACAATCAGCCGGTAAATGAGGTCTCAGAAGTCGTTTTCAGGAAAAGATTCTTCCAGTTACTTCAACTGCTATTTGAACATTGTGCCTAAAGATAATCATCCTGACAAAAAAAATTCCATCTTTCTCCACGA
This sequence comes from Anguilla anguilla, assembly GCF_013347855.1. Classification (NCBI taxonomy): domain Eukaryota; kingdom Metazoa; phylum Chordata; class Actinopteri; order Anguilliformes; family Anguillidae; genus Anguilla; species Anguilla anguilla. The sequence goes on along the minus strand of NC_049202.1, from coordinate 71,386,243 downwards.
CTGAATGATCACAGGGAGAGAGTAAAATCTTCAGCAGATGAGTTTTCCTTTCTTTCGTGCTCATATTGTTCTGTTCCTCCTGTCAAATATTCAATTTGGTATGCAGAAAGAGTGACCGCGGGTCAACGACAGACTTCTCGATGGCTCGGATAACACCCTTCAGCCTCACAACCCGCAAAACAGCAAAGACAAGAGAAAAATCTCCCTCTGACAACACCCGCTCACTGACGCTTCCAGATGGCTCGATACGCCCCTAGAACGGAGATGTAGACGCAGGCCAACGAACCGAAGGCACTGCATTACCGCTGTGTCAACTTCACGCTGTTTGCCGCACAGTGTTGCGCATAGCATTACGAAAAAAACCACATCCTGTGGAGTTTTTTTTTTTTTTTTTACGAACACTGTGAAATTGCATGGATATATAAGCACAGTGTTCACAAGATATTGTAAACCTCGCATTAGCATAATTCTCCAGGAACTTGCAAACAGGGAGACGTACCAGTATATTCTTCATATTAGATGTGCTTTTTTTTTCTTCTCCTGCCTTTCTTTTCTTTGCGGACCTACACTTTTCCCGCCAAACTGGGGGGGGAGGGGGGGGGGGGGGGGTACTGGCGACTAATGGCAGCCTGTTCCCTGTTCAGGACTCTGGTTCTGGCCAATCACACCTTCAAAGGCACAGGGTCATCATTAATCCCGCCCCAAAGCTGCCCAGGAGAGGCAAGCCTGAGAGGAGTTGGAGTAAGCTGCATTTTAACAAAAATGTTTGTTTTTTTTTCTTGGCAGTATAGCCAAATCCTTCGCCTTTCACTACTTTGGAACTAAAACTGATCTTTTTAAATACTGCTGGTGTTGGATTTTAGATTTGATTTTGGAGGTGTAGGGAAACAGCTCACCTCAGTGTTTTATCAGGAAAGGTGGACTGTACGTTTAATTACATATTTTATAGTATACTGTATATTGTTAATGTTTTTTAAAAAAAAAATCGCATTCACTATAAGAAACCATAAACGTGTGCAATGCTGTGCTGCATAGAGTATTACTTCCAACAGCCACCAATCCTGGTTCATTTTGGGCAGGTATGCAGGGGCCCAAAGGAGTACCTGAATGGGCCAATCCTGTTACATTATTCCACTATTGATATTTTTCTGTTTTGTCCACTGGCCGTCACTGTTCCTAAGCCCTGCTCACAACAGAAAGTGGTTTAGTCACCGTTTCCATTTGTGACTTACACTGGCTCAACACGGTGTGGATGTGCTTTGTGTGTCTCCCACCGGCATAGCAACAGTACAATTCATATTGATCTTGTTTTCTTTTCACTTTGTTCATGGTTTCACTTCCAAGAATCTTCAATATTTTGTACCTTTTTGGGTGTTTTCCATCTGCAAATGCATTCTGTCCATGAAGCTTGTTTCATCTCACTGCGGATGTGTGCTGTGACTATGCAATCAACCACATGATGTAAAACTCAGGGGCCGGCTCTAGGCATGTCTAGGTTGGGCGTGGGGGTGGGGGTGGTGGTTGCCAAACAATGGGGGGGGGGGGTGGGGGTCCACGTGTTGCGTCCATGATGGTCGGTGTCCGGAGCCTCCCCCCCCGCAAAATGTGTTCACTTGCATCCTACCCCTCCCCCTCACAATCGCTCGAACCCCAAACCCGTCCGCGATCGTGCCACAGGTGGCAGAAAGGCTGGTGCCGTGTCTGATGTAACCATGGGGACATACGTCACCTTGGACAAGAGTGGCTGTAAGACACAAGTCTGATGCAGCGCTTGCCATGCAAAAGAGAAGCAGTGATACTTTACTGTTTATTGCTAGGACAACTCCTAAATCTTGTTTTGCTGATGTTTTTTTTTCCGTCTTTAGCACAAAGCCCAATAGGAAAAGTGGACAGGTAATTTTTTTTGTGTGTAATGAAATTTCATAAACTGCCGGGGAAACAAAATTCAGAAAAATGTGACTTCGCAAAAAACTTATATTTTCGAAGCTTCATTGCATTACCCAGGCACATTTCCGACATAATCCAGCAGTAAAATGTTCACCGTGCCCAAATAACACCACAAGGTGATGAGGCAGCATGCTGAGAGAGAAGACGCACGCACATAACTTTGGGGCAATATTGTTTATAGGAGTAGGGGGAAAAAAACAAAACAAAACTGTCGACCAACGCTAGCAAACTACCATGGCTTCGCATTCTGAAATGGGCTACAATTCGTCAGGATTTAATCTGAATCTCTTCTTTGAAAGACAAGGTATTAAACTACTCCTTTGAGCCATAAAGACCCGTCTATTTACAAGACTACATGCACTCAGTTACGCCATGCAGTTACTTTCGCTGTTTGAATTGCAAAGGGGGTTTTTCTCAAAGTTGTCGACCTCGACGTGATAAGTTTTGGTTTCTTGCTGTTGGCGATCTCAGCGCACCGCTTGGTGTATCTTGAGGGGTTTCATACAAAAGGTTCAGCGGTCAGTATTCAGTGGAGTAAGCGCAATTATTCTTCAAAAAATATGGGGTGAGTCTCTTAACTTTTTTTCCTGATCTGGACCTGCCAGCACCGGTAGAGTGCCTTAGAGACTACGATCTTGACATCCCTTTGTTTAAAAACTGGCAACCGATTGTGAGATCTTCATGGCAGCTATATGTTGGAATACAAACGAGTGAAAGAAATGTTACTCATCAATGGGCTTCCAATACTGAAACCGGCTGACAGATTACAAAATTAAAAATGCGCGTTGGAAGGTAACAGGATGTATACACACTCCTCAGCGGGGTATTCACTTGGTTCATTTTCAGTTAGGTATTCTCTTAGGTGCTGTAATCGCGTAAGAGCCCAAATAAATATTAAATATATAAATAAGTACTGCAGATTCAATTAAATATTTATGCTTCGGTCGTCTGCTGCTGCAATAAAGTTACTCACCTATGCTCAATGTAATATTGTGCAAAAACAGCATATTATTATGCAAAATTCATACCAAAAAAACATTTTTACTACGACAATATTTTCCAAGGGAGGGAAAACACATCTCTGCTTCATACCCATCCGGTTTAAATTTGTTTCTACAAAGGCAAGTGCTGTGATTAACCATGATTAATTGTAGTACACAAACCCACTCACCAAATCAGAGAACAGGAGTACGCATAATTTCTGTTTGCAGCCGCAATACACGTTTAAAAGATTCATCCACTCCGGCTCTTCCATCTCTCGCAAGCCGCAACCACACTACTTTCACAGCAAGGAATTGTTTCGTCTTTTTTACTGTCAGAACCCGAGAACTGAGCATTACCTTGGTGACAGGCCTCATACCCTGTGCGTTTAGTCACCTATTGTTTTAGGCATTGATAATGTCCAAGAAATTATATTCCTACACATACGGTGGCTTTGTATCACAGATACTTCAAAGCTTTTAAAATCCTGACATTATTGTATTGATTTGCCATTACTCGTTGTGGCCCGAGGTCATAATTACAGCTACATCAGATTTTCCTCCTGTTAGCCCGGCCCATTTCACTGCATAGCAGTCAGTTCTGCAGTCCTCCTTCGGCTACTACAGTATACCATCATCGCAAGATTAATACCTGCCAGACCGTCATAATAATGGATCACCCTTTAGAATACAGTGCAGTTATTACTTCAATAAACATCGTTATTTTACGGCCAGATTAATAGTTATCAATCATATAATAATAGAAATATTAGCCTGATTACAACATTTCTACAGTTACGCCGTCAATACATTAGAAACATTTCAACAGCGTACCTTCTTAAAAACACAAAACATTTCATAACACCCTTACATGTTGACTAATCACCAACAATGTATGTTTCAATGATGAGCGATGTGATTAACTTTAATGTATTGAACATGTGTAACTGCACCACATTACGCACATAAACCAAATAATATAAATGATATGAGAAAGGTTGAAAGAATGACCTCAAAAAATACTTTTACAGCCGGACTGAATGCTTGACTTTGGCCAGACTTAGCAAAACAACATGGATTACTGAGGTAGAAATACACATCACGCCATGGCTAAATGCTACATGCTAAACCAGCAGAAAGCTGGTATATTTCTGAAGTAGTGATACAAAACCAAGTGAAGAACCCGTAGACTGCTTCCCATATCTACGGCTACAGATATCAAGTAGCTACAGGTTCGTGTATCTACAATCTATAATTTAATATTATCAAAAAGATTCATTCAAAGGGTTAACCAAAAGGCAGCAACATTAGACCTTCAAATGAAGAAGCCTTTTTTTTGTGGCAATGAGTTTGTGGAACAATGCGGTGCATAGTTCGGAAAGAGAGCAAACACTAATGCTCTCCAGAGGCCTTAAAAGTCCCATGCAAATGAAAGATTGGCTCTGACACCGGCTTTAGAAAATTTGACAGGATATTTAATGGACCCCATTTACATGCTTTCCTTCCAGTATTTGCATTTTCATCCCAGGAAGGCAAGGCATCAATTAAACACAAAGAGCACCACGGTGGCACTGTTGTTAATTGCGCATTTTGGCAATTACAGCTGTATAGTAAATCCCATACCTGTTTTTTTTTTTTTTGTTTGTAACTTTGTGATTTTTTTTTTGTTCACAGTGAAAAGCACAACAAATCATTTCCCCGGGTGCCATTTTGAACTGTAATCCCTTGTTAAATTAATATGAATTCTGCATTGCTTTTCTACCATTTCTTCATCTATCTGTAGAACACAGGGAGAGGTTACACACTGAACTCCACTACAAACTTACCATCTGACTTACGCTTGTGTTTTTTTTACACATATATGCAATTACAGTATGATTTACAGTATGAGTTGTCAATCAGGCACATTATATAACTCATAACAATATATTACATTTATTTAGCAGACACTTTTATCCAAAGCGACGTAGAACGTAGTGCATATCATGGTCATTGGACAACTACAAAACACAGGTTCAGTGAGGTACAAACTCATGACTGACAGTGAAAAGTGATTTTGACTGCTGTATTCCCACAGGCATGTACAGTTTATTCTGAAACTAAGCCTAGCTTGGACAATGACACAAATGCTGTTTTGGCACTGTACCCCAGCCCATTGGACTTCAATATGAGGTTAAAGCGTAGACTGTCAGCTTCATTTTTATTTACATCCATAATGGGGTGAACCATGTAGGAATCAGGGTCAGGGTTTTGACCTGGGTCAAATACGTATTGGTTTTGGATTCAAATACTTTTCTGTGGTCTATTGATATTGCCTGGTGTAATTGAGCCTGCCAACATGACCAGAAGGCAGGGTTTGCACTTTTTGAGAGTATTTCATTGGTTCCAATACACCAGACAAGACCAGTAAAGCATAGAAAAGTATTTGAATCCAAAACAAATACGTATTTGACCCAGGTCTGGTAGGAATTATAGCCCTTATTATACATAGTTCCCCCATTTTATTCCTCTTAGTTGATGTTAATGAGAGTCGTGCATATGAGAAGAATAACGTTAACAGTAGAACAAGCCAGTCACTTAGGCAAGTACACCTGTGCCAGTCTGGACGGTAACAGTAACTAGCCAACACGGAATGCAGACCCATCTATAACCCACGGCTGCCTAGCAACACACCACCCCACGGATGACGTCCCGCTGGGACATTCCTGAAGCTCACCCCGATAATGATTTCAACACGGAGAATGTTCTCATGCTGCGGCCCATGGTACAGGGCCAGTGTGGTATAGGCGGCAGTGTGGTAAAATGGCTGAGAAGCTGGTCTTCAGGTTCGATTCCCCGTTCCAGTATATATCCAGCTGCATAATTGGATAAAATGTAAGTCTACTAATGTAATGTAATGAGATTTTCCAGTGCATGGGAAAGGAGACGTGTGTGGGGGCAGTGTAGTACAATGGTTAAGAAGTTGGTCTTGTAACCTAAAGGTCGCAGGTTCAATTCCCCCGATAGGACACTGCCGTTGTACCCTTGAGCAAGGCACTTAACCTGCATTGCTCCAGTATATATCCAGCTGTGTAACTGGATACAATGTAAGTGGCTCCGGATGACAGCGTCTGCTAAATGCCTGTAATGTAATGTGATGGTACAGCAGCTTTACTGTGAAATGAAGCTGTGGCCCAGTTACACCACAGAGACTTTACTTGCCTTTTGAGCCCCAGTGAACACTGAGGGATGAGCTGAGACAAACAAGTGGACGGAGTGTAGCACAGTGGGTAAGGAACTAGGCTTGTAACCGAAGGTTCGCAGGTTCGATTCCCGGGTAGGACACTGCCGTTGTACCCTTGAGCAAAGGTACTTAACCGAAATTGCTTCAGTATATATCCAGCTGTATAAATGGATACAATGTAAAATGCTATGTAAAAAAGTTGTGTAAGTCGCTCTGGATAAGAGCGTCTGCTAAATGCCTGTAATGTAATGTAAAGTGCAATCTCAGGCTCAGTGTACCAGGTACATACCTGCCTAGACCAGGCAGGGGATGGAATCCCATAAGGCAGCATCACTGCCCTGGTTAGAGGTGATAGTTTTAAAACCTTCAAAACTATAATTTACACTGAATTTGACGTGAAGACATGCTGGTCATGAAAGCCAAGACATTTCGAACACAATCAGATGTGAAAGTAGCTGAGGTGTTTGCGTGAGCTGGCTAAAGTCAGCTTCCAAACTAGCTCTCTCTTACACGTTTCTCCAAACTTACATACTGCACTTTTAAGTTAAGCTTTTTTTTTTTTACTCTTAATGAACTTTTAAGTTGAGACTACTCAATTAATTTATTAAAACTGCATTGGTTTTACAGTGAGACATTTGTAGTTACAATGAATGAGGATTGTGCAGTACAAGCTGAGCGGTATCAAAACTGATTCTGTAGAAGGAAAAAGGAATAAAGGAATTATAAACGAATATGATGTTTAGTATTCTATAAATCAGTTGGAGTTTAAACAAAGTTCGTCCAATCATCACTTTCAAGGGCAACACTGAAAAAACAAAAAAAAAAAAAAAAAACACACAAGCAGCAGGATTTTAAAATTATGCAAATGATGTCAAATCGAGGCAGAATGCAGTCAGTACCATGTTGCTGAATTACAGCCCATAATATCCGCTCTTCCTGCTGTTAGACGCTTTATCGGGAGACCAATGACAGGCCAGTGGAGGGTGAAGGGGGAGTGACAGTGAAATCTACAGTGCGAACCAAACGCATATCATCCTAAACAAGTCTTTCTTTTCCAAAGCACTGCCTGTTCGTGCTGAGTCAGGGACAGAATGCAAGGGCTCAGCATATCAGAGAAGACTTACACAAGACTTAGAAAGGCTTAATGGCTGATAGATCTATGTACTCTGAGGGATAATTTTCACTTTTTAAATACGGGAGAAAGCTGAACAGACCTTTATTTAAAAAAAAAAAAAAAGCAATTTCTCTGTGAAATGAGCCTGTATATCTCTGGACCAGGAGTAGAGTTTACAAAGAGAAGGCAAGCACTTTTTTCGCTAAGAGCTGAACATTTTAGCTGACAATCTGTACGGTTGTAGCTTCTGGCCTTAATTTGTAAATGCAGCACCTTAATTTCTTCAAGCAGTAGGAGCGCATCAGCTAAGACGTTTGATGGAGTACCACCACTGTAATTCATTGACATTATACCAGTGATATATAGCACTGGCTGCAAGGGTATACTGCAGAGAAGATTGAATGGCCAAAACAATAACAACAGTGATCTCAATAACTGAGAACTGCGAATGCAAAACCTAATTTCTCTGGCTGACATCCCACTCCTCCAACTGAAACTTGCAGTGCATGGGATTTAAAAAATGAAGTTTTTAATCCTATAGAGGTAATGAAATTTCAATTCACCCCAATTAATGAAAAATGGAAATCTTCACAATAAAAGTAACCCACGTCACGTCAATTCAATATATTCTTACAATGCCTCGGACAAACAAACAACAACAACAAAAAACCGCTCGCTCATAATAAAAATGTTGTGAATCTATCACCGGTGTCAGTGAAAATTCTGACAGAGAACACCCCAAATTTCAATTAGCAGTACATGGACCTCTAACCTCTAACACACAAATATAATGAGTGGCTATTTTTTCCTCGATAAGCAGTGCATATTGTGGCCTTTCTTCATTTCCACAAAGTTTTTTAAAAAGTTAAACCACATCTTGTGTGCCAAAGCCCCATCTAAAAAATAATGAGGTGATGTAGTGCTTGTTTAAAACTGAGCTATGTACCATGACCACCAAGTGAATGATCATTTAATCAAACCGAAAACAAAAACACTGAATCAATATCCAGAACCTGCAGGCATTTGTTGATTAAAAATGTACATGCATGAATTGAGTGACAAATGTTGAAACTTAAGCAAATAATGACTAGAACAGGGCATACAGCCAAATTTCACTCATAATTTTCATATAAAGTGAATCTCTCATTGCTTCAGTTATAGGACCTCAGGTATATCTCTCATTTTAAAACTCTCTGAGAGAACTTCATGCATCAGCATGAACTTGACTTAATAATCATTTTCACCTGTGCCATCCGATTTTGAATAATAGTAAAATAGCTCATGAAGTTTGCCTTATTAATTCCATCTACCATTTTAAGTACAACAGGGAAATCTATCCTCTGCATCTTTTTTGCTAGGGTCTGGAGTAAATCTGTAAATACACTGGCACAAATACACAAAGTAAATACACTGGCTTCGAAACCCTCATCAAATTAGATCTGCCACACAATAACAGTTTCAGCCAGCTGCAGAGTTAATTACATTGTGCTGGCTTCAGAAGTTCAAAGTCACATCTGGAGAACAAATTTCACGCATACATGAGACCAAGGAAATGGACCTCAAAATAGGGGCGACATAGCGACATAGCTCAGGAGGTAAGACCGATTGTCTGGCAGTCGGAGGGTTGCCGGTTCAAACCCCGCCCTGGGCATGTCGAAGTGTCCTTGAGCAAGACACCTAACCCCTAACTGCTCTGGCGAATGAGAGGCATCAATTGTAAAGCGCTTTGGATAAAAGCTGCTATATAAATGCAGTCCATTTACCATTTACCAAAATATATCAGGGGCCATTCGAGACAGGTCATACACAACCTGGACATAGCCCAAGTGACCTCACATAAATAGGTGTTCACCATGGATGTTTCACCTTGATAATAGAATTGATTTGGACGCTCCAGGTAGAGAGCTTCTGTTCGTACTGTAGGCCCAACAGAGGCTCCACTTTATCTAGAGGCTGAAGGTATTTGGGGTCAAACAAAAATTGGCGATGTTGTTTTTCCATGCTGCCATAGTTGAAAGCACCCTGTGCGATGGCATTTCAGTTTGGTTCGGCGATCTCTCAGTTTGGCTAAAGGCACCGACTGCCCACCAGACACAGAGAGCCATGAACACCATGGCAGTCATGGAAACATCCAACACACCAGTGCATATCTGAGAAAACCATCCTCACACAGTCCCAGAAATTATATCAGACCCCAGCCATGTCTTACACAATGAATACCATCTCCTCCCCTCAGGCAGACCGTTAAATCTACTCAACCCCTTGAGATAAGCATAAAAGACGGATTCTTGTACACTTGGGTGAAGAATTCCATTGATAAAAACTCAAACTGAAATGGATAAAATTCAAAAACTACCAATCAGTAAACGTCCGTTTAACAGTTCATACGCTTTATACACTTACTGTACGTCGCTTTGAATAAAAGCGTCTTCCAAATAAATGTAAATGTAATGTGATGTAATGTAGTAAAAATCCAACAGGACTCCTTCTAGGAGGAGAAGGGATGAGTTCAGACATAACAAGGTGGGAGATTGGCTAACGCTGACTAAAAGGCACCTGATCAGGAGAGCAGATTAGTTTGTCTGGAAGAAAGTGAGGGATCCACACTAAGCATACATGCAATAAAGCTATACAGCCACCGTTTTTTAGGGTTTTCTCCCCACTGAGAATTTTTTACCTTATGTACCTGCTACTTGGGGGTTCAGGCCTGGTGTTTTGCTCTGTCTTCCTGCCTTGCTACTCTGTAAAGTGTCTATGCTACAGTTCTCTGTAAAAAGCGCTATACAAATCAAAAAATTTGACATGCATCAAAAGACAAACAAAGACAGAACAAGTAACATTTTAGTGAAATTCTTTGATTGTCAATTCTTGTTCATGCCTTTTGGAAATAAGCTTTGAAGATTATGAATCCAGAACGCCTTTCTTTTGTTTTCTCAGATAACCCATGTCACCTCATCTGTGGTAGGTTTTTATATTTCTTCAATGCAAAAGAAAGTATAGGAAGAAGGATTGGGGCCCAACAACTCTTTAGAGAGTCTGGCCACGGGAGTTTTAATATCGTTACTTTTGATTGAGCCTCTTTTTATGTCATTCAACATTGATAATAAGGAACACAAAGATCGCACGCTTATGCAGTTAACTTAATGCAGCTTCTTTTTATTTTGTTTTTATTTTTTATTTTTAAATATCCAGCGGAACTATTTACACAGGTGAAGTTGTGGCAAGAGCATAGTAAGAGGATCCTCTGTCATCGTTTAAGTCTGCTTGTTTGGGCGCATTACACCCGCATTATAGGCTTAGGGCCATCAACATAAAATCTCTCACCTGTTTGAATGGGAGTGGAGCGGGTGTTTAAATGCTGTGTGGAGGCGGAGCTGCTCCCGATTCTCTCCTTGTGCTTGTAATGGACGCACTAGGGAGACGTTGACATAAATGGGCTATCGTGCTTGATGTGCTTTCATTAGCGATGCCTGCATCACAGACGGTGTTTTATCCACCGCCTTTTTTTCCCCCCATCGCTGCATCCTGTTATTTGAAAATAAGAAAGTGGCACTTTTCCTCATGAAAAAAAAAAACCTGTGAAAACCTGTGTGTTCTCAAGTTTTCAATAATGATTTCAGCACATTTTGATACCCATTTTTGAATAATAAATGAAATAAACAAATAAATGAAAATGATATTGCCAAAGGCAATGGTACTATTTTCTCCGCCAAAAACACCCACCCAAACCGTAGCACTAAATCTGTGAACCAGACCGAACCGCGAGATTTGCGAAATGTTGCACCCCTAGATCAGATCTATGATGAGACCGACCACTTAACTGAAAAAAAGTTTGCAAAACTTTCAAGCATCCAAAACTCATTTGTTCAATGCATACTACACAACACTGGGAGAGATTTCATGGGTCGAAGTCAAGTCAAGCCACTGTTGCTAAGCGACCTGTCACCTTGCCAACCAAGTGAGGTTTGAATGTTTTTTTTTTTTGCTGCAGCTCACACAATAAAGCAATTACACTACAGGGGGTGCAGTACAAGGTTGAAATATATAATATAAAAATAAATAAATACATCTAAATATGTGAATATTCAGTAATACCTGGAGCAATAATTCAGTCCAATACCAAGATAGAATAAACAACTCTTTGAATTGGAACCAAAACATTCATTTAAAAATGTAAAAAATAATGCCCTTCTTTTGTTTTCAAAAATGAAAATCAATCTTGGTATTAGACTGAATTGCTACTCCGGCTATTATTTAGAATTCTGTATTTTATGGTCCAAGATGACTGAGATTATGAGTAGAATTAAACTCCTGTATTGCCTACAGAACACATTAAAAATAGAATGCAGAATTTGAAAATGACACAATGCCATATGTTCACATAAAAGCTGAGAAGAATTTTGATCAACATAAAATCTGGTACATTCAGAGAGTCCTGGAAGGTGTTTTTATAGGAAGGTGTGTTTATTAATTTGAGAAAGTAATTTAAATTGTCTTATGCCTGTACATGTTCATAATGTATATTTAGCTTTGTATTGACACAGATTATTACATATTTATAACATCATGTAGTGTTTTCAAAAATGAAAACGCTACATAATGTTATAAATATGTAAAAATATTATAAATATGCTGCATGTTTGTGTCATTTACAGAGAAACGGAATGGCTTTGCCCACAGTTTGAAGAATGCACTGCAAATTCAAAGCAAGTCCGCGATGGTTTTTTTTCGCCATGTCTTAAAATACACAACATCAGCGAGGGAACCTTGACAGGGGAGCAGCGGTTAGCGAACGTGCAGGAGACCTCTGACTTCTCAGCTCAATAGCAACTGCCTCTAGCACCGTTCATTAATAAACACATCTGCCAATGCGGTCACAAATACACTGTGTGTTTTATTGTACACAAGAAATTACCAGTGTTATCTTATGCTGCTTCTAACAGCAGTTTATAGAGCCAGAGATTTATTTCCAGTTTTTTTTAATCATTCTAAAGTGTGACTGGTTTTGGTTGATGCTCAATTTTTTTTTCCATCAGTGACAATTAATAAGATAATCCATGTATTGTCTTATAAGGAATCTGAGAAGCCATTATTGCTTATGCTACTTCTGACTTCATACCCTTTTTGACTGACCAGTCAGTCCATAATTCTGAGGTTTAATTCTCCATAGTTCTCTATATAGTGGCACCAGGAGGAGGTAGTACAAGAGCACTGCGTTGGCACTGTGGTCCAGTGGGTGGCACCGGCGCCATACAGCAAGAAGGTTGTGGGTTCGAATCTCGGCTTGGGGCCATTCTGTGCGGAGTTTGCATGTTCTCCCCGTGTCCGCGTGGGTTTCCTCCCGCAGTCCAAAGACATGCAGGTAGGCTAATTGGAGACTCTAAATTGCCCATAGGTGTGAGTGAATGGTGCATGTGCCCTGCGATAGAATGGCGGATCAGGATAAGCGGATATAGATAATGGATGGATAAGCGAATATAGATAATGGATGGATAGTATTCACCCCCCATGACCTTATACGGAGGTATATATTTACATATTTTCTACAAAAAATACCTCCATAAACTTTTACCACATTGTGTTCTTCATCACACCTTAATAATTTAAGATTACAGCTAACCAAACTTCTTGGGCACTACTTGCCTGGGTGCAAATGTAATTCCTACTTTCCAAACGTAGCAGTTGTTGCCCGTGCCATGTTCGGTAGTTTCGCGGTCTGCAGTGAACCTGTTTGCATCAAGATGGTTTGGCTGCCAAAACGGGGGGGGGGGGGGGCGCTTGACGTAGGAACATTCCACGCCGTGCGAGTTGGTTGATCAATAATGTGCTTGCTTTTTAAAAAAACTAACCCAGACCAGCTTTAAACTCAAACAGTGCAGCACTGTGCTCGTTTACTGCTGTTATGAATGCAGCTCACATGAAAGCATGGGGGCATTAGCACGTAAGCCTGGTGCCACAAAATGACCGAAAATTGATTTGGACACGCCCTAATTCGCCAGCGCCTTGAGCTGTTTTTTAAATCCTCATAGTTCAAGGAGGCTGAATTGTTTGACCTAATTTTAACAGTAATGTAGAAACTTTTCCTTCCCCCTTGAGACTTGCACTCTAAATTACATGTTCCTGTTTACAAAACAAGCTCATTAAAATTTTCACTTTTTTTTTCTCCGCAAATTTTTCTGTGATGGATTCTTACATTTCCTGTTTCTGCGTCTATGGGGATGAGCGCTTCCATTTTAAAGCCTTTTAGGCCATCGATGATAGTATTAATCAGCTTGTGTCATTCCACAACTATGATTGTCAACTTTGGAAAGGTATATTACATTACAGGCATTTAGCAGACGCTCTTATCTTTTATACAACATTTTTCATTGCATCCATTTATACAGCTGGACATACAAGCTGGATGGACTGAATGGACTGGACTGAAGCAATGGAGATCAAGTGCCTCAAGGGTACAACAGCAGTGTCCTGGTCCAGGAATTGAACCCATGACCTTTCGGTTACAAGCTCCTAACCCAGTTCCTAACCCACTGTGCCACCCATGACAGGCCTGTAACATTAGGGGCTGTTGGTCTGGAGTACGCTACAGTATAATTAGGTTCAGGCTGGCGGTGCAGTACTGTGGGGATAAACAGTCCATCACTGTGTATCAGAGACAATGGCAAGGTTTGTTGCGTTGTGTTGTTCAGAGATGCCCTTTTGCACAGCACTGCTGTAAAAAAGCTGTTAGCTGAGCATTTTCTGTTATCTTGAATAAGTCTGCCCATTCTCTTCCGACTTCTCTTATTAACAAGGTGTTTGTTTTTTTGCCACAGAACTGCTACTCACTGGATGTTTTTTGTCGATCGCACCGTTCTCTGTCAACTCTAGAGACTGTAGTGTTTCTGAAATGCCGAAATCGCCACATCTGGCACCAACAATCATAACATGGTCAAAGTGCACACACACATGCACACACACACACACTCTCGCACACGCACGCACACACACACACGCACACGCATGCACACACATACATGCACACACACACACGCATGCGCACACACACACACACACACACAAACACATGCACACACACACACGCATGCACACACATACATGCACACACACACACACACGCTCACACATGTACATCCTGTATGATATGTTCTGTCCACACCTCCACGTCTCCCACCACGAGCAAGACGACATATTACTTTTTTTTAGGACTGTAATATAACGCCTCATTTTCAACTTCTCTGCCATTTCTGGATTTTATTCAAGCCATTCTAGCTTGTTTATTCACCAAGTTTGGCATCAACCAATAGTAACTAATAGCTATTAAGGGCCTCATTATTCATTAAGTTATATTTGGAAATTCTAAACTGGCAGAGTAAATCGCGCTGCAGTAAGCCAAGGTCCTTAATTGAAAAAAAATAAAAAATTGTGTGAGCAACAAACAGGAACTGGTGTAACCAGAAAAGGAGCCGTTTGTTATTGTAGCTTTGAGCTATGGACGTGTGAGGAAAATCTCTCAGTTTCACCACCGCCGCCTCACTGCCAGGTGAAAAGAGTGTAGTGGAGGGTGAGGCTGTTAAACTGTCCTAACACTAGACTGCAATGCAGCTTTTCTTTCCTGTGCTCATTTCCTACAGTGGCCTCAACGCTGAAAGCCTGAAGTTAGGGACGTGAGGGTTTCATACTGGGCGCAGAATTTCAAAAACTCAAAAAAGACTGAGTGCTTTGAAGAGTGCTTCATGAAAGCGAGATCAATTTGATGTGCAGATTAAACATAAGTTGATTTACGGCGCTCAGGGGCGTTCTGCTAAGGCCCTAGTCCTTGGTACTGTGGCCTGCTCTGTGGTCAGGCACTGAACTGTGACTGGGCCACTACTGCAGCCAGACTGTGCCAGTGCCAGTACTGCAGCCAGACGATGCGAACACACCACAGTGCGGCAGAGGGAGCCAATTTATATGAACAACACAAATACGTACGTGTATACGTGTGTGTGTATGCATGTGTGTGTGTGGTGTGTGTATGTGTGTGTGCGTGTGCGTGTGTGTGTGCATGTGTGCGCATGTGTGTGTGTGTGCATGTATGTATGTGTGCGTGTGTGTGTGTGTGTGTGTGCATGTGTGCGCATGTGTGTGTGTGTGTGCATGTATGCATGTGTGCGTGTGTGTGTGTGTGTGTGTGTGTGCGTGCCTGCCTGCGTGTGTGTGTATGCATGTTTGCATACACACACATGCACACAAAACCCCAACAAACACTACTTTTCCCCTCCACAAACTTACCGAATTCAGCATAATTCCAGTCGCCCTGCAAGATCTGCGAAGTCAACACTGCTAAAAGAGGCTGCCATGCACGCTGTTCACACTTGATCCCTTTCATAAAGGAAGGGCTGATCCGATGCTAAGCACGGAAATCTCTGGAAAGACTGCTGGAATCCATCCCTATAACCCTGGCTGCTCCCTCTAGGACACCTTCTCTCTCTCTCTCTCTCTCTCTCTGCCTCTCCTCTCCCCTCCTCTTATTTTACCCTCCCCTTGTACGAGACCGCACACATATTAGCTTTCGGCTCAACGGCTATTAAAAGCTTCCACAGAAATATAATGAGGGCCAGACCAAACAGGGCCATTTATTACGGCTGCAAAAGAGTTTACCCAGGAAATTCACTCGTTCTGTAAGGTGCGCCAAGCCAGCCAAGCCCAGACCCCACTTCGCACATTATGTGTGTATAAAATCTGCTAACGAGGGCTAAGATTGCTCAGCCAATCAGAGAGCAGAAAAGGCATGCCTGGTGGAAATGCCTGGGGGGGTGGGGGGTGGGGGGGGGGGGGGGGGTGAAATCACTTGGTAAAATCCTTCTTACATTACACTGTTATGAAATGTTCTGTTGCCGTTCCATTTACAATTTATACCGATAGCTCCGCGATAGGGGATGAATAACGTAATTACGAAAATACCGTTATTTACTTTAGATAAACGTGGAATCGTGCTGCCCCCCCCTCCCCTCGTGGTCGTGTGGTGCCCCCCCCCCCCCCCCCCCCTAGCGGTTGTGGCTCTAAAACAACCGCATAGAGCGTTTATGCCACGGGCCGGCCCTGATCCAGTAAGCAGTCGCATGGAATTAACCGTGTGGCGGAAGCGAAAACAGCCAGCCGATCTGCAGCGAGTTCGCAGGGTTTTTTATCTGCGTTTATCCGCACTATTCAGATTCCACAGTAACTCTAATTTGCTTTAATTTGCTGCTTTTCTTCCTCCCCGGGCGCAGCAGAGCATCCGCCTCCTGTGTGTTTTGCCATTGAGCGCGAACGCCAAAGATAAAAAAGGGCTTCCTCGTCGCCATCAGTGTTCCTTTCAGTGTTTATCTTGCAAAACTCAGAGAGGTTCGGTTTCGCCTGGTGCATCGCGCACCGTCGCTGGTAATTGGTCCCAAAAAGCAGCCATCGTGCCACACTGGGGGGGGGATGGGAGGGGGGGGGGGGCTTCCAGCTGCTCTTTAGAGGCCTTTAGATTGCAAATTATTATCAAAGACGACTTAAACCCCTGTTTGCTTCTCTTTACGTGTCCATTGTGTATATTTCAGCGTCGCTGTGAATAATAACTGGCTTTTTTTTTTCTTTTTTTTTTACTAACGCTGCTGAGACCCCGGCCTCTTACATTTACCGTCGTCGGTGTTAACCCAGCGCTGAAATGTGCGCGGGAAACGCAACCGACACTCCGTGCCAAAGTGGAGCAGAATCAATTATCTCTCAGAGGCAATTGAAAACAACTCGGTTTTTTTTTTAATGCACAGCACACACAGTACACCCGCGAGACAGCCAAAGCGACTCTCATCCCGAAACTCACTGGCTGACAGAAAAAAAAAATGAGAGAGAGAGAGACAGAGAGAGAGGGAGGGAGAGAGAGAGCGAGAGAGAAAGAGAGAGCACGAGAGAGAGGGACGGAGAGGGAGAGGGAGAGGGAGAGAGAGAGAGAGAGAGAGCGAGAGAGAGTGAGAGTGAGAGAGAGAGAGAGAGAGAGAGAGTGAGAGAGAGAGAGAGAGAGAGAGAGAGAGTGAGAGAGAGAGAGAGAGAGAGAGAGAGAGAGAGAGTGAGAGAGAGAGAGAGAGAGAGAGTGAGAGAGAGAGAGACAGAGTGAGAGAGAGAGAGAGAGAGAGAGAGTGAGAGAGAGAGAGAGAGAGAGAGAGTGAGAGAGAGAGAGACAGAGAGAGAGAGAGAGAGAGAGAGAGAGAGAGAGAGAGAGAGAGAGAGAGAGAGAGAGAGAGAGAGAGAGAGAGAGAGAGCGATCAACGTAAACATTTTGCCGTCGCCTCCACGCAGCAGGGCAGTGAGCCGCGGTGACGTGAGGACCTTGCGGTACCCCTCGGCGTTTTCGGCTGACCGGCTGAAGGAACGAAAGGGGGGGGGGTTTAGATCGGCAGAGAGATCTCCACGGTCACACGGCGCTCTTATCTGGTGCGGCACAGCGAACCAGGGGGGGAGAGGCGCGAAGCTAGCGTAAAGAGGGACATATAAAACCGCGATGGCGGATGTTAGCTCAGGTTTACCCAGTCCCAGCATGGCTGGATCTCGTGCAAACAGATAAGCTGTCCCCCCTCTACTTGGTGGAAGAATAATCCGTTTAAAAAAAAACTGCGTGGCGATTTAAGCCACTGCTGGGACGTCTCACTAAGATCAAAGCGAAGGCTGACTTAAGGTTAAATGATTATTATTCATAATATCATCCTGTACACAGGAGTCCCCGGCAGAGCAGAGCTGGCCTGTCTCCCAGAAGGAGTCCCCTTTTTGGGAATGAGTAGACACATACAATTAATCACGCCCCTGGGACACAGCTGGGAGCGACCAGCGCACCCCCCGGCCTGGCCCGGCCCGGCCCGGCCCGGCCCGGCCCAGACAACAGTCCCGCCGTTCCGCTGTCCTGTCTCTCCCCGTCCAAAAAGAGGGGGAGCGGCTGCAGGGGGTTGGGGGTGGTGGGGGCTAGACCCTTCCTCTCGGCCCCGTCAGGACCGTAAATTCAGCGCGGGGGGGGGGGATCGATGCCGGCGCGCTGCTATCTGATAGGTTTGATTTAGGACGGGGCTCCTATCGCCATTCAGCATCTTTAACAGCCCGCGCGGAAATTAAAAGTATTGGGAGCCCGTCGCACCGAAGCACTATTAATGAAGCAGTGCGGCGCACACGCATAAAACTGGAGTGATTAAAGCAGCCTCGAAGGGCTCGGCGCGCTCTGGTGCTGATTAACGATGTCTTTCGGCTTCCAGGAGCGGTGTGTGTGTGTGTGTGTGTGTGTGTGTGTGTGTGTGTGTGTGTGTGTGTGTGTGTGTGTGTGTGTGTGTGTGTGTGTGTGCGCGCGCGTGTGTCACAGGTGATCTAGTGGCTCACGTGAATGGGAACAGATGGACAACTAGAATGAATTCAGCGCCAACACACGGAAGCTTCAGTTAATATACAATAAAATCATAATTATTTGCGAAGCAGTGGATTACTGATGACCCCCGTTTTACTACGAGCTAACGTGCTAGTGCTGTCTGCCAATATTGGGCTTGCATGTGCATATTTGCATTGCAATTTAAAGCAACTTTAACGTAACGCAAAATATATATTAAAAACGTAATCCATAAAGGTTTTCAGAACAAAATCAGTGTACAACAGTGAATGGGTTATTAGACAGGAAGGGAAGAACGGGTGCAACTGCAAGGCTGCTGGATGAAACTATTTCACACATTCCTGCTCATCATCATCATCATCATCATCATCAACAACAACAACAGCAACAGCAACAGAGAAAATGCGGAATATTCTGCGATTTTTCGTGGAGAAGCTGTGAAGCTGGCGGCGAACTCCGCCGCGCCTCCACTCCCACTCAGCCTCTCTGGGCGGCGTGCGATCGCGCGGTTTTTTTTTTTTTTCATTTTTTAAAAATAAATACGCGGCGTAGGTTGGGCATGTTCCGCCGTCTGAAGTCAAGCGAGGCGAGCGATCCGCTACTCCGAGACGGAACTCTTCACCCCCCCCAAAACACCCCCCCACCCCCCCCCCTTCTCTCTCCCCAGCACTCGAATCAATACTGGTATTCTCACTGCCGAGCGGCAACAAGAATTACAATATTAATCTGCTGACGGGGGCGTTACAGCGAGCCACAAGTCATGACGCTCGAGCGCGCCGTCTCTGGATGCCGAATAAATGCGCAGATGGAAGGGGGGGCGAGGGGGGGGGTGGGCGGGGGCGGGGGCGGGGGCGGGGGCGGGATCCAGCGCAACTCTCCCATGCAGATCTACTTCGGTATCAGCGGGGTTGGAAATGAAAACGCAATTTATTTAATTTTTTTTTGTGCGCCGTTAAAACGCACCGCTGAGGGTGTTTGTCTTCGATCCTCCCCCCCCCTCAGGCTCTCTCAGAGCAACCTGATAAAGAGAAAGGGGGGGAGGGGGGGGGGGGGAGGGGGGGGGATGTTTCACAGATGTGCACTGGATTAACAGCCAGACTGAGTTACGGCCGAGGAGGACACCAAATCCCATTCAGCCAATAATCAACACATAATAGTCCCATAAACTCCGGCCATAAACAAGGGCTGAAATTAGATGTCTCACATGCTCATGCATCATAGCTACTGGCCCGCAGACACTGGGCATCGTCGGAAGGGGCGGGGGGGGGGGGGGGGGTTGGGCCGTCTGGGGGGGGGGGGGGGGGGTTGGGCGGAGGTTTACTGACTTGTGCTTCTTCAGAGAGAGGCCCATGTGCTGCTTCATCTGCTGCAGTCCGTGGTAGTCAGTGTAGATCAGGTCAAAGGGCAAAGGTCCTGTCAGGGGGCAGCTTCCTCTTCCTGGGGGAACGCCAAGAAACCTGCAACACAAAATTGTCGGTTATTATTATTATTATTATTATTATCCTAGTAGTAGTTAGTGGTAGTTAGTAATAGTTAATAGCAATAGTAGTTAGTGGTAGTTAATAGTAGTACTAGTAACATTACTAGTAATAGTAGTAGCACTAAAGCGCATCAGAAAGTGGAAGACAGTAACAAAAGGCTGGCGTCTCTCCAGCAGCACTTTCGAAAATACACATCTGATCTGTCCGAGCGATATAATTAGACCTGTTGTTATGACAAGCCCCGCTCACAGATTACCTGCCCGCGTCATTAAGCGAGCATCTTCCATTGCGTTTCACTAGCGACTTTCGTTTACCTGAGGCCAGGAATCACAGGGGCATCATTAGCGACACAAACGAGATGCCAGAGTTAACAACTCTTCTAACACGGCCGCCATAATGTTTGGTACAATATTAATGTTATGTAAATTAGTCATCTTTAATACTTGGTCACATGTCATTTTGCATGTAATGATTGCTTGAAGCTAACTGTGGCTTGGCAATATTGGTTAAATGACCGTGACAATGACAAAGAAATGCAATGTTTCAGGTGATAGAACGGCACAGCTTGGGCTGTGCTAAGGGGACTGTCTGAGGGACGATCCCAGTTGTCCATCGAGTCACTTTAGAGCTAGCCGGCCCAATTCAGCATAATTACCTATCAAGCCACAAAATGGCCAATTTGTCAGTCCTTAACAGAAATGCATGTCGGACAGGAGAATGACACAAGAACATTAAAACAAGTCACAAATGAAAGAAAGCCACTTAGCCTGTCTTACTCCTTTGCCACGAGCTTATCAGCCCAGGAAAAAGAGGAAGTTGTTTTGTTGAAGGATTGGGCTCTGTAATTGGTTTCAAACTGCCACAGCTGCCAAAAAATGCAAAATGAGCTCCACGTGAACCTCCGCAGCACAAAAACTACAATCTGGGTTTCGACTTTCTGCTGCAATTCTTCAAAAAACCCTTCACGCCGAAATAAACTTTTGAAAATGTAAATTACGTGTCACGTGACACTGAATCATGCTAATTTGGTGACACTGGTAATTTGTATTTGTCCTAATACTGTAGCTCATTCTTCTGCCCAGTTGATTTTGCAGAGGTTAGGTCAGAACAGTGTTCACTGTGTGAACTAAACTGTGTTCTTGGCTAGAAATAGCTGTACAAAATAAGTACTGTATCTTACTGAACCTGTGTTTAGTAGTTGTCTATGACCATGAAATGCACTTTTGGTATGTCGCTTTGGATAAAAGCATCTGCCAAATAAATGTAATGTAAATGTAAATGTAATGTAATGTAAATGTAAATGTAAATGTAATGTAAATGTAATGTTAATGTAATGTAAATGTAAATGTAAATGTAAATGTAATGTAATGTAATGTAATGTAAATGTAATGTAAATGTAAATGTAATGTAAATGTAAATGTAATGTAATGCTGTGAGGGACAGGAGATGCCGGGAGATCGTGCCGTTACTATTGGTCAATGCTCTACAGCAGCCTGCTAATTCTAGGAGTCGTATCTTACGACACGCCGTAGCCTTCAAGAAAGCCAATGTGTGCCTCTAACTGGGCTTGTAACCGAAAGGTCATAGGTTCAATTCCTGGGTAGGACACTGCCGTTGTAGCATTGAGGAAAGGTACGTAGCCTGCATTGCTCTTCAGTATGTATCTAGCCGTATGAAAAATAATGATAATAAATGGATGCTGTGTAAAAAGTTGTGTAAGTCGTTCTGGATAAGAGCGTCTGCTAAATGCCTCTAATGTAATGTAATGTAATGACAAAAGGTCTAGTGGAGCAAAGCCTTACAGAAGTCACCCTTCAGGCAGACTGGGGCTTTTTACAGAAACATCGGATGTGCCGGATCCAGTCCTGAACGTTCCCTATGACAGGGACTCCCTGCCCACTCTCACTCTCACGCTCTCACAGAGCTCCTGCAGCAGAGCTTTTGTCGTACCCTCCTGCCTGTTCCGTTTTAGCCCACATAATAGCCATCGCTACAAAAGGAAAATTCAGCAGAAAAGTTCTTACAAAAGGGCTGGAAATTGACGTTCCTTTTCTGGCTTCTCGGAAACCATCACTGTGGTAGATTTCCTGAGCTGAGACAATGAGGGCGGCTAACAACCAGTAAAAAAAAATACTATTCGACAACTAATAAGAAGCGAATTGGGGGAGAGACGTTCAAGAATGAAACCACAACGGCAAAAAATAAAACATGGTCGACAGAAGCAATAACACACGCTGGATGGAAGTGGAAGATGCGTTTAGCGAGCTTTGGGGGGGACGTGAATGTTTATTTCACCTATCCTCCCTCCTGGACAAACAAACAAGAGAAGCGCAGTAAGCAGAAAGATACTGTATAGCCAGGCTAGCACAAAGGTAAGCACATTTGTATGTTCTCAGCAATAAAAAAAACTCTGAGAAAACCTACAAAGAATATAGCAAAAATGGTATGGTAGTCAGTTCGTTCTTGTCCTGAGGTTACAGATAGATAGTTGTGAGCCGGTCCTGGCCCCAGCCATTCCTAAGTAGACACCATCTAGCATACAGTAACACCTGCTCCTGAAGTACCCTGGTTTCCAACTGTCAAAAAACTTTTTTGTGCACTCTGAATATAAGCCTTTTTGATGCAGGGCTGACAGGTTTTTTTTTTTTTTTTTTTTGCCACTCAAAGAAAGGAGTAGAAAACAAGAAGCCAGACAGACTTCTGCGATGCATTGATTTCCACCAGTCCGTGCTGAAAGGGAGTCTGCCCCTCAGTTCTGTCTGGTGTCACACCACGTTAACATTTATCAGACCATTTTCTTTTCACCAGAGCGGCAGATCCATGCACTGCCCTCCCTGGAGGCGATAGTTAAGTCCATTTTAACTGCATCAGGGCGAGACCTTTGACCTGTTTGCTCTTCTAATTGATTTCGAGTTCAGCATTTCTCTTTCGAGTCTAAAGGACCCTTTATCGAAGGGCAGTATTCTATACCGTAGTTTCTTCAGATTTTTCTCGGGTACATTTATTTGAGTTTTTTTTTTTTTTAGCTTTCTCTTGTGCTTAAAGTACATCCACACAGAAGTAAGTGCCACGCTGTTCCACGCTCCAGGTGAAATGCACAATGGATTAGTCCAGATCAATCAATCAATCAATGCCATCAGTTTTTTTTTCACATTGTCAAATACAGTCCTTATGGCAGCAATATGAAAACCGGAGATTACACATAAACGCTCTATTTTCTATCTACTTAAAAGTCCTATGTACGTAACAACGGTTTGGGAAAAAAAAATCATTCCTGCTATTACAGTGAACACTCAATGCATCGTAATAACCGTGACATAAATGGTTAGAATAAAAGCAGTGCATGTCACTCGGTACAGAGACTGCTCTGTGTCTCATTTTGCTCCACACGTCATAATAAAGTCTCCCCGTCTGAAATGCAGGCAGCACTGTGGCAGCTTTTTGGCTGGACCGCAACAGCGGGGCCAGCCCTACAAACACGAATGTCTGTGACTGACTGAGTGACTGAGTGAGTGATGAAGTTACACCATTGGTTGGCCGAGTTATGAAGTTACACCATTGGTCGGCCGAGTTATGAAGTTACACCATTGGTCGGCCGAGTTATGACGTTACACCATTGGTCGGCCGAGTTATGACGTTACACCATTGGTCGGCCGAGTTATGACGTTACACCATTGGTCGGCCGAGTTATGACGTTACACCATTGGTCGGCCAGGGTCCAACCACATACTAGGTTTTGACCTGGTCTTGTTTTTTTTACGGATCATTCTGGAACACATGGACTGTCCAGCTTCCCTCTTTTCACACAAGAGATTAGCAGCTGCAGGGCAACCAGTTACCAGCCCCTCTTAAACAAAAATAAAAAATCAAATAAAAAAATTAAAAAATGCATCCGGGGCGCTTGTTTGTCAGCTGAGCCTGTCGTCCACCTCTGCCCGAAAAAAAAAAAAACATGTCAGCTGACGCTCGAGTGGAAATGGCTGCGGGCGAGCGACAGAAAGGGGCGATCCGATTCGGCGGGCAGATGCCAGCGGCTCTGCCACCCGCTCCAGCTGACACGCGGGCATTAGCATTTCAAACCGGTCTCCGCCACCGCCGCCCAGTCACACACACCTGCCACACACACCAATCACACGCACCAATCACACGCACCAGTCACACACACCTGCCACACACACCAATCACACGCACCAATCACACGCACCTGTCACACACACCTGCCACACCGCTGAGCTCCCCCAGCCCGGGTCCCTGATCGCAGGCCTGCACTCTGCCACCCCCGTTCCCCCGCTACGCTACCCCCGCCCCCACCCAGCTCGGCCTGCTGCTGTAAGCACTGGGAAACAGTCATCAGGGTCATCAAGTTTTTTTCCCTCCTTTTTTCGGCTTTGTAATGGGGAAATTATTATTTCTTTTTTTATTTTTTCTAACAAAGGCTTCATGCCCATTTGCGGGCTCACAGCATCGTCGTGGAGAGGATAATTGTCTCGTTCGGAGAATTATGCGTGACTGAGTGGAATTTTTTTACAGGCAAGGCCAGGTTTACCTCTTCGCGCACCTGCCCCCTCAACTCACCGAAACGCCGGCAGGCGCAGATCGCCCAGCCCGCGTCGCCGGAGATCCACCGAACTCAGCCGCAGCTGAAACTGTCGTCAGGGTCTGAACGAGAAAAAAAGCTGTATGACTGCAGAGAGCGCGCGCTCTGTCTGCGCCAGTCACTTACAGCAAGCACATGCAAATCCCTTTGTGCCGAAATGCACTCAATCAAACCGCGCTGCTCGTGAAGCAGACGCATAAACATGACAAATTGCTTATCGCCCAACATGACAGCCAGTCATGTCATATCCTGAAAAGCAGCGTTTAAGATACTAGACAAAAAATACCTACGTATAAGGCACTAGACAGCATAAGCAGTACTATTTGCAAAAATACTGTTATCTTCCACATATGCAAACCCTCCTTCTTCTGTGTATTTATCTGAGAAGATAAACAGCGAAACAACCACTTATCTTAACGGTAGTTAATGCCAAGGGTTTCCTTGATGCTGGAAATCGCGCAGAAAGAAAGATATCTTCAGCTCGGGAGAATGCTTCAGATAGCGATTTTAGCTTAGGAGGCATGCACAGTGTTCACTCATTCTGGCACGTCTCGCAACAAACACCACCGCGGTGTGACTAACGCTCGGAAATCTACGGAAACAAAAGAAAATAAGTGGCTTGATTAATTTACTCGAACGGATTCTCTCAAAACACCTCCTCATTATTACACTAAAAGGAATTTTTCAGATATGAAATTGCATTAGTTAGCGCCTAATTGGGTCTGTTTTCTGGCACAGAGATTTTACACAGCCCAGAGCACTCTGTTCAATTTGTTCTCTCAAAGAATCCCATTGTTCTATGTCATTAAAAGGCTTTTAGTCCAACCATGCATCCTCCTAAATCATATTATATGGCCTCTTTTGTGACTGCAACATGCAAGAGGGTGTTGCTGTGTGTGAACGTTTTTTTTTTTTTTAGTTTGTTTTTTTTTAATGTTCCCGGTAAGGGTGACACTTTGTGTCTCTGTGAGGAAAGAGGCAATTATTTAAACAGCAGGGAGTGAAACTTACAGGCACCGGCCAAGGCATGGAGGAGATAGCTTCACAATTACCCCAGCCACCTCCACTGCGTCGCATAATATGTCACCCGCATGCATGGTCGTTCACTAAAACAAATAGATTTTTTTTTTTTTTTTTTTTTTTTTTTTAAACTGCCCATGCCCCATTTTTTCTGAAGACTTACACAATAAAAGCATACCGCCTTGACCATCTATGAGCTGTTCAGACATGCAATCGTACAGAAACGACTGCCTCTCCGTGCCGTCGGCTTCCAATTCAACAGGCGGCGCCAGAAGCCCAGCACGGATGTCTGTGTCATTCAATAGGGGTCACCAGACAGGGCCACTGTAGGTTTCCGTCTGAGCAAAGGAGATTTTTTCAATCATCACAGTGGGATAAAAGAGAAAGAATTATTCTGAGGCTTCCTCTAGTTTAGTCCAGCAAGCTGAGGTATTTTACTGCTTACTCCTCAAGCAAATTTATCTCCTTAATTTAAATCTTTTCAGCACCGGAACAAATGCAACTAAACTGTGAAATAAACGGGGGCATAAAAATGAGGATTGCGTATGGGAGAGATAGATAACAAGTGGGAGAGGAGAGATTGAACTGCCACAGCCCAGCCCAGCCCGGCCCGGTCCGGCCCAGTCCAGTGCAGTCCAGTGCAGTCCAGTCCAGTCCAGTCCAGTCCAGTCCAGTCCAGCCTCGCCCAGTCCAGTCCAGCCCAGCCCCGCCCCGCCCAGTCCAGCCCCGCCCAGCCCAGCCCCGCCCAGCCCAGCCCAGCCCAGCCCAGCCCAGCCCAGTCCAGCCCAGCCCAGCCCCGCCCAGTCCAGCCCAGTCCAGTCCGGCCCAGTCCAGCCCAGCCCAGCCCAGCCCCCCCATCTCTACCCCCTGAGTACATTCGGGTGGATAGCAGTGGATGATTGGCTCACAGGTGGGTCTGCATGTGGTTGTGTTGTTGTGGTGGTGGAGAAACCCCCCCCTGCCCCCCAGCAGGTTAGGGGCCAGGCCTGCAGTGGCAGCTCTGAGTGGAGCTGAGCTGTGGTGGCCCTTCAGTGCTGTCACGGGCTGTCATTCCACTGCCTGTGTCCTCAGAGCGAGCGTGTGTGTGTGTGTGTGTGGTTGTGTGTGTGTGTGTGTGTGTGGGTGTGTGTGTGTGTTTGTGTGTGTGCCTGTGTGTGTGCATGTGTGTGTGCCTATGTGTGAGAGTGTGTGTGTGTGTGTGTGAGAGTGTGTGTGTGTGTGCCTATGTGTGAGAGTGTGTGTGTGTGTGTGTGAGAGAGAGATAGAGGATGGATAAAAGCATCTGCTAAATAAATGTAATGTAACGTAATGGCTATATTTATGTTTGTGTGTGTGTGTGTGTATTTGTGAGTGTGTGTGTGTGTGCGTGTGCGTGTGTATGTGTGCGTGTGTGCGCGCATGAGACTGTGTGTGCGAGTGTGTGTGTGTGTGTGCGTGTGTATGTGTGTGTGCGTGCGTGTGTGTGTGTGTGTGTGTGTGGGGGTGTGTGTGTGCGTGCGAGTGTGTGTGTGTGCGTGTGTATGTGTGTGTGCGTGTGCGTGTGCGTGTGCGTGTGCGTGTGCGTGTGCGTGCGCGAGTGTGTGCGTGCGTGAGAGATAGAGGATGGTGTTTCCCTGACAGCTCCAGCAGGGTGGGGCTTTGCTGTCTTCTCCCCAGGAGATGCAACAATGCCTCTCAACTGGAGGCAGAGCCCCTGGGATCAGAGACTGCACACGCTCCATTGCCCTTGTCATATACAGCACGACACGCTGCCTGTGATACTCCAGCACAATAAAACTAAATCATACACAGACGCAAATTATACACAGACGCACAGTCCACATAATGGGTTACACTACTTTAAATACACTGCACACACACAGGCCCAATGTAGAGCTTTTTTAAACATTCCTTTTTTTTTTAACCTTAAAGGTCAATATTTCTGTTGTCCTTCGCCGACCGTACAGGGACACCTACCCACGCGATTACGTTAAAAGCACAGCCCGAGGAAGCGTCAGCGTTCCTTCCAGACTAATTTGCGATTATCCCCGTCGCACACGTTTAAATCAGCCCAGATAAACAGACGTGACAGTAATAATAGTGAAATATACCGTCTTTCTCTTTTGGCTGGCCAGGGCAGAGGCAGTCGACGGGACTTCGACCGTGCGGAGACAAGCCCACGCTTCGTCGCGGCCCCCCAGGTAGAACCCCCCCCCCCCCGCCTCCTTCCCCCGCCCGGAGCGATTTCCAGGCCGCAGTGGAGGAAGCCAGTCCCGCTGGCAGGGGGCTCATGCATCACTCTGATTGGACAGTTATTTACACTGTGAGCTGGCACGGGAGGCCGGACCTCAATAAGAGAAAGAGGGGAGGAGGAGGAGGAGGAGGAGAGAGAGAGAGAGAATGATTCTCACGTGGACCACCACAGACCCAGAGCAAGGCCCTCAGCTGCTGCCCCAGTGCATCATGGGAGAGAGCATACGCGGGTGGCCCTCTGAGTCAAATTGTTGCCAACAGCATGATGTGAATGCTTGACGCGAAAGTTTTTTCCCTATTAATTTTTCCTCTCTCCACAAGGCCTGCCAGAAATAATACAATGACTGACAGATGGAGAGATGGAGAGAAATGTTTTGGATTGTATCTGTGTTTTTCCCCGCATATGCATATATCCATAATTATCTCGCTAACTTTTTCTTTTTTTTTTCCCTTTGGCAAAACACTTTCCCGCTGTCAGCAAACAGTGACTTGGAACTCCAGTCAAATCTCTCTAAATCACGATAAATAAGGTTTCACAGTTTCTCAGCCTGATTCTGAAGAATGTACGGTATTACTGTACACGCTGTGACTAATAGAATTTTATATAGATTCCTTCTGAGGCAGCACCCATTTATAAAGTGGCTGGTCAATCCGTTTGCATTTCAGGGACATTTCATGAAACTGCTGCCATCATGTATGTGTGTGTGTGTGTGTGTGTGTGTGTGGGTGTGGGTGTGTGGGCGTGTGTGTGTGCGAGCATGCGTGTGTGTGTGTGTGTGTGTGTGTGTAAGCGTGCGAGCATGCGTGCACGTGTGTGTGTGTGTGTGTGTGTGTGCGAGCATGCGTGCAGTGTGTGTGTGTGTGTGTGTGCGAGCATGCGTGCACGTGTGTGTGTGTGTGTGTGTGTGTGTGTTTTATATGTGTAGTAGTGTTTGAAAAGCATGGCGACTGGATGCCAAATCCTGCGGACTCAAGGCATGTCTTGTCTGGGCCATGCAGAGGCCTTTTGAGTGGCAGGTGCTCAAAGAGAGGAAAGGGCACACGAACACAGAAAACTGTTTTTTCATCCAGTTACCCTACAGAACAGGTTTTACCAAAATTAATGAATGAAAATCAATGACAGCAACAATAATATAAATACAATATTAAAAAAATCAAATTAAAGGGGCACATCTGGCACTTGGGGCACAAGTTCGAGCCCCCCCCCCCCCCATCCTCGTCCCTCGCGTGCCTGGGTCTTGGCGCAGGCGGAAATCCTCACAGATCAGGACTGACATCGTTTCTGACGCAGGCTATGAAAAGCAAGCAGCGTGTGATTCGGTTTGGGTCACAGACACTTGGTTCAGATTTACTGACACGTGTCTGTTCTGCCTCTGTCAGCTCCAGTTCTTTAGCCTGTCGAAGCAACGAAGACAGACGTGTTCCTGAACATGCAAACCTGAACACACTGCCCACAGACCTGAGCACACAGACCCGAACACACAGTCCTGAACACACAAACCAGCTGACCAATCATGGGCAACGAGAAGGAGTGGGATGTGCTCCAGGCAGACGTGCATGTACACAAACACGCATGCACGCACACACACACACACAAACGCAAGCACGCATGCACGTACACACACACATACAAACGCAAGCACGCATGCAAGCACACACACACACACACAAACGCAAGCACGCATACACACATGCACACACATGCACACACCCACGCACACACACACACACACACACACACAAACGCAAGCAAGCATGCACACACATGCACGCACCCACGCACACGCCTACACACACACACACACACACACACACACACACACACACACTCTCTCACTCACACACACACACACACACACACACACGCACATTCACGCAGGTAACCGCCCTTTGGCTGTCTCACCCATTTGATATTTCCAGGATTTCAAATTTCAGAAATCATTTCAATTAAGCACAGCAGATAATGATCAAACAGCCTGCTGGCAGTACCCGTGATGACATGCGCACATGCTGATAAAAGGTTTAAGGAGCACGTAGCTACACTGCCTGCGTAAACAAACCAAAAATAAATCTTTGAGAAGCATCTCTGTTTTTTTTCTCTCTTAACTCACAAGAGCCAACACACTGGTGCAAAGACAATCCGCAAGCAGACACTAAAGCCATCCTCGACAGATCAAGTGCTGAAATGAGTCTCATTACAGAACGTCTGTACAAATAGCACAAAAGATTGTTATTACTTTCTGGTTGTCTGCATCTCGCATAATACAATTACATCCCCAGTTTGCTGCAAGTGCAAGTCAGATTTATTACTTATTGCAAACAAACAGATCTACCCACTCAACTTAATTTCAAGCCCGGCTGCTCTCAGATGGGTCAATTTGTTCTTATTGAGATATGGACATTTCCTCTCAGAATGACATTAGTTTGACCCCACTTTTAGGGTTAATCTCTGTGTAAAGAAAAAGGATGCGGACGTGGCCGGTGTCAATCAAAGACATGTGGGAAAACATCAGGCAAATCTTATTACTGTGAAATGGGAGACGACAGGATCCTTCAAAAAAACATAACGGTGGAACATAGTCTCCCTGGGGCGACAATACGTCGTTTATCCTACTCCACGGCAGTTTGAATTCATGACGGAGCTCCGCACGGAAGATAGCAAGTTCAAATTTCGGACAAACCGCTTTAGCTTTCGATTGTGAAACAACGACCGTGTTTGCTCTGAAACGAAGAGACCCTACGAAAGAAACAAAATGAACAAATACCAACCCCAAAGCACATAATTGCATTTTACAAGGCTCACAAAACCTCTACACGTTCCCCGCCCCCCCCCCCCCCCCCCCAAGAACCTTAATTGGATTTGTAAATGGCTCAGAACGCGAATTGCCGCGGCGATAGATCTGCATTTTACTGCAAGCAGCTGAAAATGAACAGCAGTAAAAATAAATAAATAAATAAATAAATAAATAAATAAACAAAATAAAAAAACCCCACCATGGGTCCGTATTACACCAGAGAGAACACGTCTGCTCAGGCTGTCTGCTGGCGAAGCCTACGAGATCAGGGGAGGGAGAGATGGAAATACCGTCGCCGGTCCCCCCCCCCCCTAATACAAAACTAAAAACGGAGAACAAGCGGAGAGTGCACACATCGCGTTAACCTGGGAAATAATTTAACGGGCCCTCGTTCCTCAGCCTCTTTAATCACCTGGAGCGCAGCCAGGACACGAAGAGCCCGAATCGGTCCTGACAGAGCGCGAGGAAGGGGTCCCCACGCCCGCTTAACGGGTTTTCGCAGCCCAGCGCAGGGTAGGGGCGGGGCGGGGAGGGAGGGGAGGGGAGGGAGGGGAGGGGACGGCGTCAGACAGCCGGGGCCGAGGTGTGAGCGCCAGGGGAGAGAGAGACCCGCGGCCGCCGAACAGCGTCAGCGCGGACCGCTCCCATTACAGTACATTACATTACATTAGAGGCATTTAGCAGATGCTCTTATCCAGAGCAAATTACACAACTTTTACATTACATCCACTTATACAGCTGGATATATACTGAAGCAATTCAGGTTAAGTACCTTACTCAAGGGTACAATGGCCGTGTCCTAGCCAGGACATCGAACCCATGACCTTTCGGTTACAAGCCCAGTTCCTTACCCACTGTGCTACACTGCCGCCCGCCGTGCTACACCGTTCGCTACGGGCGATCGCTCACTGAGTGTCCCAGCGGGGCAGTGGAGAGGAGGGAGGGAGGTGAGGGAGGGAGGGAGGGAGTGATGGAGGTGAGGGAGGTGAGGGAGGGAGGGAGGGAGGGGAGGGAGGTGAGGGAGGGAGGTGAGGCGGCTCCTCCACACGTCAGCTTCAGAGAGTGAAGCGCGCGTCGTCTCACCAAACGCCAGAGCGAAACAAACCTGCTTCCTGCTCGCGCTGCCAACGGGTGTTTCTGGATAAGGTCACCAAAAACGGTCAGACCGGCCACGCTCTGAGTCAAACAGGTTCTGACGTGTGCGCCCCCGTGCGGTGCATCAGGCATCGGTGCATCCTCTTATTGGGGGGGGGGGGGGGCTATGTGGGGCAGGAAAGGTGAATCAGTACCGCCTCTTCTACCTTCAAGGATTTTATTTTGGAACATGTGAAAACTTTATTGGACTTGAAATGCACCTGGCTGAACCCCCTGCCCATCACGCAGGGGTCTGCTCTGAATGGAGGCTGTGCTGTCTCTCTCCAATCTGAACTGGACTCTTAACGAGCCCAGGCGCCACAGAGTAACGCGGGAGGAGGTGAAACCAGCACTGGAGCAAGTCATCACACATCGCACATCACCGTAGCTGACACACCCAGCTGAGCGTCGTCCAATCACCGACCAGGGAACAGCACACTGGTATCACCGCAGCAGAGCATCGTCCAATCACTGACCAGGGAACAGCACACTGGTATCACTGCAGCAGAGCATCGTCCAATCACTGACCAGAAAACAGCACACTGGTATCACCACAGTGGACACGCCCAAAGGAGCATCGTCCAACCACTGACCAGGGAACAGCACACTGGTATCACCGCAGCAGAGCATCGTCCAATCACTGACCAGGGAACAGCACACTGGTACCACCACAGCTGAGCATCGTCCAATCACTGACCAGGGAGCAGCACACTGGTATCACCACAGCTGAGCATCGTCCAATCACTGACCAGGGAACAGCACACTGGTATCACCGCAGCAGAGCATCGTCCAATCACTGACCAGGGAACAGCACACTGTTATCACCGCAGGTATCAGCAGACTGGGGAAAAAACTCCACAACGGGCCCTCATTTCACACGCAGGTACACGTCAAACAGGTGCAGCAGAAGGCTCGCGACACAAAACTGTGAAATGTTCAGCTGTTAACAAGCGCATAGTTTCAGCGGCAGCTGCGAAATGCTAAGAAGCGGTTTCACGAGCGCACCAGCCTGCGGTAAAAGAACGAGCGAAACATCCCCGGGAGTGCATTTCGCTACCATAGGCACTTTTAAGTGGGTTACAGGAGATGAAATTACCCAGCGCGCTACGGCTGCTGTACATTTACAAAACACCGCAATGAGCCGCCGCCGTTTAATCCCACAGTCGTGCCAACAACGGAGTCCCAATTCTCTGTTCTTCGCCAAAAAAAAAAAGCAGACAAAAAGTCTCGCACAGGCACTATTGTAAAAAAATTGAAATATCGGCAAGCTGCTTAAAAGTTCAGCGCTAGATGGGCTGGAAGGGGTATCAGATGCAATGCAGTGACAGCAAAAGTGAGTACAGCGAAAGCAAAGTAAATAATTGATTTTTAAAAAGTTACGTTGAAGACCTTCGGATGTGTACAAAATGGCCGCCCGTCACAGAAAGACAAGCTTCTTCACGGCGGGACCGCAGAGCAACACCGGCCCATTCCTTACAGTGGCCCTACACAAAGCTGCTCTTACAGCGGCCCTACACAAAGCTGCTCTTACAGCGGCCCTACACAAAGCTGCTCTTACAGCGGCCCTACACAAAGCTGCTCTTACAGTGGCCCTACACAAAGCTGCTCTTACAGCGGCCCTACACAAAGCTGCTCTTACAGCGGCCCTACACAAAGCTGCTCTTACAGTGGCCCTACACAAAGCTGCTCTTACAGCGGCCCTACACAAAGCTGCTCTTACAGCGGCCCTACACAAAGCTGCTCTTACAGCGGCCCTACACAAAGCTGCTCTTACAGCGGCCCTACACAAAGCTGCTCTTACAGCGGCCCTACACAAAGCTGTTCTTACAGTGGCCCTACACAAAGCTGCTCATACAGCGGCCCTACACAAAGCTGCTCTTACAGCAGCCCTACACAAAGCTGCTCATACAGCGGCCCTACACAAAGCTGCTCTTACAGCGGCCCTACACAATGCTGCTCTTACAGTGGCCCTACACAAAGCTGCTCTTACAGCGGCCCTACACAAAGCTGCTCTTACAGTGGCCCTACACAAAGCTGCTCTTACAGTGGCCCTACACAAAGCTGCTCTTACAGTGGCCCTACACAAAGCCGCTCTTACAGCGGCCCTACACAAAGCTGCTCTTACAGCGGCCCTACACAAAGCTGCTCTTACAGCGGACCTACACAAAGCTGCTCTTACAGTGGCCCTACACAAAGCTGCTCTTACAGCGGACCTACACAAAGCTGCTCTTACAGCGGCCCTACACAAAGCCGCTCTTACAGCGGCCCTACACAAAGCTGCTCTTACAGTGGCCCTACACAAAGCTGCTCTTACAGTGGCCCTACACAAAGCTGCTCTTACAGCGGCCCTACACAAAGCTGCTCTTACAGCGGCCCTACACAAAGCTGCTCTTACAGCGGCCCTACACAAAGCTGCTCTTACAGCGGCCCTACACAAAGCTGCTCTTACAGCGGCCCTACACAAAGCTGCTCATACAGCGGCCCTACACAAAGCTGTCCTTACAGTGGCCCTACACAAAGCTGCTCTTACAGTGCGAAGCAAAAAAAAAAAAAAAAAAAGCAATAAGGCTGCAAAATGACAAATGTCTGCAGCAGAGCCGGGCGGCGCTAAAAACAACATTAACCTTGTTTTCCGGGGGCCCGATAAGCCCTTCAAACCGGAGACGGACGGCGGAGAAAAAGCGGAGGCGAAACGCAGTCCGGTGGAGTTTGTGCTTACAGCGCGAGCTCTGATGAAGGAGCAGGGAGAGGAGCGGAGGCAACAAAACAAAAAAAACACTCGGATCTCGCCGCCGCCAGCACCGCTTTAGAGACAATTGCGTAATTGCACCGGACGCCGTTGCCGACGGCAGCAGCCCCCGAGGCGTGTAATGACAGGGGGCGCCGGGCTCCTTTGAGAAGGTCACCGTGGGCAGGCCGTGGGTTTTTCGGGTTTAATGCAGTGCGCCAGCGACAAGGCCCGCAGGCGCTCGGGGTAACTCCAGAGCCAGGACCCACCAAAAACCTTCCCCTCCGAGAGAGAGAGCGCTCAAATATTTATGACGCCATTTTCACCGAAACGAAAACCTTTCCCTCAGATGCGTATTTATTTTTTATTTTTTTCAGGAAAATAGTTTTTTATATAGTTTTTTTTTTTCTTCTGTTTCCTTCCGCCCTGACTCATAAGGTGCCTGACGGGGGGGGGGGGGGGGGGGTTGGGGGGGGCTGAAACGGCAGAGGCCGCCATTTCCGCCACAGAGGACGCGCACGGCTGCCTCCGCTCTGCCCCGCCATGGGCGGGCGGGCGGGCAGGAAGGGGCCATCAGCGGGGGCGACGAATGCTGCCGCCGCCGCCGCTGCTGTTAACAGGTTTTTCAAACCAATTCATCCTTTCTTTCCCGCCAGACAGATCGCAAAAAAGTTGGGGGGGGAAAATAGGGAAGTAATTACAATTCAGACTGGAATGAGCTTAATGAAGCAGAACCGCTCAACTGCAGATGGAATCTGGGTCCGTGAAAGACAACAATTTAAATGGATTGCACCGAGGCCGACTGAGGATGGAGGGAGGGAGGGAGGGAGGGAGGGAGGGCACCGGCAGGGTTGTCGTGACTAATGTGAGGCTGCTGTCGCAGTGTATAATTCTTCCCAGTGTATCATTACTTCCTGGACATTTCCTGATCTGTCGCTCGACAGTACATCATAAATTAAGTCTCCCTAGCTACTAGCTACTACCTAGCACTGAACTGTATTTACTATATGCGCGCTAGGCTAGCTAGCAATCTACCACTGGGTTGGTTATTCTCAGTAGTATTTGTATAATTAACCCGTTAATAAGCATTTATAAAAGAAACGTGTCCATTTTGTAGTAGCAGGTATACACGACGTGCTTAAGTACACTTAATAACGTTTAAAGGTATGTATCAATAGCTGTTTGCAAGCTAACCAGTTTATTCCATACACCGTAAAAAAAAATTCATACACTAGAATTAATGCTACGTAGGGCAGCAGTGAAGCTATCTACAGACCTTGGTAAGGCTCAAAAAGCTAGCCGGCCTCAAAAGTGTCATCTGATTGAACATTGCTCAACTTCCTGTACATGTTAGATTGACAGGAAATCATACATCCCAATGCTCTGCTTCGACCAATCAAAGCCAGCGTCACACGGGAGCGGCAGAGTTCCGCGGGTGAGCTGCACGGCCTCAGCTGTCAGCACTGCGCACCACTTCCTGTCCGCCGCGCAGTCAGGCGTGAGCTCCCCCCCCCCCGGCGAGAGGGGAGGGCTCTGCACGGGGCGGGCGGGGTTCAGAGACCCGACGGCCATCGCCTAGCAACCGCAGCATCGCGTCTCAGCTCCCTGCCCGGCGAGTCCTGATTTGCCGTTTCGCGAGCGACGGCTAATTACCTGTCTCTTTTCGCGAGGAGCGCGAGGAGCGCCTATCCGAAGTGACAGCCTTCCGTGCTGCTTGACTTGAACTCAGCCCTGTACTGCTCCGGGCTCTTCCAGAGCGAGGCATGTGATGTTCCTGCCAAATATGATGTCAGAAGCAGTAAATCTCCCTCTCAATTATCCCTCCCTCCCTCTCTCTCTCCCTCCCTCCCTCCCTCCGCAGCGAGTTGAGATGTATTTCTCTCTCTTCTATCTTTCTTACATTCAGCCAGAAGCTGCTGAAGTGAGGCAGCACCCAGAGGCAAGGGCAAGAGGCAGATCTAAAAAAAATCTAATTTCTCACAAAAATAGGTGCTGTCCAGAAACTCAATTGAGGTTCGCCACTCCTGCCCAGAAGCACCCCGAACTCAGGACAATAAAAACTCCAGAACTTTTTAGGCCCTGTAGATAACGCAGCGCTGGACGCGTGAAGCCAGCGCGCTATTAAACTGAAGAGGGAATTTCACAGTGGTGATGTTGGAACGGGGGCAGTTCTTCTCACAGAAATATTACACAATGGCCGCAAAGACCAAAGTGATCATTACGTTCATTCTTCATCTGTGGCGCAGTATGAAAGCATGCAGTCGATTGTTTAAATATTAATATACATTTAAATGTATTCACAACAAATGCAGCTCAAAGCTGTGAGTGATTGTTTATCACAAAAATGCTAATTAGGTTATAGGTTGATATATTTTTTCCATACAATTATCCTCAATACCTTGGACAAAAGCCACCCATATTTCAGCACCAGGTAATTATATACATATGACCACACATAATATTTAACAATATTAGATACAGCAAATAATAAACATGAACAAAGATCCTGTTAATACAAAAAGCAGAGTACTTCAATGTCTGCTATATTTTTCTATATATAAATATACATATGGAGGGATTTATAGGTACAGATGAATTTTTAATAATTGAATGCATTAAATATTTTAACTGGCTTCATATACAGGAAGCCCCAAGAGGCTGTCTTTACCCGTTTCCAATAAAAAGAAAGGGAGAGTTTTTTATTTTTACATTCGTTTGTGGTGCAGCTGACTGTGGAAAACGATTCCCGTTCAGAAATCAGGGAAACGGCCTCTTCAGACTGACAAAAAGAAATAAAAAATAAAATAAATAAATAAATAATAAATAATCAAATCAGCATGGATAGGGGAGGCAATTTAACAGCGCACAAAAGGAGACAGGAAGCGACAGATTAAGCACAATTATGCGGCACAAAGCAGCCGCTCGGAGGCCTCTGCGGCATTCCCCGTAATCTTCCGTCGCATCCTAACGCGTGAAAAGATGGAAAAAATTAACCGTCCGCGAATCGCCAGCACCAGGAGGACCTTCAATGCCCGCATCTAAAAAAGAACATTCCAGACTTCTAGTTCCCCGCTTTTTATTCCTCTGCACGATCTCCAGCACTTTATAGGGGGGGGGGGGAATGCAATTTGAATAGATACAACCCAAGGGGATTCTGTGGGGAGGGGGGGGGGGGGGGGGGAAGCAAGTCTACATAACAATGTGTCAGTTTACGATGAACAGAGGAGAAAGATTGAGAGAAACGCTT
This sequence comes from Anguilla anguilla, assembly GCF_013347855.1. Taxonomy (NCBI): domain Eukaryota; kingdom Metazoa; phylum Chordata; class Actinopteri; order Anguilliformes; family Anguillidae; genus Anguilla; species Anguilla anguilla. The sequence continues at coordinate 71,348,374 of NC_049202.1, read as the reverse complement.
TCCCTCTGTTCATTACCGGTTCTGGGGGGGGAAGAATTTATGAGCGTTCCGGTGCCGCTCTCTTACTGGCCTATTTAAACAGACAGCACTGTAAATATAAAAGATGGATGCTTTCCTTATTTTTCTCCGTGAGCGGAGCAACTATTTTCACGGGTATGAAAAATCTAATTGGCTTCAAATTGCCCCTCATTGTCATCATGCTATTCTATTATCTATCAAACGCAACACCGCCGATTCGGGAAAGCAATCACAAGCCGCGTTCAGCTTCCTCAGAACTGCGCCCGACTACGGAGAGACTTACTGCCCCGTAACCTGCGTTCAGTTTATTCAGAGTACACTGCACCCCCCCGCCCCACCCCATAGCAAGCCATCACACTGCATCTGCAGCCTACGCAGTTCCTGCTCTCCAGAGCCCACCAAGGACTCGGTCACGCAAAATCCCCCTTCCCACTCCGGGGAGAGCCTCGCTCCAAGGACGGATCAGAGTGGCATCGGGTCTCCTCGCATTTGCCTCTCTTTAGATCCCAGGGTAGACACAGGCAACATGAAACTTCAAAAACCTCAAGGTACAAACAGAACTACGGAATAAATGGCAATAGGTGCTTTTAACACACACACACACACACACACACACACATCTTTATGTACTCACGCATGCACGCACACACACAAACCAGGGAGGGTCCCTGATAAACCTTCGATACCCAGGGCTGCTCTCCGTAATCCTCGTAAGACAGAGTAATGCTATACACAGCAATCAGCTAGCGACCCGCACAGCTCTGCTCCCTGCAAGCCAACGACACCTTCAGAGCCGTCTGTCTGGTGATGTCATCACAGCTCAGTGGGAGAGCTGACCTTTTCGGGGGGGGGGGGGGGGGGGGTCCCTGGGGAAGGCACTCCTGAAGCATTCACTTGCAGACTCCGTTCTGAGCCCACACCCCCCCCCCCCCCCCGTTGCACTAGCTCAGGCCCACAGCTCCACAGTGCTGCACATAGCGGGCTAGCCCATTAATAAAAGTTAATTACATCACACGGACCAGGAAAACTAATGAAAACCTTTCCGGGAAGCAATACGTTATCGTGACTTTAACGATGACGCATCGCCCGCCGAACGAGAGAGGGACTGAAGCTAGCGGCGTTACCTTAGCAACGCGCGGACCAGCCCACACACAGGAAAGGAGGTGTACGTACTGCCGCTATTTCTGCTGAAAAGCAAATGAATATAGAAAAAAAAAAAAGAACGGTTTTCCTTTGGGAGACGAGGCACGCAAGCAGTCAGCATTGCGAGAGCGGACCTAGGACACTGTAACCGTGACACACGCGAGGATCCAGCGGAATAAATAAAGCCCCCCTGGGTTTTATTTCGTGGCCCAGAATGCACTGCAGCTCTTCCTGCTGTGAAGCGATCAGCCCTGGGAGCAAGGTCATCAGAGGGGTCTCCGCCTGGCTGCGTGTGTTGCGAGGCGCGCCTCATTTCCACAGTCTCAGATAATCGGCCCCTCGGTGACCAATTACAGAGCAGCGCTGCGAGCTCTGCAGCCAATCGCCGTCTTCGTCTTTGGCCCCTTTCAAAGACGGCCCGAGCGCAACGTGCGTTTTCCTGCCATCGGATGCCCAAGTCGTACTTTCGTTTCATCATCTATTGCGGTAGTTATGAGGGTAATTTCAGCAACGCCCCCCCAAGTCCACCACCTACCCCAGTTGACCTCAACCTCCACCACCCCCCCCCCACGCAAGTCCACCAACCCCCCAGTCCACCTCCATTACCCCCCCCCGCCCCCCCACTCCTGGCCACCACCACCCCAGTCCACCTCCAACCCTCCCTTCCAGTCCAACCCCCCCCCTCCACCCCCCCCCCCCCCCCGTTGCCGTCTCTGACAATGTGGGAGTAGACGAGTGAGCCTCGGTGCTGAGCTCCACATTTGGGCTCTTTCCAGGACGGCCCCCGACGAGGCTCTCAGATCGATACAGCACCGCGCCGCCTCAGAATCCAGAAACGGGATGAACACCTCGCTCCTGGTCATCCTCGTCGCGCGCTTTCTCTTTACAAAAAGTGCCCGAACTCCAGCGAACGGGCGCTGTGGTGCTGTGGTGCTGTGGGGCTGTGGCGCTGTGGGGCTGTGGGGCTGTGGGGCTGTGGCGCTGTGGGGCTTGTGGGGCTGTGGGGCTGTGGTGCTGTGGTGCTGTGGGGCTGTGGGGCTGTGGCGCTGTTGGGCTGTGGGGGTGTGGGGCTGTGGTGCTGTGGTGCTGTGGGGGCTGTGGGGCTGTGGGTGGATGTGGGGCTGTGGGGCTGTGGTGCTGTGGGGCTGTGGGGCTGTGGTGGATGTGGGGCTGTGGGGCTGTGGGTGGATGTGGGGCTGTGGGCTGTGGGTGGATGTGGGCTGTGGAGCTGTGGTGCTGTTGGGCTGTGGTGCTGTGGGGCTGTGGGGGCTGTGGGGCTGTGGGGCTGTGGGGCTTGTGGTGCTGTGGTGCTGTTGGGGCTGTGGGCTGTGGTGCTGCTGGGGGCTGTGGGGCTGTGGGGCTGTGGGGCTGTGGGGCTGTGGTGCTGTGGTGCTGTGGTGCTGTGGGTGGATGTGGGGCTGTGGGGCTGTGGGTGGATGTGGGGCTGTGGTGCTGTGGGGCTGTGGTGCTGTGGGGCTGTGGGGCTGTGGGGCTGTGGGGCGGATGTGAATTAGTAAGTGGACAGACGAGGAGGTTCGACGCGGCCCTGCTCCAGCAGAGCGCCGTCCAATCGGACGATAAACGAACGGACTCAGAAAGGCCTCTGCCTCTTCAGGCTTTGAGCTTCCTGTGAGGAGCCATTTTTATTCCACACAGAGAAGACCTGCCTCTTTCCAGCCTAATTAAATGCAGCGTGGGGGTCTGCGGAATTGCCCATAGGGGGTCTGGCAATTTCGGCACCGGCTTCTTCGTTAGTTCACTCCCCTCACAGAGAGGTCTCTCTCTCCCAGGGACGCTCGATAAGACAGGTTACCCACAATGCTTTGCTATTTTCGAGTGATGGAAAAGCATTTTCCAGCAGCTCAAAAAAAAGAAAAGAAAAACTCCTCAAAACCTTTGACCCTCGAGGAGCAAATTCCCCTTTCTAGCCCCGATCCATTTAATTATCTCTCCCCTACATTCAACCAACACAGGAGAGATTTGACATTCTCTTTAAAGCAAAGAAAGAAAGCAAAAAAAGCCCAACACCACACACAAAAAAAAAAAGATCAATGTAAGATTAAGTCCCCGGACATTTTATGTCTTTACCCATGAATTGATTGTTTTTTTTTCTCTGCATTCACACAGTCACGTCATGTATTACACTTAGCCAACACAAAAATCAATACCTTTACTTTTAAAATGAAACCCCCACCCCCCCACCCTAAGTGGGCCTGCACCTCAGTGCCGAACCCCCCCCCCCCCCCTTTGGGAGGGCCCTTTGGTAAATTAGTCCTAAAGGTCAGCCCATTTAACCCAGGAGCGTCTCAAAGGCGCCTGCGACCCAGCACGAGTCTCAGAAACCCTGTACACTTCGGCTCGTTCTCCCTCACGCCGTCCACCCTGAAACGAATCCCCGGAGTGGCGAGCCCCGCCCCCTCATGCACACGTAGCGCAAGCGTGTTGGTTGGCCAGGTCCATCCTTCCACCAGGTCCATCATGACACACATGAAAAATTTAAATAAAAATAAATAAATAAATACTTCACAGCCAGGGATGAAAAGTAAAAAAAATCTTCTGAAAGTTCTGAAATGCCTGGCCAATTTCCTCTCTTTATTTAACGAGCCGTCTCTTGCTGAGAGCCGGGGCCGATCGATTTTGGCCTTCTCCTTCCCGTAGCTGCGCACCGTGCGCAGTCTGAGGCACCTAGCACCGGCCTCCCGCTGAATCCGCTGACAAAGACGTGAGCGTAAAGCAATTGTGGATGTATTTTCAATACATCTCAACAAAAAAAAAAAACTTGCACCGAATACAGATTTACGCGGTAGAGTTGCCGCAATCTGAAAAAAAAAAAAACAAGCACGAAACCGTCCAGACCCACGGCGCACCTGTGCAAAGTGTCATGAGTAAAACTATACAGCTAGCTAGCTATGGCATGTCCTCACCCCTGTAACGTTATTTGTTGTCCTCCGTGTGTCCATACGTCTGTATCGGTGGTACGCGCTAACTAGGTCAACTAAAGTAGGTGAAACGCTAACATGATGTTAGGGTTTAGCTAAAGTAATGTTAGGCAATAAAAAATCTTGTGCTGTTCGAAGTGGTGATTTTGGGAGATGCACCTGCGCATGCGTCCTACCAAACGTCCCTCTCAGGTCGTCCCTGAGTGAGCGAGTGAGTGAGTGACCACAATTTGCCACGCATAGCCCACGGCGCGCAGGACTGCCTAAAATGAAATGGGGAGAAAAAGGGGCATTTCAAAAGGCCAGAACCATGGGCCCGCTCTCCTTAAGCACAGCCTAAGGGCCGAAGCAGAGGCCTGTACCTGAGCGGGTCTGTTTACACGCAGTCAAGACGAGCAGCTGAGGCTGAACTCAACCTCTGCGCAGGGGTGTGCGCATCTCTGCACATAAAGCACCAACCAACCTGTTTTCTTATCCTTCACACAAAAAGACTACATTCATATTTACACTCACTGGCCACTTTATTAGGTACACCCGCTCAACTGCTCGTTAACGCAAATGTCTAATCAGCCAATCACGAGGCAGCAACTCAATGCATTTAGGCATGCAGACATGGTCAAGGCGATCTGCTGAAGTTCGAACCGAGCATCAGAATGGGGAAGAAAGGGGATTTAAGTGACTTTGAACTACTCTCTGTTTTTAATTTTTCTCGATATTTTTTGTTTTTGTTTTAATTCGATAAAAGAACGCACAGAGGTAGAAATTCCGGGGGACGGACGGCGCGGGTTGTCACGGCGACTCTTCTTTATGCCGCAAAGCTGACTGTAACTCCTCGTGTCGCCTTCGATATGCGAAACTGCCCGCCGCCTCCCAATAGGGGCGCTGATATATTGCCACAACTCTCCGCCTCCAAAAGCCGGGGGGGATGGGGGGGGGGGGGATTGGGAGGGGGGGGGGGGGCAGCGCAATCCGTCTCGCAAGAATGGAGTGTCACCCACGACGCCGTATGAATAACTAATACAATCAAAGTTTCCGCACAGTTTTTCATCTGCATCCATAAAACACGCCGGCGGAGGGCCCCCCCGCCCCCCCCCTTGTGCCACTTAGCGGTGAGTAATGGCGGCACTTTCTCACCGGTGGCCGGCCGCGCGGCGGCTCCGACCGGGCAGCGCCGCCGCGGCCGTGACTCATCTCACGCTTCCGGAGAAACAGACACTCGGGGGAAAAAAAAAAAAAAAAAAACACGGAGGAAGACGCCATTAATAACGCACGCGTGTGCATGGGGGCGGACCTGTAACGTCTCCGTTACTGTTCATCCAGACCCTGGCGTCTGACTTGTCACATCATTTAAGATACACATCATTTAAGATACATACGATTCTTTTCGACTTTTAAAACCGCGCCGAGTTCTCTCGCCGTATCTCCGACAAGACGGCTGTCGTGGAATTTTGTACACAAGGAAAGCTAAAAAGGCTGTTATTCAGTTTTGGAACGGTCAGCTTGATACACCATTCAAAAAAAGGGGGCCGGTGTGGGTGCAGGTGTTTTGTTTCATCCCAGCCTTCGACACCTGATTCAAACTAATTAACCAATCACGGTCTTCAATCAAGACCTTGATAAGGAGAATCGGGTGTCATAGTGCTCGGCAAGAATAAAGAACCTTCACCCACACCGGACCCTTTTCGGATAAGAATGGACACCCCTGCCCTACACAATTGAGCCATATAAAAAAACATCCAATCCAATTACGACTGCAGTTCTACAAAAAAGGTGCTTCTGAACATCTCTAAAACCTTTGTTCACAGTAACCAAGCGCAAAGGATGCCGTTTAAGTATGTGAAAACGAGAGAACGTGACCCCGCCTCCTTTAAATGTCGAGTCAATCAATAAACCAATGAAGCGCCCGCGCTACGGAAAATAAAATATGCAGCTGTTCTGAAAGGAGAACGAAGGCTGTCCACGAACACTCTGGAATATTGGAAAACACAAAGAAATGGAAAACCCAATTAGTATTCGAGGATGAAAGAGAAGGTTTCCCCCCTAAACAAACCGCGAAAGAGACGAAGGAGGCGAGGGAGAGGCCATATTCCAGGAGGGCACGGCGAGGGTAAAAACGAATAAATACCACCCACACACACACGCGCGCGCGACACTGCGTCGGCCGAGAAGCCGCAGTAAACAGAGCCCCTGACCCCCCCCCCCCCCCCCCCCCCCCGCCGTGACACCTCCTGCATGGAAAAAAAAATGGTTTTGAGTATTTGTTACCAAGCATTGCTGACAGGCACAGTGAATAAACAAAAACAACCCTGAACGAAAGAATCCATAAAAATGAAAAGAAAAGAAAAAAAAACAGCTACAGCCACTGGATCGACTATTTGTAGATATGCTAGAGCGACAGAAGAGGGTTAAACGTGATTTTCTCAATAAAGGGGGTAAAATGGAGAAAACTGAGGAAAGAATTTTAACCCCATACACCTGTGATCTCCAACCCTGGTCCTGGAGAGCTACGGGGTCTGCTGGTTTTCATGGTGACTCTTCATGAATCAATTAGAGCAGTTGATTACACAGTTAGCTCAACTCACCTGGTGTCTTGGGTCTCAATTGGGTGCCGATTTTAAGGTGAAAACAAAAACCAGCAGACCCAGTAGCTCTCCAGGACCAGGGTTGGAGACCACTGCCATACACTGTATACATGTGTCTAACACAATGTTAAAGGTGCCGACAGCGTTCCTGTACCTGTCACAGCCATACCCGAGGAAGACAACAGAAGGTAAAAAAGTTGTTGCCACCATTAGCCTATGTTTCTTGGGAGCACACAAAATACGGCAATCAGTTTTTACTTTATCACTCAACAATTCTGCTTCATACGATTGGCTCCCATGAACCTGGTGAGATGTGCACTACCTTTCTTTCTAAAAAAAAAAGCAATAAAAACAGCATAATAGGAGCTACCTTATCAATGCCAAAAATACCGTTTTCAACGGCGTCTTGTGAATTATGAGGGAGTTGGTATTGACTGTCCTTAGAAGTTCGGTTACCCAAAAATGAATTACGAAACCATTTTTGACTCAGCACTTTTGTGTTTATTGCAGTTGTGGGAGGGGTGGGGGGGGGGGTGAGGTGAGGGCGGGGGAATCAATCACAGGAGTGCAGACAATACTTATGCATTTGATAAAGGGCTATTTTGAAAAGATTGAAAAGGTAGTACGGTGAGAGAGACAATGCAGGGAGATTTAGGCCTATGTGGTGTATTGTATAAATGGGAGTGCTTTATTAAACAAATGTTGCTGTCCAGAAGTAATAGGCAGGCAAATGGTAAGAAATAAACCGAGATATATTTACGTGAAAACATATAGCCCACAACTTATCTAGCAGGTAATCACGCGCATAAACACTTCAGTATACCGTGTATAGAGATGAAGGTGCGTCCTTATTTCAACAATGTCCTTATAATAAAGTATTTATGGAGGCCAAACTTCCCAAAGGTATGTTTACAAGATTAACAATGCAATTTGGATTGCACTTTCATAAATAAGCCCTTCTGTTCAAGTTAAAATGAAATTACTGCACGCTAATGGATTTCGCATTCAACCATATTTGAGATCTTCAAATGTTTTGCTGGTGCCACCGCCAATGTGGAACACAATGTACAAGACAAGAAACACCTTTCCACAACAAACTGTTTCTAAAGGATACTGGAACAAAATATAACAAGGAGTCAATCGGAAAAATCCCAAGTCCCTTTAGACCTAGTAGCTCCATCAATACTGCACATTTGTTTTGCGGATTTAAATTTGCTGAAATAGAAATGTTTCGTGTTAGGTACTGTACATAAAATATACAGATTAAAACCCACATGAACCGAACTTCTGCAGGTTCAGTTGGCAAACAGTATATCATGCAATACAATATGCAGCTGTCATATTCGCGTAAGAGAGAGTAGGAATTACTATAACAGATATACTATTTTAAGTGCCTAAGGAAGGATAGCACAGAAAAAAAATAGCCAAATGTCAAAAAAAAGTTTACTATTTTGAATCACAATGAAGTGTGTTTGTTTCTAAATGCTCGGATAAGTATATTGTCACCTGGGTCTCTCTTAAAATAGAGGCCTGTTTGCTGACATTCCTGATTATGTGATTTCCCCGGGCCTCACCAAAATTAAAATATCCGAAGAAGTTCCACCAGCAGTGTTATTGCTCCAGGCCATTGAGAACTTATTCACATTGTAACTGGGGTACAAGGCAGCCTAATTAATTCACTCCTTATAAAATGTTCATTGACTTTAGGTCTTTCATCAGACCACTAATTGATAATTAACAATTAATGTTAAGTGCAAAAAAAAAAAAACTATTCATCAAATGTATTTCTTTTTTTAACTTGTTAAACATAAGAAGCATTTCACGGACTTACAGCAAAGGTGAAGAAAATAATACACGAGACCTACACCACAGCAGTAACACACAAATGATCAACCAATTAGACTCACAGAACCGAAAAAATCACAGCCATCAAACCGTGCTCAACATCAGCAAGTCGGTAACACTGCGAATGAAATAAGAGGTGGCCTTTTTGCGTCTGTGAAATTCACAGGATCCTGCAACGTTCACTATAAATAAACACAAGGGAAGCAGATGCTACACACAAACTGCGTATGCAGTCAGAAAATGCAGAGTGCGGCAAATATATAACGAGAGAAGTATTCTACCCTGATGGAGGAGGCATACATATCATTCATATCAATAAGTCATATTTTCCAAGATTGACATGCGTCGTGCAATGAAACCCATTATCTTTAATATACATTCTTATTTAATTCTATTCTTGAGCTCGCTGAATTATTAATTACGTCTACCATTAGGAGAAAGCTGTCAGTCAAGGGCATGCATCCACTTCAGCAGTCAGCTGCACTAAAGTAACCACAGAAGAAGAAAACAAATAACTCACCACTGCAGCTCCTTCACAGAGAAGGAGAACTAAAAACTCACCCCTGCAGTTCCTTCACAGAGAATGAGAACTAAGAACTCACCCCTGCAGATCCTTCACAGAGAAGGAGAACTAAAAACTCACCCCTGCAGATCCTTCACAGAGAAGGAGAACTTAAAAACTCACCCCTGCAGCTCCTTCACAGAGAAGGAGAACTTAAAAACTCACCCCTGCAGCTCCTTCACAGAGAAGGAGAACTTAAAAACTCACCCTTGCAGCTCCTTCACAGAGAAGGAGAACTAAAAACTCACCCCTGCAGATCCTTCACAGAGAAGGAGAACTTAAAAACTCACCCCTGCAGCTCCTTCACAGAGAAGGAGAACTTAAAAACTCACCCCTGCAGCTCCTTCACAGAGAAGGAGAACTAAAAACTCACCCCTGCAGATCCTTCACAGAGAAGGAGAACTAAAAACTCACCCCTGCAGATCCTTCACAGAGAACAAGAACTAAAAACTCACCCCTGCAGCTCCTTCACAGAGAAGGAGATCTTGAGGTTGTGTCCCAGGACGTACAGGGCGGTCAGGATGTCGGCCCACTGCACCATCTCCCCCAGCGGCCCCCCCTTCAGCACCTTGGGGCTGAACACGTCCCCGGACTCCTCCGTCAGGAAGCCCACGTGGACCAAGACCTGAGAGGAGGAGAGGAGAACACAGCTCAGAGACACACATCAAAGAACTCAGCTCAGAGGCAGGCATCAAAGACTAGGCCCCTTCAGACTGGTCCTGAAGGACACTGCATAATCAGCTCACAGCTTTTCTATTCTTATTTTATATATGTTTTTTTTTTTTGCTGGAGCGCAACGGCGGGGCCAGCCCTATACACGCAATTGTCTGTGACTGACTGAGTGACTGAGTGAATGATGAAGTTACACCATTGGTCGGCCGAGTTATGAAGTTACACCATTGGTCGGTCGGTCGGTCGGTCGGTCGGTCGGCCCGGTCCGGTCCGGCCCGGTCCAGCCATATACAGGGTTTTGACCTGGTCTTGTTTAAAAAGCTCAAACAACGTTGCGGTGTCACACAGTGCTTATTTTCACCCGGCTTGTCGTTGGACGCAGCCGCCGTGAGCGCGAGGCCAGCAGCACTGCAGCTCCGCGCGAGTAAGCTGCCGCTCTCCCGGTGTGGACAGACGCTCAGATGTACGCAGTCGGGCAGCTAACGCGACTCCGGTACCCTTTATGAATTGTATGTCTGCTCTATTAAGCCAGAAGCGAGCAGCACCAGCTGGCGTCCAGCACCGAAAGAACGAGCGATGGAAACGCCATCTTCATTCAACGGGACGAGCCTCATTGGGTTCTGGGAGGGGGGTCTTCTGAGGATGAGGTGCCTCGGCCACCGTGTAATTGTGTGCTAAGTCACATCGCTATCCGCATTCGGCATTCACTAGCGTGGAAGTAACACAGTCGCATCCGGGCGGCGGCGACATAGCTCGGGAGGTAAGAGCGGGTGTCTGGCAGTCGGGAGGGTTGCCGGTTCGATCCCCTGCCCGGGGCGTGTCGAAGTGTCCCTGAGCAAGACAGCTAACCCCTAATTGCTCTGGTGAATGAGAGGCATCAATTGTAAAGCGCTTTGGATAAAAGCTGCTATATAAATGCAGTCCATTTACCATTTAGCATTCATCTCCACACAATGCGCTGGCTCGCTCCATACACTAGAACAGTGGTGTTAAAAAAATCAACCCATATGAAATACCCATTGTGTAGGAAGATCAAAGAAAGACAAAAAAAAAAAAATGAGATGGCCAGAAATAGACAGACACAAAGACAGGAAGGTAAGAAATATTTCCCAGTCCCTTCTTCTGAGAAACCTGATGTTACATCACCTTACAGGCATTTAGCAGACGCTCTTATCCAGAGCGACTCACACAACTTTTTACACAGCATCTTACATCGTATGCAATTACACAGCTGGATATATACTGAAGCAATGCAAGGTTAAGAACCTTGCTCAAGGGTACAACGGCAGTGTCCTAACTTGGGAATCGAACCTGCGACCTTCAGATAACGAGACCAGCTCCTCACCCGTTACGCTACCCTGCCTCCCATTAAACCCACAGACGCTGTCGCCAGCGGACCGAGGGTCGGGCAGCCGCAGAAGGTGGAGCCGCTGTCCGTGTGCACAGCGGCTCCCTGACACGCAGTTATCAGAATGAAACCCTCGCGATCAGTCGGTCGGAGAGGCCCGAACGAGCCTCGGCGCGCGGGGGGGACCCAGACAGCGCCGGCGCGGGCGCGGTCTCGCCCCAAAGCGCCTGAGAACGGTGTCGGAATTAACACCCCTCTGATGTAATGAGCCCGCTCTATTAACTCCGAGCTAATACAGAAAAAAATTATAAATTTAATTACAATGGGTGGCCAGATGGCAAACGACGGGAGTGGGGAGTGGGGGGGGGGGTGGGCAGAGCGCAGTCTAGCCATTTTGGCTCCAGACGAGACAGAGACACCATGTTAATGAGCCGAGTGAGCACACTTTTTTTTTTCAACCTTTCAAAGTCTTGGTGACAAAGGCGACAAAAAAAAAAAAAAAACTTTCCACGGAAAAGATTTCACGAAGCAGTACGAGTGTGTCCTTATCTTTCTACGCAATAACGCCGGTCTCAGGCAAGGCCGGGACATTTCTGCCGAGCTCATGACAATAACGCTTGGCTTCGGAAACACGTTCAACTAAGGCCGTTCGATCCAAGCGATACAAAACCCGGTACGATTCATAATTGTCACAGACTCTCGCTTGTTTACGAACGTCCGCATCGATCGTTCGAGGAAGGAAGAAACGGAAAGAAAGGAAATGAGCCACGCTTCTCAGGAGCGTGAGAGAAGGAAAAGAAAAGCGGCGGGAAAAAAAAAGGGAAATAAAGGGAGACTGGTGAGATGAGCGAGAGCGAGAGAGAGAGAGAGAGAGAGAGAGAGAGAGAGAGAGAGAGAGAGAGGCGGCCTTTTTGAGGACGGTATGTTGTTCCTCTCAGTGTTAATGGGCTCCAGCGTCATATCTGCAGAGCACGGTGGCGGCTGTGGCGAGGGCCACTCTTCTGCATAAAACCCGGCCCCCCGGTAAACATCACCGAAATAAACACAATGGGGCCCGACTCTCCAAGCGAGGCTGTCGTGAATGAGCCAATACATTATCGTCACGCCGTCAGGACTTGGGGGGGCAAAATAGATAAATAAAAAATACTACGCAATTTTCCATGTCCTTCTGCCTGAGACTGAGTGAGAATGGAATAAAAAAGTACACGTGTGCTCTTAAGAGTGGGGGGGGGGGGGGGGGGGGGGGATACTGAACAGTGTGTTTAGTCACAGAGCTCTATCTGAATCCTTGGTCAGCATTGGTGCCTCACACAAACCTCCACCCCCACACCCCACGTGACTCAATACGTACGGTATAGGAAGCTTTGACCTCTACCTATCATTCCCAATGACCTCTCAAAGTCCAGCTTCACCTCTACACCGGGATACCCTGGAAGGACAAAACATTGGCTACCCCCCCCCCCCCCAACATGAACGGCCATTAAAAACTGATGAAAAGACAGCAAGTGAGATAGAGGGAATTTATCTGAAAAAGGAATTAAGCTCATGAACGCGAAACGCACTACAACCTAAAATAGACATAATAGATACAATAGATATCCTTGATATCTTTAGCGCATGCCAATATGGAGAAGCAGCGAGGAGACAGAAAACTGAAAAGCTTTTTTATTTTTTATTTTTCCCTGAACATCAGCGCGTATGTTGGCAGCGAGCCACGGCGGGACAGCTACGCAGATCGCTGTAGAGCTCGCTCACCGTCTGCTTGTAAGTCAGCTCAGAAAACAATAAACGAGTAAAACAGGCGCGACACGGCACAGAGCAATAATCCGTGCTGGGGAGCACGCGGCCCGTTGATCCTGCGTCCCGCGTGATGCACATCTGAGGGAGCGGGAAAAACCGCCGCGGCGATTCGAACGGGAGGCTGGAGGCCGTCGCCGTGGAGAGGTACCTGTGACGGCTCGTCACGGGCGGCGGCTCTCGGGGGCCTACGCCACGCCTCGCCTCACTCACGGGCCCTGACTGACAATGCTCACCCCTCCCCCCCCCCCCCCCCGTCCCCCGTCCCCCCCAGGAGGGCACACAGTCAGAGGGCACAGAGGGCACACAGTCAGAGGGCACAGAGTCAGAGGGCATGAGAGGGCACACAGTCAGAGGGCACAGAGTCAGAGGGCATGAGAGGGCACACAGTCAGAGGGCACAGAGTCAGAGGGCATGACAGGGCACACAGTCAGAGGGCACGAGAGGGCACACAGTCAGAGGGCACAGAATCAGAGGGCACAGAGGGCACACAGTCAGAGGGCACAGAGGGCACACAGTCAGAGGGCACAGAGTCAGAGGGCACACAGTCAGAGGGCACAGAGTCAGAGGGCACACAGACAGAGGGCACAGAGGGCACACAGTCAGAGTGTCCTCCTCATCGCTCCACCCGCCCCCCTGCCCTCCTCATCGCTCCACCCGCCCCCGTGCCCTCCTCATCACTCCACCCGCCCCCTCCTCATCGCTCCACCCTTACTTCTCTCTTCTCTGTTCTTCCTGTCTCTCTACACCATCCTGTCCAATAAAGCCCATAAAATTTTTTATTTTATTTATTTTTTTTTTTATAAGGGAGATAAAATTATTCGCTTTCAGCCTCTGTAGTTAGTCAGGATATTCCAGAAGTTGCTCTCTAACTCTAGCTGAGTTTGTCCATTTGGCTTTTCGGCTGTATTTTCCCTCAGGTAATACAACACGACAGCGTCCAGCCTCTTTCCCCCAGCTGTGTTACTTGTGCGTCTTTACTCACGCTTGCTGCTCAGATGAACACGGCGTCCTAACTGCGTAACAGGAACGTAAGAAAAATCAAAGCAGGTGCAAATTAGCGAAAGCCCGTAAAAATGAGCAATCAGCCCGGCTGACAGCCAATCCCAAGAGAGAGAAGTGTCAGTACAACAAACTATTGTTGGACAAAAAAAAAAAGTTAAACTCAACAAAAAACAGGCTGACGTCCTCAAAACGTCCTTTTTTTCCCCACTTTTCCACTAATTATTTCCCTTCTTTTTATGTCCCATAAAGCTGACGAGCTTTGGTGCGATCTTTGAAGTGTCACTGCTGGGCAAATTACTCTTAACGTTCTCATTTCAGGGGAAGGTGAAAGATATAAAAAAAGTTTTTCAAAAACATAAAAAGTTTTAAGACTCATATAAAAGGACAAATCCTTTGCTTTCATTTCAACAACAAAAAAAAAAAAACAAAAAAAGAATGACTAAAATTAAGTTCCTTTAAATTTTTTGGAATGCAAATTAGAGTGCCTCTCATCCAGATATGGGCTGAGGGCATGCCCGGATTTCGGCTATATGGGAACAAGCCCGCAGCTGTGCCCCTCATCCCGCGTGAGCGCACGTGAGGAAGAGGGCGCCTGCCCTCACTTCCTCACAGACTGCGTTCCTGCGACGAGAGGCACCTCACCTCGAAACTCCCTCCGCACGTCACGGGGGGAAAGTAAATCAGACGCAGGCTTTGATGTCCTCCCGGGGGAGAGAGAGCGGGAATGAAGGGTGCACAATGGCGTCGTGCTGGTGGGGAGAAGGCGAAGCCGAATAATTTATTTCTCTGTTACAGGAGGGGCACGCAGAGAGAGAGAGAGATGCTTCTCCCCCCCCCCCCCCCCCCCCCCCCCCCCCCCCCCCCCCCCCATGGGTTCCGGTTCTGGGAGCCGCGGCTGACAGGTAAAGAATGGGGCAACCTCAAGCAGAGCTGTGGGAATGCACACGCTGAATTATTCCCCTTCCAGGGGAACGCAAACAACATGCTCGCACACACACACACACACAAATACACACGCATGTGCACACACACACACACACACACACAGACACACACAAATACACACGCATGTGCACACACACACACACACACACACACACACACAAATACACACGCATGCGCACACACACACACACACACACACACACAAATACACACGCATGTGCACACACACACACACACACACACACATGTGCACACACACACACACACACACACACACGAATAAACACTCACACACACACACGTGCACACACACAAACACACACAAACGCGCACACATGCAAACACATACACGCACACAAACACACACAAACGCATACACACACGCACACACATACACAAACACACACACAAATCCTGACCGGTCTGAGGAACATCTAATGAGAACAGATAGCTTTTGGGGGAGGCCCAGGAAACACATTCTCCACATGGGGGGTGCGGAGAAATGGGCACCGTCCCCCCCAGTCCCCCCGAAATTCTACTTTCAGTAAAAACGACACGCACTTTAAAACCCATTGTATTTAATAACCGTTTTTTTAGAAATCCACATCCAACAGTTTTAACGGGCGGACTTTTATTTAAATGTATTCCGGCTTAATCGGAGACGATGGGGCGTCGCGGCGCGCCTGGCACAGGTGTGCCCGCCTGCTCCCTCTTAAATGCCAGCGCGGTAAAAACACCGCGAGAATCCATCAGCCTGCGGCGGGCCCGTACCTGCCGCCACCGGCGCCGCCACACCGCTCCGCAAGCCCGCTCATCGCCGCCGTTGATGGCCGAATGAAGGAAGGGCCCCTAACGAGCTAATCTGGGTTAAAACGCCACTCCGGGGATGACACGTTTCCCCCCCCCCCCCCTCGCTATCGACCGCAGCGGAGCCCCCGTGTAATCACACCGGCCCCCATTTTCGCACGGCCGACACTAATCCCCCTTTCGACATGAAGCGTTGACTTCCGCCTCCCCGTGGTTAACGGTTTTACAAACGGCACTGAGCAGCCGTAAAAAAATATCAAGAGCGAAAACACACACAGGGTTTTTGTGACAGGGAGAAAGAAAGACAGACAGACAGACAGGAAAGGCACTTTAAAGTTTTATTTTTTTTTTTCGGACAGACTCGGCGTGAATAGGGAACAGCAGTGGCCCGGAGGCGGGCGGGCGGGAAGGAACCAGGAAACAGGAAACAGGAAACGCTCCCCTGCAACCGTGCGGTCTTCCCACCATCAGCCCCAGCGCAAGCTCACCTTCTGTTTTTTTTTCTTTTTTTCTCCCATTTTCTCCCCAATTTTTTAGGCATTATACCAATTCCCCGTGTGTATCACATAGTTCTGGTCGATGCGCTATCCTCTGTCAGTCTGGGGAGGGTGTAGACTACCACATGCCTCCTCCGATACATGTGGAGTCGCCAGCCGCTTCTTTTCACCTGACAGCGAGGAGTTTTCACTGGGAGAGAGTAACGCACGCGGAGGTTCACGCTATCTCCCCCAGATCCCCTCCCCGCTGAACAGGCGCCCCAACCAACCAGTAGGAGTCGCTAATGCAGCGATCAGGACTCATACCCTCACCGGCTTCCCACCCGCAAACTCACCCACCCGCCAGTTGTGTTCGTAGGAACATCTGACCAAGCCAGGAATTGAACCCGGGTCTCCGCGGCGGTAGGCGAGCGCTTATACCTCCGCACCACCCAAGACGGCCCGAGCTCACCTTCTTCTGCTCCCTCCAGCGTCCGAGCAGCTTGCGGTCGAGCCGCCGGGCGGCCGTGCCCCACTGCGAGGCCAGGCGCCGGATGCGTCTCTTCATGAAGCTGAGCGACTCCTTGCCCGTCCCCACCTGCTCCAGGAGCGAGCCCACGTCCGCGCGGAAGGCCGCCTGCGGGAGAGAGGGAGAGGCGGAGAGAGAGAGGCTCACAGACAGGAAGCGGCAGCGACTTTATTAGGGCCACACATATCTCAGGAGGTAAGAGCGGTTATAGGGGTGTCATAGCTCAGGAGGTAAGAGCGGTTATAGGGGCGACATAGCTCAGGAGGTAAGAGCGGTTATAGGGGTGACATAGCTCAGGAGGTAAGAGCGGTTATAGGGGCCACATAGCTCAGGAGGTAAGAGCGGTTATAGGGGCCACATAGATCAGGAGGTAAGAGCGGTTATAGGGGCCACATAGCTCAGGAGGTAAGAGCAGTTATAGGGGCCACATAGCTCAGGAGGTAAGAGCGGTTATAGGGGCCACATAGCTCAGGAGGTAAGAGCGGTTATAGGGGCCACATAGCTCAGGAGGTAAGAGTGGTTACAGGGGCCACATAACTCAGGAGGTAAGAGCGGTTATAGGGGTGACATAGCTCAGAGGTAAGAGCGGTTGTCTGGCAGTCGGAGGGTTGCCGGTTCGATCCCCCGCCCTGGGTGTGTCGACGTGTCTTTGAGCAAGACATCCAACCCCTAATTGCTCCCAACGAGCTGATTGGTACCTTGCATGGCAGCCTTTCACCGTTGGTGTGTGAGTGTGTGCGTGAATGGGTGAATGAGAGGCATCAATTGTAAAGCGCTTTGGATAAAAGCGCTATATAAATGCAGTCCATTTACCATTTATTAACAAGAAAAAGGACAGAGATGTGTACGGCAGATTACATTACACCGTGGAGAAATCTCTGCGAAGACTTCATGGCGCTACTTCCCGAGGGCTTTCGATATCGTGCTATGTGGGGGTTATGTCTGCGTCGAACATGCAGACGAATACATTTCGCCTGCCTCGTCTCCCTGGCCCCTGGGGACACAGACCGCTTGCACAAGCGCACAAATAAATTGGTCTATAATCAGGTCAACCAGAGGGCAGGATGCTCTGCCAGATTTCCCAGCAATTTGTTTTCTGTCATTCATTAATTCTTGGTTTTTCTACACTTGCCTGTTTTCAGTGAAAAAAATAATAAATTATTCCAGTCACTTAAATATGTGAATCACACCTTTGCACTGGGAAACATGCCAGGCATTAAACAACTGTTACAGAATTGCTGGGGAGACATACACAAACACATTTGCTTACACACACACACACACACACATAGAACACACATATACACACACAGACACGTTAATTGGCAAGTGTCTTCCTCTTACAAGTCGTGCGCACTGGATTGGAAAATAACTAAGCTAATGTGATGAGCGCTTTCAGAACCAGAATGCACCTGGAGGAAGTCACATGGTTAACAGAACACTGCAAATAGAATCAGAGAATTCAGCTGCGCACGGAATTAGGACTAGAAGTAGAACTGGAATTAGAAACCAATGGCGCCTTCATTCAGGGAACAAACCAGTGCCAGGAGGGAGGAAAAATAGCAATGGGGGGGGGGAGGGGGGTGGGAGATTGGGCCGTGAAATGTGCAGAGAGAAGAACAATTAACTGAAGTCAAACCGGGTCAAACAGAGCACAGCTGTGTGTTTACCCATAAAAAAAAGTTTTAATACGAATGCTTCCAGCTGCAGCTGAGGGCTCCTGAAATTACAGTGATAATGAGTGTGTGTGTGTGTGTGTGTGTGTGTGTGTGTGTTTGTGTGTGTGTGTTTGTGTGTGTGTGTGTGTGTGTGTGTGAGTGAGCGTGTGTGTGTGTGTGTGTGTTGTGTGTGTGTGTGTGTGTGTGTGTGCGTGTGTTTGTGTGTTGTGTGTTTGTGTGTGTGTGTTGTGTTTGTGTGTGTTTGTGTGTGTGTGTGTGTGCGTTGTGTGTGTGTGTGTGTGTGTGTTGTGTGTGTGCATGTGTGTGTTGTGCGTGTGTATGTGTGTGTGTGTGTGTTGTGTGTTGTGTGTGTGTGTGCGTGTGCGTGTGTTGTGTTTGTGTTGTGTTGGTGTGTGTGTGTGTGTGTGTGTTTGTGTGTGTGTCTGTGTTGTGTGGGTGCGTGTGTGTGTGTGTGTGTGCATGTTGTGTGTGTGTGTGTTGCTTTCCTCACACCAGTTCTCGGTGCACCCTTGCACGCCGTACGCACCTGTCTCTTGCTGAATGTCTTCTGGGTCGGGGGTTTGGTGTGGTTCCTCCAGACCAGAGGGGGGCAGAACCACTCCACCTCACTCAGGTAGATGAGGAACGAGCAGTCCGAGCCATCCACACCATAGAAGGCATAACACGGGTCGGAGGTCCAGCGGGCCCGCATCCACTGAAACGAACCAGGGAACAATAGTCACAGTTCTAGTGCATAAATAAAAAAAACTGGTCATCATATCCATGAAGAAAGCATCTTTGCCGAACTGCAGGAACCCTTTTTTTTTTTTTGGTAATGTTTCCAATCTGGCGATTTTATTGTACTAAACAAGGTGAGAAGATTTGAACATCACACTGGTTTGAATGGAAGGACAATTGTGACAAAGTAAGCAGAAGTCACAGAAATATCAGTAGCTGCGCAGGTATACATAATTATAACTTTTTTTGTATTGCATTAAGACATTATTTACAATTGTCACATTTCCCTTTTTATTTAGGCAGCCTTTGGACTGCTATCCATATTTTTTTTGCATATCTGTTTTGCAGTGCAGTATAATGCGTAAGGAGTTGGTCTTGTAACCTAAAGGTCGCAGGTTCGATTCCCCGGTAGGACACTGCCGTTGTACCCTTGAGCAAGGTACTTAACCTGCATTGCTTCAGTACATATCCAGCTGTATAAAATGGATACAACGTAAATGCTATGTAAAAACGTTCTGTAAGTCGCTCTGGATAAGAGCATCTGCTAAATGCCTGCAATGTAACACAATTTATGGTGCCCTGCAACAGCCTGAGGGAGACAGTGGGAATGATACATTCACACATTATTTGCGTACGCTCACACTTATACATGTAATGTAATGCAATGCATCGTGTTTCTATGTAGTTGTTATTGCACATGTAGTCATCTGAGGTGTTTTTATTAATTTGATTTATTATTAATTATTATTGATTTATAATTGGATTATTAATTTGTTACTCACATCCACTTTGCTGGCGCAGTCCGGATATTGGGGGTCCTTGGGAACCTCACACTGACCCGCTGAACCATCTCTAATCACTGAGGAAATACAGGTCACACAGGTAAGATACTGTGGATACAAACTGGAATGTACGCAGGTTTAATGAATTAGACATACTTCGCAACATCGGACGATCACGTCTTTAAAAATCTGGGAGTTTCGATGCACGGCATTAGCATTGGATTTGAAAATATGCAAGTTCACACGGTAAGTATGTTGTCAGCTCGTTACATTTGCAAACTCTGTCTGTGCGCAAAAGTTTGAACTTAATTTTTTTTTTTTAAACTTAATTTCAGAAGCAAAAGTAGTTGAATTTGTTGTCAGTCCCTTATTTTAATACATGAACCCCATGAGTCGACGCTTAAAGCAGGCAGGCAGTATGCAAGGCCATGAAAATCACATTGAAATAATGCAAAGAGAAGTGTGGTCCACATCATGCCAGTTTTATTTACAGCCGTTTGGGTCATTGTGAATTGGCTTGAAGATCATACGAATTTCAACCACGGTATCAGCACAAATATACTGCAGGGGATTCCCATCATACCTTCATACCAAAACAGTAAGAACGCAAGCCTTCCTACACCATCGTTGACAGAAAGCCTCAATACAAAATTTCGGTTAGAAAGACACAAAGTGGAGTTTCAGTAACTGCGTTGTTTTGCCACTGAAAGCTCTGCATGAGTTATATCGTTTAAGTACAATTTACTGACAGCGTTCAATGCATCAGACAATATGTACAGCAAAACCAATCTGGTCACGTCGCAGGATATATCGATTGTTTTACATCACACAGAAAATGCATTTTGCTATTTATCTGAAAACAAACAATCCATGCACACATAGCCTAAAGACCATGCATATGATATGTACCATTTATTAAACAGATTAAGAGAGTGTACCAACATTTAGACAATGATTTTCACACATTAGATTATAATATCCAACAACAGGCCATTGTAAGCTATATTTCTTGTCTTCAGGTGCCATTTGGTATTCTGAGTTGGATATACTTGAAATTATGGATCAACTGGGGGTCAACTCTTGTTCTAGGAAGGCATACACAAGAAAAGAAACATGTAAATATGCCAGTGTACGTAGTTAGTTACGTTTGAGATGAAAGAAAGATAATTGCTGAGGTGTTTGCAACCATAAACAGCTTTTAAGGCAATGGCTTACAACATCCACATCCATTTCCACTGAATTGTTCAGGCATTAGAAACGCTTTGAAAATATCCTGGTGATCTTGTGTCGATGCATTCAGGACGTGCAAGCAACAGGCTAGGCTGGCAGTCAATTTTAAAATTCACGAGAAATGGAAATGAGCAGTTATTTGGAAGAATCGCACTCCTCTTGATGCAGAGGCGCGCGCGTAGCTGGCATTAGTATGGGCCTCGCAGTATAAGTGAGTCTTTGGAGTCCATTTACTGCAACAGCGAGAAAAAACGCTTTAACCTAAGGAGCAGGTAAACGGCAGGCTAATTTGACTGCGGGGGTCGCGAGCTCGACGCAGGTCATTCAGCTAGACGCCGAACCACCGCAGAACCATCAAACAGCACCGTGAGGACCCAAACACCCCCCCACCCCACCCCCGACTCGATGCCCCCATTACAGGGCCCACATCAGGGCAGAGGAAACGCATGCGAGGTGACCCATTTCCCCCTTCCCGACTTCAAGCCCCTTAAAAGTTCTCTTCGGACTTCGGGCGGAGGAGAGCGTTCCCCGCTCGCTGAGATGTAAATCATCGCGTTAATTGCAACCGCTGGGCTAGCTAACGGGCTCCAGCCGCAGAGGGCCGGGGGGGGGGGGGGGGGGGGGGGGGGTTCGTTTAACGGGAAGAGCGAGAGATTGATGGCGGCGCTCGAGCGAGATTAAAAAGACTCCACTCCGGCTCAATTTGGCTAATTGAAGGAAGGGGCGGAGCTTATTTATTTATTTATTTTTTTTATCCGAGGGGTTTTTTTGCTGCCTGGGCGTAAGCAAGAGCGATCACAGACAACAACAACAACAAAACAAAAACAAAAAAAAAAGGGGGGGCGTTCCACGTGACTGGAGCGATAACGGCAGCAACGGTGAAATGAAAGGCGCTACATGCGCTAACGAGATCAGCCAGGACAAGGAGATCAAAAAAAAAAAAGCCAGCGGGTATACAGTATATTCGGTACAGCACATCGACTTGACATGAAAACAAGACCTGACAAGAATCCATAAAGAATCGCTGTATTGCAGCTTTAATTACAGCATATCAGTTCTATGCATTACAGTTCACCTCATTTGAAAGTAAAAGCAAACATGAATTCCTTCACATATCAGTGCTGGTAGATTCTGGGATGGGGGGGGTGGGGGGGGGCTTGATGTCCTCTGATACTGTTTTGTGTTTGGGAGCATCATGCTTCAGCAATAAGTTATGAAATCCGAAGAATAATTTATGATTTCATTAGAACACCGGGTGGGCACCAATGACATCTACTGTATCTTTGAAAGCGACAAAACGTAAATTTAAATTGGGAAAGCTATGCCATTCATTCTACCCTCAGTGTGATTCATCAGTTAGTTTGCACAGCAACTAGTTTTTTGTTTTAACAGCAGTATATTCCTATTTACTTCACAAAGACCGTAAAAAACCAAATTTCCTTCACAGAGACCACAATAACATAAGATTTAAACATATCAACCTCCGTTATTTCACAAAGATTACAATAAGGTAAGATCAACGCCCATTTCTTGTTTTGCATTTCAAAACTATATTTTTTTTGTTTCACAGGATCTCCCTTAGTTTATCGCAAAAAATGAGCTTTTGTCCAAGATACAGGCCAACTGCCTGCTCAACGCAACAAGCACAAACAAACGAAAAGTCTGGTGTCACAATATTGAAAAGCAAACAAAAAAACGCAATATCGTATGCTTGTGCCCACAGGCAGCGCCTGAACGGATGCAGTGGGGCATATTTAAGCATAATCCATTTCGGTTTCGCTCGTCATATCACCAATCAATAGCTGGCCTGCCGAAATATTTCAGTCTTCAGCTCCTCTACTGCATCACTTTTCAAAGCGGTCAGAAAAATGTGCTGATATGGAATCTTTTCTAGTTTAAACATTTTCCCTCACAGAACCAAAGCAGGAAACCAAACCAAAGCAGCGCCAAATTTCTTTGAGCCTAAACTACATTGTATGCTCATCACCACAGATTTTAATGAAAAAAAAAAAAAAACAAACTAAATGTAGTCTGTGATCAATTTAATTATTTTTCACCCGAAAACGTTTTCACTGTAGTTCCACAAAAATGAAAAGCAATTAAACATTTGCATGTTTCAATGATGACAAAAGAGAATTAACCATGTCAACAGACAAAGCTACATATTTAACTATTAAATCAAATGGTCATTTGCTTGGCATTGCAGCAGTTTAATAAAAAATATATATAAAATGCATTGCCATACAAAGTATCATGTTTCATTCAATCAGATTAATATTATATTAATTATACGCCTTTGACATAAAATATATTCTTATTCATTTTCAATTTATCTAGCTTATTTTGCAAAGCTAGCCAGGGGAAATAATGGAAAATAAAAGTATTAGGGAGGATCAGCTTTTCAATTTGACCAACAAACAAAGCATAATTGGGGGGTTTCTTTTTCTAGATGGAAATGAGATTACCTTGTTTACTCAATTTTACATGCTGTGTTCCTCCTACAGGACCAAACACAGCTGGGTACAGTATAATCAACTCTATAATATATGGAAATAAGGGAAGTCAGGTTACAGAACAGCTAATGAAAAAAGAAGCTTTTCACACTTTAACATGGAGTACTTACTCAGAGAGTGCTGACTTGTGATAATGCTGTTAACACTTACAGTGTGAATTTTTATTATTTTTTAAATCCATAATTCCATTCAAAATACAGGGTTTCAAATGCGTACGGTGGGCTGAAGAGCAGCTGATAATGCTAAAGGAATCCATGTTATTGGGAGAGCAGGTGTAATATGGGTTGTGGGCATGGATCTGGCCTTGCATTCTCCAATCTGTACCTATGGGGGCGGAGGGGCAGGCAGCCATATCAGGACATCTGATGTAGTTTCCATACTGATCTACAGTCTCCCATGTGCAAATTCGACCCAGAACTGCACAATTTCTGCTAGCTTATCCCGGCTGACAAAATCACATCATCATAACCCAGCATACTCAGCAGATTCAGCCAGGTTACGCTGTGCACAATCTATCGCTCACGCGTCGGGCCAACACAACGCTGCTTAGGATACGCTGTAAACCCTGTGCCGCCTGCGCTGAATGTTTCAAAGCAGAAACGCTGCGTCCTTTCCCTCACGGGCTTTGGAACCTGGAGAGAAGCAAGCAGGCTGCGAGCGAGAGCGAGAGAATGAAAAGCGAAAAGTTCGGGAAAACTCCAAAATTCAGAGAGAGAGAAAGAGAGAGAGAGAGAGAGAGAGGAGAGAGGGAGAGAGAGAGAGAGACAGAGAGAGAGAGAGAAGGAGAGAGAGAGAGAGACAGGAAAGAGAGAGAAAGAGAGAGAGAGAGAGACAGGAAAGAGAGAGAGAGAAAGAGAGAGAGAGAGACAGGAAAGAGAGAGAGAGAGAGAGAGAGAGAGATTCCTCCCCGGTGTTGTTTCAGCATGAATCCTCCAGGGGTGTTGTGGACTAACGGGAGTGTGCAGTGTGCAGTGTGCAGTGTGCAGTGTGCAGCGTGCGTGCGTGCGTGCGTGCGTGCGTGCGTGCGTGCGTGCGTGCGAGCAGTTCGGCGTGCCGTACCTCTGCCTGCCGCCATACTGTGCTGCAGGATCTGCTCCACACGCACCGCCATGTTGGACACGTTCTGGGCAATGGCCTGGATCCTCTCCACCAGCCCTGCTGGCTGAAACCTGCAAACAGACAGAATGACCACCTAAAATGACCACCTACCAACTACATTCCCAAGCTACCCTCCTAGCTTGACTTAGCGTAGGTTAGGTCAGAGAGTAACATTCACTGTGTGAACTGGACTTTATGTGTTCATGGTTATGAACACAATGAGTATTGTACCTTATCGGACATGTGTTTTGTAGTTCCAACTACCTTTGGTATGCACTTATTGTACGTCGCTTTTGATAAAAGCGTCTGCCCAATAAATGTCATGTAATGCAATGTAATACTTTCCTTTCCCATATTCACTCCATCACCACCCAAGCTCCTCTGTTATCGCCGATACAAAGTACCAGGGGTTGAGTACAAGGAGGAGGGCTATGAATTAACCACTTGTAACGTCAAAATTACTTTCAGGAAGAGGTTTTCATCTGTAACCTTACTAAAAGAAAAAATGACCACTTCAACACAATTACTGAAAGTGATGTTTAAAAAAAGAAAGAAAACAAGCTCCTTCTTATTAAAAGTTTTTCCCCCCCCTCTCCCAAGATGGCATAACATTAACTAGCGGGAAGAAATGCTAATTGCGTGGCACTTGGTTGGAGCGTGAAATAGAAAAGCTTTATACCCACCGATACAATTTACTTGGGGAGATGAAAACGTTACTCAGCACATTACGGCCGGTCCCAGAGAGAGGCGCAGAGAACTCGGAGGACTGAGGTTGTTAGCGGACGTGTTTTATTAGAGAACCGAGCAGGGAAAACGGTTTGGAGGCAGTGTTCTACTCTAAGCGCGAAGACAAGCAGCAGCCCTGAGGGGGAACCGCCTAATTCACTAGCGCCTCTACATCAAGAGGCGAGAGCTGGAGAGGAGAGGAAAGGAGAGAGGAGACACGCCAGGTGTACAGGTGAAGACAGAAGCGGCGCAACCGCAACTAGATTAGAACCGGCCGCAAGCACATCGGCCAAAGTAGACAAACAAATATTCGCTGG
Source organism: Anguilla anguilla (assembly GCF_013347855.1). Classification (NCBI taxonomy): domain Eukaryota; kingdom Metazoa; phylum Chordata; class Actinopteri; order Anguilliformes; family Anguillidae; genus Anguilla; species Anguilla anguilla. The sequence goes on along the minus strand of NC_049202.1, from coordinate 71,322,644 downwards.
CAGCCGCCGCGGCAACTGACGAGGGGACGGACCGCGAACTTCTGGCATCGACCGAACGTCGAGAGCAATCGGGCATCAAGGGAGCCTGTTGGCACGGGAACCAGAAGGGAGACCAGGCCTGCGTTTCCCTCCAAAATGACCGTCTGCGATAGGGGAAACGAGTGAAAGATCCCACACCAGACCAAACACAGCGCAAACTCCTATTAATCCAAACCTATGACACACGTGCCAGAGCTCACAGTGGAGCGAGGGCTGACCTTCGGTTCTTGCCCTAACGAGTGTAAAATACAGGGCATAGCAGCAAGGATAATGTGGGACTATAACACCTGGTAACAGCCAAGATTTAAAAGGGCAGTTTTGCAGGTGTTCTGCTTTACGACGGAGAAATCGACAGCCTAACAAAGCTTTTCGCCGCTCGCGGTAATCGCGCCGTGAAGTTCGCCCTGACAAGCCGCTTTTGTGTCGCGGACACAATGAAAGCTCGATGTGCCACACACGACGAAAGACAGGCGCAATCATTATGTCATCTCAAACAGAGCTTTCAATAGCCCGATAGGCCCACGTCCATCACTTTCTGTAACGGTTCAGGTATGGCAACGCTAACTGCGGTGGTCCTCGGAAAATCCTCTAGCGTCTTCTGTTAATGGTTAGCAGTGATGTGTTTGCCACAGAGCCGATGGAAAATATCACTTGCTCCTTTCTACAACAAGAAACGAAACACTTTGAAATGAGGTGGATAAACTGTCCTCCAGAAGCAGGGGAATTTTCAAACGCAAGATCTGTCATGAAACTCTTCTGAAGAGGCGCTACTTTAAGGCACTCCCCTTTAGTCACTACAATGCCCTTCCTAAATGCCATCTGTCAGCTTCTGCTCCCTCTGGGGAGTTCCCCCCGCTTTCTCTGCCCCCTGTTCCCTGTTACATCCACCTTCTGAACTTCTCCCTCGACTCCTGTCACCATTTTAGCACCCCCTCCCCCCACCCCCCCCACCCCCGACCAGCTTGTCACCAAAAGACATCATCAGAGAGAGAGAAAGAACGAGAGAGATAGAAAGAATGAGAGAGAGAGAAAGCCTGTTTCGCGCGTGGGACCCACAGAATTGCCGGCTAGTGCTAGTGGCTATCCTCATTCACACATAGGTTTCCTGTATGGAAAAATTCCATGGCGAGTCAGTGTACATGTGGCATGACCATTCGTAGATTATCTTATTGTAGACCGAGCCATCTCAAACGGAGCCATGAAGCTGCCTGTTAATTCTCCGTAATATCGTTTCACTACAAAAGGTGATGTGACATTGCAAACAAAATGTAGATCTTCAGAGAAGAATGGTTTATTCACCCAATCCTACCTTGAAGTATTTATTTTTTCCATTTAATTACAAACCTGGAAGCTTGGATTATTTTTTTTTTTGCTTGAATATTTTGTATAGTAGCCTAGCCCCAATCTCTTGTGCTTGGCTCACCAGTTTCACACAAAAGAATCTCACATAGGAACGATTTGACCCTTTTCCCTACTTCGCCCAGGAACAATGCCGCTTTCGTTCGCACCACAGCCGCAGCGGAAGATTGCCATAAATCATACCAGGCCCTGACCCGGCAAAATGGAGGAACGTCTCGGAGAAAAAATCGACTACTACGCGTTCTGTTCACGCCTGACGCCCGCGCGGAAACTTGCCAGTACAATTACGGGTTAAGACGCATGTGTGAAAGGCGCTGGGAGGGGGGCGGGGAGGAGAGAGAGAGAGATTTTATAGAACATTATAAAAATGCTTTTTCAACTTTCCATGTCGTGGAGTGCACAGTAAAATACTAGTAGACCGCTCAAACTGCCACTAAGAGGGTCTAAAGAAAAACAGAGAAAGGGAAAGCAAAAACATATATATATATATTTTAATTCAATAGTTTTAGAGACAGAAATAATTCAATTTTCCTGAAAGACAAAACAAGTGAATAGGGGAAGGCTCAAGAGCACCTCTAGTGACAGTAAATCTCAGCCCTGGGGACTGTGAGTGACAGGCCGCCACTGAATAAATAATAAGCAAATGATTAGATAGACAGATATAATAAGCAATTATATACACACTTTCTTCATCATTTTATTTTTAATAACCATCCACTGAATGTTTTAGCGGTGTAAAATCCAAAAGGCCGTTGGTTACTGTATCAATACTTGCAGAAAATATTTCATGCCAATAAGCATCTTTAATGAAAATATAATTTAAAAAAATATATATTTCTTAAGTTGAAAGGTTTTTGTTCTACAGAAAGCTACGCTAAAGCTATTCACCAGAACCGTAAGGGTATGTCTGCACAGTCCGTCTGGAGAGCCAGCATTTTGTCTCTCTATCCTCACAATTTATTTACCTTTACTTCAGAGAGAATTCACACACTCCAACAGCCAAGATACATTTTCCAACTTCGGCAAAGATCCGCAGCTTAGAGTAAGCCAAAAAAACTTCTCTGTTGTTTCTGCAGTGCTTTACAGTAAAATCCTACACCATATTCTACACCCTGCTGGCCCACCCAAAACTAGACAGCACTTATTTCAGTGCGGTAAAACAGACACAAATAAACTGGCCACAGTCCCATTTTGTAGACAAAAGTGTTTGTGTGTGTGTGTGTGATGAGAAAAAAAAAACTGTTCACAGTATTTATTTGATTCTCTTTTTCAATGTGAATCTCAACCCTATTAGATCATCGCTAATGCGCACGCACACCACAAGCCACTGTGTGTGCGCCTTCCAAAGCCCAGAAAAAATCATTATGTTATTAGCGTTTGGGTTTTTTTTTTTGTGTGTGTGCCTGCAATCGCGTCGCTAATGCAAAGCGCATTAGCGTTAGCGACTAGCCGCGGGGCTGCGCACTCTCCTTCACTTTCCACGTCTGGCTGTGTGGTCCGCGGGAGGGGGGGAAAAGGGATTCAATAAAAGCCCAGGCCCTCCGCAAACTCATCATCCTTTAACAGCGCCTGGCCCGCGGGCAAATCAGGGCGCGGAGACTTCAGACATCAAACCCCATTCCCGCTTACAAGCGCGCGTGCCGCGTGTGTGTGTGTGTGTGTGTGTGTGTGTCAGCCGCAATGAGAGTCAGAGACACGGCTTCATCCCTCTCCGCCGTGCAGCCCAGGTGCCGTCAGGGAGCATCAGCGTAGCCAACTCCCCTACGCGTGGAAAACAGTGTGTGTGCACGCGCGCGCTCTCCATCCCCCTACACACCACTCATCCCCCTACACACTCTCCATCCCCCTACGCACCACTCATCCCCCTACTCACCACTCATCCCCCTACATACCACTCATCCCCCTACACACTCTCCATCCCCCTACGCACCACTCATCCCCCTACTCACCACTCATCCCCCTACACACTCTCCATCCCCCTACGCACCACTCATCCCCCTACTCACCACTCATCCCCCTACACACTCTCCATCCCCCTACGCACCACTCATCCCCCTACACACTCTCCATCCCCCTACGCACCACTCATCCCCCTACACACTCTCCATCCCCCTACACACCACTCATCCCCCTACACACTCTCCATCCCCCTACACACCACTCATCCCCCTACACACTCTCCATCCCCCTACACACCACTCATCCCCCTACACACTATCCATCCCCCTACGCACCACTCATCCCCCTACACACTCTCCATCCCCCTACACACCACTCATCCCCCTACACACTCTCCATCCCCCTACACACCACTCATCCCCCTACACACTATCCATCCCCCTACACACCACTCATCCCCCTTCACACTATCCATCCCCCTACACACCACTCATCCCCCTACACACTCTCCATCTCCCTACATACCACTCATCCCGCTACACACTCTCCATCCCCCTACACACCACTCATCCCCCTACACACTCTCCATCCCCCTACATACCACTCATCCCCCTACACACTCTCCATCCCCCTACACACCACTCATCCCCCTACACACTCTCCATCCCCCTACATACCACTCATCCCCCTACACACTCTCCATCCCCCTACATACCACTCATCCCCCTACACACTCTCCATCCCCCTACACACCACTCATCCCCCTACACACTCTCCATCCCCCTACACACCACTCATCCCCCTACACACTCTCCATCCCCCTACATACCACTCATCCCCCTACACACTCTCCATCCCCCTACATACCACTCATCCCCCTACACACTCTCCATCCCCCTACACACCACTCATCCCCCTACACACTCTCCATCCCCCTACACACCACTCATCCCCCTACACACTCTCCATCCCCCTACATACCACTCATCCCCCTACACACTCTCCATCCCCCTACACACCACTCATCCCCCTACACACTCTCCATCCCCCTACATACCACTCATCCCCCTACACACTCTCCATCCCCCTACACACCACTCATCCCCCTACACACTCTCCATCCCCCTACACACCACTCATCCCCCTACACACTATCCATCCCCCTACACACCACTCATCCCCCTACACACTCTCCATTCCCCTACACACCACTCATCCCCCTACACGCCACTCATGCAGTACGCACCCTACTCACGGAAGAAGCGCCATCTGAAACCAGTCACCACTTTACAAGAACCAACAGTGCATTAAAAAATATTTTTTTTTAAATCACAGAATCACTGGTCCAAAAAAAAGGGGAAGCCATTTGCCCCCTGCAGGGGTGCAGTTGTTAAAGCGCCCTCCCCACTGAGCATAACATTAACAGCGGGGGCAGGTCAAAGCGGCGCTGATCTGGGCCTCTGCCCAGCCTGGCTGGTGCTTTGGCATCACTGTCGCTCTGACTGAGCTATCAGGCCCCAGTGATCTCGCGGCTCAGTGCCTCACACACCGCCGCCGTCCAGCTCGGGGGAGGAACAGAGGCCGCTCGACAGGGGAACGGCAAAGCGCCAACTAGCGCACGCGCGCCCGCCCGCCGCGAGCAGCGCCAGACGACAAGCCGCCAAACGCTTCCAGCGGCTGTGATCCCGCGGTCGTCATGGATACAGTTCGTTCACTCCCATATGAACGTGCCGAGGTCACTTCCTAAAAATTTATCTGACAAGAAGACAACACGGCTTTAGCTGGAGAAGAACACAGCGACACTCTGTTTTCAGTCATCGCCTCTAAAGATGTCATAAATCACGTCCCCACTAGCTCTCCAAATCTCACGCCGTGAGGCTCAATTCTAAAAATAAAAAAATTGAAATTTCATGCACTTGTGCATTTGTGTTTCATATCTTCAGGCCACGGTTATTAAAGCTCAAAGATGTTACATTTTCATCCCCGGACGGGCGATATGATATTAATCTGCGGTTATAATAAAAAGTCAAACGATAGCTGCTACCCTTATGAGTCCAATGCTGCAACCCCATTCAAATCCAGCAAAATAATATAACAGCTGCCAGGTATTGCATAGAACCAACCCCCTTTGTTTACACTGCTATCATCCAAGCTCCTGCAGAATATTTGTAAATAGGATGTAATGTCCACCAGAAAAAGTAGATGTTGGCTTGGGGCCTTTCTGTGCGGAGTTTGCATGTTCTCCCCGTGTCCGTGTGGGTTTCCTCCGGGTACTCCGGTTTCCTCCCACAGCCCAAAGACACGCAGGTAGGCTCACTGGAGACTCTAAATTGCCCAAAGGTATGATTGTGTGAGTGAATGGTGTGTGTGCCCTGTGACAGATCGGCGTCCTGTCCAGGGTATATTCCTGCCTCTTGCCCAATGCACACTGGGATAGGCTCCAGCACCTCCCGTGACCTTGTTCAGGATAAGCGGGTATACTTCTGTTCACAGAAGTTCATAGCTCGGCGAACGATTTTCTGCCTGCATTTCCTGTCCACTGTGCACTCGAAGTCCCAGGAGTGTTTTAACTGATGTAAAATGCCCACTTAAGTACTTGTGTGGTCAGACATAACTGAAATAATAAGAACACAAACCAGCTGCGTTGCAAATGCTGGAATACTGAAATAGAGTCAAATGCTTTTTTAAACTTTTGCTTTAATGTGCAAAATCTTATATTACGGCTATATATGTATGTCATATTTGCCATCTTTTTGGCACAAAGCACTGGCCTGTGGTAGTTTCTCCCCTTTTCTTAATGAATGTAATGAATCCATGCAAATATATGTTCAAATAAACTTCTTAAAAGCAAGAGGACAAGAGCTTATATTAGCATAATGAACAATCTGCTAGGGGACCACCAACAGTGGCTTATGTAATATAACAATTATACTTTATCATGGGGAAAAAAATTAATGAGAAGGTATGACAGTTTTTAATAACAAGGCCACTATCATTACAGAAATCCATCCTGCATGAAAGAGAGGACGAATGTGATAACATATTTGTGCACTTCGTTTCGAAATCCTTTTAATAATTCTGATTGCCACAATGAGATCATAAACTAATTTATAACTCAAAACCAATTTCCTATTTTATTTTTAAGGTACTCCAATATCCTTATGCGTGACTTAATGTGAACAGTACGAATGTAATCCTGTCGCATCAAAAATTGCCACAATCAGATCATAAGCTAGTTTTTAACGCAAAACCAATTTCCTATTTCATTTTTAAGGTACTCCAATATCGTTATGGGGGATTTAAAGTGCAGAAATGTCATCCTATCGCATCAAAGTAAAGTAAAAATGGATGGTGGATCCTCATTACGTGCTCATTCTATTGTAAAACAGAAATGACAGCATCCTATCTAATCACATTTACCCAGTAAAAAAGCTGACAAAAGTTGAACACAATCGGCAAATACATAAATGCATACCCACACACTACACACTCCATGTCTCTACATACTTCACCACACCTTTAACTTTCACAACAGGTTCTCTCATTTAGCATAACTCTTATCAGAGAAGAGAGTGGCAGTGAACACAGGAACATGCTGGACCAACACTACACACCTGGAATGATTTTTACTGATTTTCTTCACTCAAATTTGGGAAGTAAATCCGAATGTAAGTTTAGGGTCTGACGATGACTGAGAGTTTTGTACAAGGGTATCGTATTTGGGGCGACATAGCTCAGGAGGTAAGACCGATTGTCTGGTAATCGGTGGGTTGCCGGTTCAAACCCCGCCCTGGGCGTGCCGAAGTGTCCTTGAGCAAGACACCTACCCCCTAACTGCTCTGGTGAATGAGAGGCATCAATTGTAAAGCGCTTTGGATAAAAGCGCTATATAAATGCAGTCCATTTATTTGTTTCTCATACAGTTGAATTCTGCTTGTGTTTCTCTGATTTAAATTAACATTGAAGATTTTTCGACTGGATAGACGCATACAGGGTACAACAAACACGGGAGTTTCACATATTTTAAATTGCATTAGACCGTCCGTCCTCCATCTTTGTTTCTGGTAAGAGCCGATTTGTTTTCCTGTCAGCGGAGTTGACAGCCTGAACTGTTTGACTGCGGTGCCGTGACATGCAGATGCGCACAAAGGAAGCAAAAAGCCACCGCTGTCAGAATTTAAAGCGCTGACAGCTTCACCACGGAGCATCAGTGCTCTTATTTTTCTTTTGTCGCTCTCTTTCACGAGAGCAACAATGTAGAACTAACCATTTTCCATTTTTCCGTGAAAACAAAGAACAGCGAACAGTTTCAGCGTTTTCCACGCATGAATGTCATTCCATAAAAGTGAAAATTATTTCAGAACGTTTGGCTTCGGGTTTATCGCCTGCCTAAAACCCATTATATGTAATGAAGTGACACTCGCTGACTTTTTATTTGTCGTCTTTAAACGAAAGAGGTGAAAATCACCAGCCAAGCCATCTGAGGCAGACTCTAAAGGGCTGTACGCTAGAATTACATTACTTTTTCTGAATTGTTTACAAGACAGACCTTTTAATTTAACAGCACTGCACGCATGCTTAACAGTACATGTATCGTACTAAAAAAAACATCGTAGGATTTAAATTTAACGATTTAAGGCGCCGGAATTCTTTAATCCCGAGACTCTTCCTCATCGAACAAAAAAAAAAAAGTTAAAAGACGAACTTTAAACATCGGAAGGCAGCACAATCAATGCAGAGGGCTTTGTTATTATTATTTAGGACCTTTTTTTCGCGTGCAGTTGCGAGGTTGAGATTACGCCTGACAGGTGCGCGTTCGTCCACAGCACGGGTCGCGCCGATCCCTAAAAAAGCCGCGTGCCCGCCGACAGACGGGCGGGGGGGGGGGGTAACTGCAGCGTGGCACGCAGCACAGGCTGTGCCAAACACGTCGCGCGGCGGCGGCGCTCAGGCCTGGACGAAGATGGCGGACCACGGAGACGCGCCCGTTCGTTTCCCGCGCAGGACAGAAGGGTGTCGGCAGGGGGCAGACCGAGGGCACAAATCAGAAGGGGGGGTGGGGGGGACGTCCCGGCCGGGCGAACCTGGAACTGCACCGCTTTTAACGTAATTAAAACGGCAGTTAATTATAAAGTCCCGAAAACCTATTCCTCCTCCTCCTCATTCTCCTTCTCCTCCTCCTCCTTTTTTCCCCCTCCTTGTCCTTCATTCTCTTTGAAAAATCGCCCCCCCCCCTCCCCCCCCGTGCCACCGTGGAAACGAAGGATCAGCTCTTGCGGCGGGAGGGGCGGGGCTGCGGGGGAACGGGGCCAAACGGTAAATCGTGCTTTGATGTCAGACTGAAAGGGGCTGTCAGGGCCGTCGAAACGCGCAGAGAGAGGAGAGGAGAGGAGAGGAGAGGAGAGGAGAGGAGAGAGAGGAGAGGAGAGGAGAGGAGAGGAGAGGAGAGGAGAGGAGAGGAGAGGAGAGGAGAGAGAGAGGAGAGGAGAGGCGGGGGCTGGGAGTGAAGGGACTGAAGGGAGCCCCCCCGCCCCCCTGCCCCCCCCTCTGAAAGTTTAAAGATTCTCTCTCTCCCTGGCTGCCTCAGTTTGACAGGAGTCAGTCCGGTCGCCCTGACGAGCAGGGCGTTTAACGTCACAGCTGTCTGCTTGTTTTTTTTATTGTTTTCTTTTTTTACGAGCCGCATCACTGACTGACAAAAAGGGGACACACACACACACACACACACACACAAAAGCACGCACACACGCATGTGACATGGAGTCTGGTCCGTCGGCACGGCTAGTAGAGTCGAGCCCGGTCCTGTGAGCAGCGCCGGCCTTTCTGCCGGGTGAGTCCGTACCTGTTGATGGCGGAGCTGAGCTCCTCCAGCCTGCGGGAGTCGCTGGCGTTGCCCAGCTTGGCCAGGGCGTCGATCCTCTTCAGGATGACCTCCAGCATGTCGCTGATTTTGCGCAGGACCCCGCGGGATTCCAGTCCCCCCAGCACTGAGAGAAAACACAGAGGAAGAGGAAGAGGAAGGGACAGAGAGGAATAGGAAGAGGGACAGAAAGGAAGAGGAAGGGACAGATAGGAAGAGGAAGGGACAGAGAGGAATAGGAAGAGGGACAGAAAGGAAGAGGAAGAGGGACAGAGAGGAAGAGGAAGAGGGACAGAGAGGAAGAGAAAGAGGGACAGAGAGGAAGAGAAAGAGGGACAGAGAGGAAGAGGAAGAGGGACAGAGAGGCAGAAGAAGGGACAGATAGGAAGAGGAAGAGGAAGAGGGACAGAGAGGAAGAGGAAGAGGGACAGAGAGAAAGAAGAAGAGGGACAGAGAGGAAGAGGAAGGGGCAAAGAGGAAGAGGGACAGAGAGGAAGAGGAAGGGACAAAGAGGAAGAGGGACAGAGAGACAGAAGAAGGGACAGATAGGAAAAGGAAGAGGGACAGAGAGGAAGAGAAAGAGGGACAAAAAGGAAGAGGAAGAGGGACAGAGAGGAAGAGGGACAGAGAGGAAGAGGAAGAGGGGCAGAGAGAAAGAGGAAGAGGGACAGAGAGGAAGGGGGACAGAGAGGAAGAGGAAGAGGGACAGAGAAGAAGAGCAAGAGGGACAGAGGAAGAGGAAGAGGGACAGAGAGGAAGATGAGACGCAGGCAGGCAGGCACCTGAAGCGTTAAAGCCCAGGGGGAGGCCGGTGTGCCGCTGACCTCCCTCTCTGACCCACGTTCCGCTCGTTATCAGCAGCGGTGCCGAGCAGGCCTGGGCTCTGCACCTCCTCTCCTCCGAATCACCGGCTTAAAATTGCTTTTGTGTCATTCAAATTCCCCGGCACACCGCAGCCTTCCCCGGCACACCACAGTCTTCCCCAACCCTCGGCACAGAACGGCAAGCGCGGCAAACGTTACGAGGAGAGGACGGGAGGGGAGGGGGAATTATCGAGACACTTTATTTATTTTTTTTGTTCCACCGGCTCGCTCTCCGTCCCAATTACCCGCGACCCCGCGAGCGCGCCTGACCCCGAACAACGTTACCGCCTTCACCCAGCAAATTAGGCAGGTCCCGGCGACAGTGAGTAGGGGTCAGCGGCGGATATCAACTGCTACAGTGACTCCCGTAGCAAATGTCACGCTTTGAGCCGAATCACAAAACAGACGGAAATAAAAAGAAGGCGGCAGAACTCGACACACACACACACAGCGCACGGCAACGGGATCTCCATGCAGTTAACACACACAGCGCACGGCAACGGGATCTCCATGCAGTTAACACACACAGCGCACGGCAACGGGATCTCCATGCAGTTAACACACACAGCGCACGGCAACGGGATCTCCATGCAGTTAACACACACAGCGCACGGCAACGGGATCTCCATGCAGTTAACACACACAGCGCACGGCAACGGGATCTCCATGCAGTTAACATCCCTGTAGATGTTCGTGATTGTATTGCTCATACTGTAATTTCGGGTCCTATGAGAGGTCCCCCAGTGCCTTTGCCACCGTGGTGGAACGACGGCTCAAGCCAGCTGGTGTGACCAGCCGGCAGTCGGTCTGGGGCCCTGGGGCCAGCGCCCCGCCCCGCCCCGCCTGTGTCTCTCCACCAATCACGGCGCTAGAACGTAGCGCATGCCGCACGAACGCCGGCCGCCGATTGGCCAGGACGACCGCAACAACTGACTGTCACGCTGACTCAGATGTCCATTAAAAAAAAATAATAATAATAATAAAAAAAGATGGCGGAATGAATTCCTGCAGCAGTTATTATTTACCGAGTGCCGGGGGGGGGGGGGGGGATGGGGGGGGACTGCCCGGCTCTCACGCCTCCGCAAATTACAACTCTCGCCATTAACCCCGCTATAAAGATTAAGTCCTTTAGATCAAGCGGCTCCACCCACAGGCCTTTCACACGGTTATGAATCATGAATTATGAAGGAGAAGGCGAGAGCGCGTTGAAGTGGGGGGGGGGGGGGGGGGGGCCGGGGGGGGGCCAAGCCCGCCCCGCCCGCCCGCCCGCCCGCCCGCCCAGCGCCCGCACGTCAGCGGTTGAAATAAGGTCCAATCAGAGCGCGGGGAGGTGACTCCCGACGTGCGTGCAGACGATCCCGTGCTGATTAACCCGAGGCCCAGGAGAACTGCCGACTCCATCGCTTCATTCACCATTCCACCGCCCGCTTGCACTTCCCGTCCTTCCTCCTCCTCCTCCTCCCCACCTCCTCCGTCCCAATCCTTCATCCGACCTGTTCTACCATCCCCAGGGATGGGTGGGAGGCGGGGGTGGGTGTGTGTGCTGGGGGGGGAAGGGGGGGAACCTGGTCCTCAAAGTCAGGTATGACTCATAAATGCCAAAGACTGCGCTTACTCCAGTATAATTCTCCTTTTGCAAATAGACTCTCTGTGTGTGAGCCGAGGTTTTGGGGGGGGGGGGGGGGGGGGGAGGTTGGGGGGTCAGAGTAAAGCTGAATTTCCCGGGGGGGGGGGGTCTCAGTCTGAGTACAGCAGAATTCCTCTGCCAGGTGCCAGTCAGGTGAGGACTCTCCTGAATTCCCCCGGGGGGGGGGGGTTTGGGGGGGGGGGGTGGGTTGGGGGGGGGGGGCAGCCAGGGACCTGTGAGCTGAGCGGGGGCTGGCGGTGCAAGCAGAGCAGAGTCTCCGCCGTTTACGGTTCAGCTGAGGGGGCAGGTAGGCGAGGCTCATCTCTTATGCACCCGCGTTTCGGAGAGAGAAAATAACATCGTTTGCATTTCTTATCCAGGCTCCACACTCTCTGCCATCGGAGATCGCCTCACCTGTGGCTCCCCGCTACAAACAGTCACCACTTAAATCCTGCAGCGCCTCAGCCCCCTGCTCTGCCCCCTGCACCACAGAAACACCAGCGAGATGAAGCAAAGGTGAGGTCCTTGTTCGTTACACACAAACACAAAGGTATTATTATTATTATTATTATATAACCGATGGACAACTTAATAGACACTAAAGAAAAAAAAAATCTAAATTTACTCTGACCAAGGTCCATTTCCTGGCAGACCTACATTAATTCCACTTCTGTTGCTCACCACAGAATAACAGATCTGGGATACGGTGGCCCATTTGAGCTTCAGGGGGCACACAGTTCCTGTAGTGCTTATTAGGCCATACTGGCATAGCGCTGCTGTGTAATAGCCACCTCTCCTGCACACCCAGTGAGAAACCGATGATGATGATGATGATGCTTGTGACGATAACCCCGGAACGCACCCCTGTTCCGAGCGGACCGCTCGTCCACGTTGTAAATACGCACGCTTGCCCTGTTTCCCAGATGAGTACCACAATGAGTCATCCCAGTGCATCACACAATGAGAGAGCTGCTCTCACAGAAGACCTGACTGCAATGTTTCAGAGAGAGATCTAATGACAGTATATCTTTTTTTTTAATGGAGGACTTATTGTATCCTTATTGTCTGGTTAGTAAAGTAATCGCTAAAACGAACTTTAACGACTTTCTAATTTTAAAAAAAAACTAGCTGTAATACAGCCAGCTGCCTGGTTTGCTACAGACGACAATGACTCCCTCTGGGTTGGGTTGGAGGCCTTGGTGAACAGGACTTGGGTGGAGGTCGAGTAGTGAGAACTGGTCACATGATTACACCACTGCTACACATCATAACTTTTTTTTTTTTTTTTTTACAGAGGTTTGGATCTGAAGAGCCAAATGGAGATGATTATAATACTCGCTCCCATCATGGCAGACCCGTACTGTAATACACTGCACAGCCAGTGCAAGGGAACGTGTGCAGTGTCTTACACTGTTTGTGCGTCAGTTATTAATAAAAAATAATAGCGGTTTGGAATGTGCATGTACTGTAGCCGAGGCCAGACATTAATGGGTAAAATAAACAAGCATTATCAGACAATGTGTAAAGTAACACACTGCATAAACAATAAACAAAGAATTCTAAGAATTAGGGCAATTAAGTGAGATCACAATGGAATTCAAAAACGCGCTTCGAAAACAGTTCCGTTTATAAACAAGCGTGGAGCACATGACCAACGCAATTAATTCTAATGAATAAGGCACAAATATTAACGGCCCCCTGGGGTGTGTGGGGCATGGGGGGTGTGGGGGGGTGTGGGGGGGGGGGGGGGTTGCTGCAGCCTGCTCCGTGCACACGCAGCCCGTACAGCACCGCGCTTCGCTTAGAGGAACTGCTCGTTGGAGTAAGTGATCGCAGATTATGCGCATTACCGCGAGGGCTCCCATGAGCCCCCTGGCATCCCATCAGGAGCGAGTCCGTTGTTTGCGGTGGATATCGACTCCGCCGTCTGGTCGATACCGTGGTGCTTCATCAATGCGCACGCCGTCCTGGCAGGTGCCACCGCTGCCGCAGCAGCAGCAGCAGGAAGTGAGCTGGAAGTGAATTAGGCATGCTCTGACCTCCGACCCCGAGCCCGGGAACATGGCAGAATCAGGAGACAGGGGATGATGACGCCACTGCCTCCGCCGCCGCCGCCGCCGCTGCAGTCTGGCTCCAGGGAGGGGCAGAGCACAGCCGGCTCTCTCTCTCTGGCTGCATTACACCATTTCACGCTGCGCGTTTTCCCAACCAAATCCCTCCCTAACCCCCCCCCCCCCTCACAGAGCAGCTTTAATTAGGATGCGCGTCATGCTCCGGTTCCAATCTCCATATCGTCCCGAGCGTTTGCGCGACTGAGCTCCTCATCTTTTCATTGGCCCAGAGTCCGCCATCATGCGGGTTCCCCTTCACCCCCCCGCCCACCCCTCACCCCTCACCCCCCCCCGGCACTACCTCCCCAGGCCATCCCTCGTCCCGCGACCCAGCCCACGTTGGCTGTCCCGCCCCTCCCCTCCCCGCCCCGGCCCCACCCCACCCCGCCCCACCCCTCCCAGCCTCACCACGTTCTCACGCGCCGCGTGAAAAACCCCCACACTTGCTAAGCCGTGTACGCGCGCTCAGGCTGATCAGGTAAATTCATCACTTCGCAGCGCGACTGAAATCCGTATCTGCCGAGCAGCGGGGGCGCGTGAGCGGGAGGGAGCGGGGGGGCGTGAGAGCGGGAGGGGGGGGGGGGGGGGGCGCGAGAGCGGGAGGGGGCGGGGGGGGGGCGCGAGAGCGGGAGGGGGCGGGAGGGCGCCTGCGGGGCCGAGCCGAGGCAGCCGGCCAGGCAGAAACGCCGTCGCAGGAGAAAAGATAAAGCACGGAACACACTGCTCTCTCGCTATGCCATCCCTGAAACACACACATCTACAGAATAAACTTAATCTTGAAATGATTAGTATCCCCCCACCCCCCCCCTAACCCTTTTTACTGTTTATGCTACGAGGCTCTTACCCAGTAAACATCCATTCCACGCCTCTCAGAATGAATGCTTTTCTTTTTTCACAAGAGCAAGTACGAAGCCCTCAAGTTCTCCATTAACTGTAGAGGGGCCATTTGTTCAGTCCTTAGGAGGAGAACATACAACACAAGGACAAGAGCTCTACCGGTCCTAAGGGACAGAGGGGAGCAGAGGGTTCGGGCCTGTATCTGGGCTCGCTCACTCAGGCCTGTATCTGGGTTCGCTCATTCAGGCCTGTATCTGGGTTCGCTCATTCAGGCCTGTGTCTGGGTTCGCTCATTCAGGCCTGTATCTGGGATCGCTCATTCAGGCCTGTAACTGGGTTCGCTCACTCGGGCCTGTATCTGGGTTCGCTCATTCAGGCCTGTATCTGGGTTCACTCATTCAGGCCTGTATCTGGGTTCACTCATTCGGGCCTGTATCTGGGTTCGCTCATTCAGGCCTGTATCTGGGTTCTGGGTTCGCTCACTCAGGCCTGTATCTGGGTTCGCTCACTCAGGCCTGTATCTGGGTTCGCTCACTCAGGCCTGTGTCTGGGTTCGCTTATTCAGGCCAGTATCTGGGTTCGCTCACTCAGGCCTGTATCTGGGTTCGCTCACTCAGGCCTGTATCTGGGTTCTGCGTTCGCTCACTCAGGCCTGTATCTGGGTTCGCTCATTCAGGCCTGTATCTGGGCTCGCTCATTCAGGCCTGTATCTGGGTTCGCTCACCCAGGCCTGTATCTGGGCTCGCTCATTCAGGCCTGTATCTGGGCTCGCTCATTCAGGCCTGTATCTGGGTTCGCTCATCGAGGCCTGTATCTGGGTTCGCTCATTCAGGCCTGTATCTGGGTTCGCTCATGCAGGCCTGTATCTGGGTTCTGGGTTCGCTCACTCAGGCCTGTATCTGGGTTCACTCATTCGGGCCTGTATCTGGGTTCGCTCACTCAGGCCTGTATCTGGGTTCGCTCACTCAGGCCTGTATCTGGGTTCGCTCACTCAGGCCTGTATCTGGGTTCGCTCATTCAGGCCTGTATCTGGGTTCGCTCACTCAGGCCTATATCTGGGTTCGCTCACTCAGGCCTGTGTCTGGGTTCGCTCACTCAGGCCTGTATCTGGGTTCGCTCACTCAGGCCTGTGTCTGGGTTCGCTCACTCAGGCCTGTGTCTGGGTTCGCTCATGCAGACTGGAGCGCTCGCGTCCTGGTCGCACAATGGCGGGGGGACTAACAGGAGGAAGGGAAGGCCCGTTGAGTGGTACTTCATTAAGACACAAGGAGGTCTTAATAAGTCTTATACTTATAAGAGTCCTTTAATCGCTGCTTCCCTCCTTTTCCCAATTTTCCCCATAAACAATTTGATGATCTCATCATTTAAGATTTCTTTATAAATAAATAGATAAATGATTGCATTTATATGGAACTTTTCCTTTGTAAATCAGCATATTGAGCCAAATCCCCCCCCCCCCCCCCCCCTCCCCACTCAGAGGCAGCTGTGACCCACATCCGGCTCAGACCTGCGTGGGACCGACTGCAGACCCACTTCGGCCCTGAGAGGGGAGACGGCGGGCAGAGCCTCACGCCCGCGCGTCTCCTCACCTCTGCGCGTCTCTGCTTTTCGGGCGCTGCCACTCCAACCGAAAGCGCCGAGCCGCGGGAGGGGGAGGGGGAAGGGGGGAGCCACGAGCGGGGAGCCGAGCCGCGGGACGAACATGAGGGGGGAGCGGAGAGCGGGGGGGGGGGGAGCCGCGAGCTGCGGCAAAGCGGAGCCGGAACAGGAACCGCCACCATCGCGGCACGCCGGCGGCCCCGTCTGCATATTCAGGAACCAAAACATATTTTCAGCCTGACAATGGCAGACAAGGCCGCAGAGAGAGAGGGAGAGGGAGGGAGAGAGAGAGGGAGAGAGAGAGAGGGAGCGAGAGAGAGCGAGAGAGAGAGAGAGAGAGAGGAATTGACTTTGCTGCCACTTTATAAACGATGAACTTGAGGGAATACTAATATGATTGCGAGAACACACACACAGACCAAAAACTCACGTACGGGTACACACGCACGCACGCATACACACACATACACACACACACACACAGACACACACACACACGCGCGCGCAGATAACACCTCTCAGTACTTTCAATTATGTCTGACGTTAAATGCGCCTCTACAATCTCTTTCTTACAGCAACACCGTTTGCAATTAAGATATGGATTATGAAGCGACAGCTTAATTACATTTTTATAAGTAGTTCTAGTCTTGTTGTGAGTTCTCTGTAGCCCTCCTCTATTATGTATATCGTGTGCATTTTATCAGTAAGACACGTGTGGAATGCATTAGGTGTGGCTTATACATGTTGGATGCCACCTGTTGTTGTTTACAACCCTGATGAAGACCTAGTGTTGATACGTGTTGGTATTTTTTTTCCCGCCTTGTTCCAGCTCATCCAATGAAGGCTTTTTATCCATTGTTCACCCTGGAGACAGAGTGCCTTGGCCTTTTTACCTTTTTGTGCCAGACTTTTTTTTTTTTTAAGTTTATTCACTTTTCAGAGGAGGTTCTTCTCAAGGATTGTTACATTACTCAGTGTTCGTCTACCTCCCTTACAAATGAGTGGCTGTCATTCCTAGACCCGCACAGCACTTCCTTTTCAGACGCTCGATCAGTTCTAGCCTTGCGGCAGAGGGCAGAGATTAAACAAGGTACAGGTAAAGTGAGGCAAATAAGATAAATGTGAGGTAAAGTGAGGTAAATAAGGTAAATGAAAGGTAAAGTGAGGTACATAAGGTAAATGAGAGGCAAAGTGAGGTAAATAAGGTATATGTGAGGTAAAGTGAGGTAAATAAGATAAATGTGAGGTAAAGTGAGGTAAATAAGACAAATGTGAGGTAAAGTGAGGTAAATAAGGTAAATGAAAGGTAAAGTGAGGTACATAAGGTAAATGAGAGGCAAAGTGAGGTAAATAAGGTATATGTGAGGTAAAGTGAGGTAAATAAGATAAATGTGAGGTAAAGTGAGGTAAATAAGGTAAATGAAAGGTAAAGTGAGGTACATAAGGTAAATGAGAGGCAAAGTGAGGTAAATAAGGTAAATGTGAGGTAAAGTGAGGTAAATAAGATAAATGTGAGGTAAAGTGAGGTAAATAAGGTATATGTGAGGTAAAGTGAGGTAAATAAGGTAAATGTGAGGTAAAGTGAGGTAAATAAGGTAAATGAGAGGTAAAGTGAGGTAAATAAGGTAAATGTGAGGTAAAGTGAGGTAAATAAGATAAATGAGAGGTAAAGTGAGGTAAATAAGGTATATGTGAGGTAAAGTGAGGTAAATAAGATAAATGTGAGGCAAAGTGAGGTAAATAAGGTAAATGAAAGGTAAAGTGAGGTAAATAAGGTAAATGAGAGGTAAAGTGAGGTAAATAAGGTAAATGTGAGGTAAAGTGAGGTAAATAAGGTAAATGAGAGGTAAAGTGAGGTAAATAAGGTATATGAAGTGAAAATCTGCATCCCTCACCACCCACTGGACACGGCACACAAATGCATCCATTTGATAAAATGGATGCAGCACTAGGGCCTCTGTGACTACATTACAAAAACACCACGGAAACATCCAACGGGGGGGGGGGGGGGGGGGCATCCTCTCTGTGAACGGGCGTAAAGCACGCTGAGGTGACACTCACACCAAGCTCCACATCACTCTGTTGCATTTCCTGTTGTTAACTGCAGGCAACCCACCTGCACTGGGAACATTTTCACAAAGCTTCTCTGATATAAAAGGCACGTTTTTGTTTTTAATTGTTTAGAGGCAGCCCCATTGTTATCCTTTGTTTCACACCCGTCTCAGGCTTAACCGGGCCTGCCAGGCATACTTATCTCTTATACTTATTTTATTTTAAAAAAAATTTTTTTCAGAAATACGTTCAGCTATTATCCGCGTGAGGAAATATGATTATGCAATCCGACTCCATCCATGTGCCGTGTGTCTTTGTGTGAACGCCCATTTACCTCCGATAAAAAGTCAAATCGACTGAATATAATCTCAGCGGGAAACTGCTTCCTTTCAAGGTGCATATACACCAGCTCATTGAGCTGCCAGAAAATGGCTCTGATTTACTCAATGAGGCTTTTTGCTAATTAGCGATTCACAAACACTGGAAAACAATGCGTGACAGAGTAAAGGAAATGAAACCAAGCATTTTCACACGTGGCCTGAGCCTACACTGAGAACATAAACAAATTAATTTTTTTTAAATGCATTATTACAACTGCTAACTGAGGCAGTGAAAGGGAAATGCGCTCTGGCAAATACAGCTTAGGCCTTATGATTAGCTCTCAAATAAAAAAGATCGTTAATCCAGTCTTACTTTCACTTGGCTTTGTGTCTCCTTACTCAACGCATTGTTCTCCCTGTAAGATCTGACGTGGGGGGGGGGGGGGGGGGAGGTGTCGGGGGGGGGGGCAGTGCACCACTTCAGCATCAAGCACTCCCTTCTCACCTGTCAGGTGAATGATTTCACACAGCTCACAATGCACTCCGCCCATCGCTGTTCATTTCCGCATATTAATTAGGAGTAAGACTGACTGAGTTTCCCACATTCCCCGCTTACGCTAGGACAGCACCGCGAGAACAGAGTCTATCAGGACTGACAGGCTCTGTCGCTTGCCCTTCGCGCATTATTTCCTTTTCAACGTGCCTGACAAGCACATTAAAAAACCCTATTCTATTTCAGCATTTTTAAAAAAAAAAACCTTTCTCTGTGCCTTCAAATTAAGACCACCCTTCCCCCTGAACCCCCCCCCCCCCCCCCCCCCCCCCCCCCCCCCCCCCCCCCCCCCCCCCCCCCCCGAACCCCCCAAGCCCCCCTTTCTCCTGCTTTGTGCAGAATTGGATCTGTGCAATCTTTGATTCCCCCTCTCCTCTTCTGAAGCCTCTATTCTCAGCACAGATCAGAACCTCTCACTTTCAAAGGCAGCTCTTTGAGATGTCAGAACCTGAAACTCAATGCCGCGCAAATGCACTCCTCTCCTAGTGTTAAAATAAATAAGTGCATTAGCTAAAACAGTCAGTATAGTATACTGAAGAACACTAGCATTTTTCTTCTTCTTCTTCGTCTTCTAAGGCAGTGGTTCTCAAACTTGGTCCTGGGGACCCCTGTGTATGGGGACCTCAGCTCTAAAACATGAAAAGCACGTAATTAAGAAAAATTAACAGCTAGTTAAAATTCTGGGATTGCTGTTGAGGTTGAAATGAATACCCAGTTCTGGTATTCATTTCAACCTCAACAGCAATCCCAGAATTTTAACTAGCTGTTAATTTTTCTTAATTACGTGCTTTTCATGTTTTAGAGCTGAGGTCCCCAGTCTTATCCAGAAAGGGCCAGTGTGGGTGCACACACCTGATCCTGATTCTACTAATCAAGGTGCTTAGCAATGACTCTAATGTTTGATTAGAAGAATCAGGTGTGTGCACCCACACCGACCCTTTCTGGAACCCCACTGGCCCTTCCTGGAACCACAAGGACTAATACTATACTGGCACCACAGGTATGTAAATGTGAATACAGTGATGTCTTTCTGCTACAAATCCAATTTGGGTACAACTGCTGCTACTCTACAGACCACATTCTTAATGCAGGAACGTCACGTATCATCAAGTAATGCAATAGAACTGCAAAAAAGTACTGTGAGCAAATTTACAACTAAGGACTAATTTACGTGCGCTTTGCCTTTTAAAAGCAGACCCACACAGACATTCTTGTGGTCATGCATGGCCAGAATCGCTTAAAATATAAGGACAGTTCTGTGCTACGAAGAGTGACAAGAACAACAAAAATATGAGTAAACTGCGATTAGTATGCGTTGTGGTTCTGCTTTGGACAAGCACTATAATATTTTTTAAAATTTATTTTACTTTTGAAATAATCAACCAATCCAATTCAAAATTGTGCCTCACACTATAAAATAAAAATGCAAGAAACTGAAAAGCACGGCAATAAAAATACTTAATAGTAGAAACATGGTTTCTTGGTTGGTTGCAAAAAATTCAACATCATGAAGAACATCATGAGCTTGTAGATTAACGCATAAAGAGAAAAAACATGACACTGATGACTGGGGGAGAAGCAAAATGTCTCAGTTCTCGCTGAAGTTGCACACAGTAGAGTATAATTTTGAACCAGTACAGCTGGAGTCTAGAACAGCTATTTTTAATTTCTATTCCTGTTTAAATCTACCTCTATACTTCTCCATTTTTCTCACTCTCTTGATGAATTTTTCCATTAAATGTTATTTAACGGTATGACTCAAGCACAACATTATGTGCTTTCCGACAGGATACTCATAAACCAAGAAAAGTATCACAAAAAAAAAAAACAATGATTTTGGTTAATAATTTAAAATGGCAAGACACGACGAACTATTCAAATAGCAAAAACAAATATCCAAGTGAACTTTTCAGCGTATATGAAAGGATATATAAATAGAGCAGTTGCCAGGACGAGCAGAAGGTTAGATCTGGGACCTCAGGCGTAAGGTGTGAGCGGGTCCTTTAATTTTGTGTTTAAGTGTGAGCGTACGCAAATAATGTGTGAATGTATCATTCCCACTGTCTCCCTCAGGCTGTTGCAGGGCCCCATAAATTGTGTCACATTACATTACAGGCATTTAGCAGACGCTCTTATCCAGAGCGACGTACACAACTTTTTACACAGCATTTACATTGCATCCACTTGTTCAGCTGGATATATACTAAAGCAATGCAGGTTAAGTACTTTGATCCAGGGTACAATGGCAGTGTCCTAGTGAGGACTTGAACCTGCAACCTTCAGGTTACAAGACCAACTCCTTACCCATTACACTACGCTGCCACCCGTTGCCACCACTGTTGCCAGCACGGCACAGTTAGCATCCTCTCCGAGAAGGATGAGCACTTTTGCACGTCCTGTCGAAGTACGAATTAATGTTGCTATGGGAAGGCAACCATTTTTGGTGAAGGGTTCCTCAGTTTTGACTTCTTTCACCCTGCCAGGTGAATACAGATTTTTCCCTGTGTCGGCCAGTCTCAAAAGCATCATCATTTTTAGGTGGATTCAAAGACAAACTGGTGTAATGGCCGATTTAAAAACTATCTTCCATTTCTGTAGAGAGCTTGGTTTGGCCCTTCATGACCAAGCAGCCGGCTGACTTCATGGAACAGAGCATGTGCTAGCATGTAGTGTCCCAGTGTTTCATTTCCAAGGAGTGTGAGATATGCTCCCTGAGATCTATATCTTTTTTTTTTTTTAAACACCACCATCTTTATTTTCTACTGCCTGGCATAGGCAGTCTGGACACAATGTTCCATGAGCAAAAGCTACAGTAAGAATTTTGCTCAATTTCAGGAAGGGCAAAGGCGAGGACTGTAGGCCATTTCAATGACACAGCCAGTACAGCGATGCAGTATTGCGCAAAGTTAGCGTAAAACTGCCTCGGCCTACACCTCTCAATGAAGAAGTTCAGTTATTTTCTTGTCAATTTTAATTCTGCTCCAAAAACCCTACAGCCAGCAACCCTATTTGCGCAGCCTGCATAACGAGTTCTGGCAGGTTGCATCAAAGGCCATTGCCGAAATCTTTTTTTTTTGTGTTTTTAGTTCGGTTTTTCATTTAATATTTTGCCACATGTAAATACAAAATTTCTCTCATTCTGGATGGTATCCAATTTTCTTAAGACATACTCCTCTTTGAGGAAGTCATTACATTAGATTACATTACAGGCATTTAGCAGACGCTCTTATCCAGAGCGACTTACACAACTTTTTTAAGCTGGGAGTCTTGAACTCGTTTTACGTAAACGCATCCGCAGGCGCGCACGCAAACGCCTCTGCGTTCGGCCGAAACGAGTTCGTCCCCACTCTGGGCGTTAATAGCCCGTCGCTCCAAACGTCAAGACCGCCGCCCACAATTCAGCCAGACTGGAAAGTTGTAGCAGCCCCCTGCCCCCCCCTATTCTTCAGGACTCTGTGCTTCAGTGTCTCATCAGAGGTACAGGACTGTGTGGAGGCGCTGCTGCTGCTGCTTGATAAAATCCACCGCTCCACTCCTGCAGTTGGGCTGTCAGGTCAGTTCTGGATTATTTATACTCTCCCAAAACTTACTTTGGTCTGGTTTCTTTTGCTGCTGCTGCTGTAATTTTATTTTATGTTGTTAATGTATTTTTTAATGTATATGTTCAAGTCTTATAAAGTGCACAGTTTTTTTTTTGGTGTTTCGGTAAAACCTGAGGATAACCAAAATCAACTGTTCGAAACATCAATAAGAAGAAAGAGAGCACTGGTGAAACACGGTGGTGGGGGGGTTATGATTCGGGCATGTATGCCTGCCACAGGTACCGGCTCACCTGTCTTCAGTAATGATGTAACTGCCGACAGCCGAAGCAGCAGAATGTATTCATGAAGTGCACAGCAAGATCTTATCTGCTCAGGTTCAAGAAAAAGCCTCAAAACTAATTGGACGACGCTTCATCCAACAATAAGACAATGATCCCAAACATACCGCTAGAGCAACAAAGGAGTTTTTCAAAGCCAAAAACTGGAAAAAAAAAAATCTTGATGAGCCAAGCCAGTCATCAGATCTGAATCTAATTGAGCATGCCTCTTATAAAAATAAAAATAAAAATATAAACTTGAGGCAACTAGCCCCTGAAACGAGCAGGAGCTGAACGAGGCTGCACTACAGGCTTGACAGAGCACTGCCAGAGGAGATACTCATCTCCGGCATCAGATAATGTCTATGGCTCACCGGCCTCAAGTAGTCATTGCATGCAAAAAAAGAAAAAGTATTACAGTAAGCATGACTTTCATTTACATAACATTAATATGTCCCAAATATTATGCCCAAACATTATAGTGCCTGGAATTGGGGGGGGGGGGGGGGGGGGGGGCGCTGCGTATAAAAAGTGCTGTAATTTCTACGAGGTGAAAGTATCAAAATAAAAACTGAGAATCTACACTTTACCCACCTTTATGTCAATTGTTTGATTACACATCTAAAATTGTGGAGTACAGAGCCAAATCAATTTGTCCCAATGATTAAGGAGGACACAGAATATATACACATACACTGTAAAGGCCTGTGAAGGCCTGGAACGGCATTTCCAAAGAAGAAACCAAACGACTGGTGATGTCAATAGATCGTAGACGTGATGCAGCTATTGCATTTAAGGGCTATGCTAACAAATATCTTTCAAGTTCATGCGTTAACTCACTTTTGCATAGCTGAAAATAGCTGTTTATGTAATATGGAAAAACATGCACGCGTATAAATACCAGGAAAGAAAGCTGACTGAATTCAAATTTTGTCTCACATTCATCTTTCGATGACAAATATAAATGCCTTAAGTATGTAACAAAAACAACCCAAATCTCATGCTTTTGGAGAGCACTGTATATGTATCTGTATATAGTGTGTCATTATTTTTATTTTTTCTTGCTAAATTTGATTTTATTCGTCTAACTTATGCATTTTCAGTCAACATCCTCCACAGTGTTTCTCCACGGGAAATAATCACATCAATGTCAATGTGGATTACTGTGGTAGAGATTCACACTGCCATAAAAAGCAGCGGAGTGGTTACCCACAGTTTCCCCCGAGAGGAAAATGAAAAGTGACGTGCTCTGTGTCGCCTGCCTCTCCGTTCGGCCTGCTATAGAGCGAGGATAGACAGCACTTCCTCCAAAAAAACAAAATCAACTGCGACAATGCCCTTTTCCATCCATCATTTTAATGATGCCCGCTGCATTCTGCAGGTTTTAATGGCTGAAACAAATAAGATAGACGAAGAAACATACAAAGGGAAAAAAATAACCTGCAGTTTTCTCAACAGAATATAGCATATATTAAACTCTCTTGCTGTCCCCAGGGTCAAAAAGGACACATTTTGTGGTTTAACAGCAGCAAAAAACCCCCGAAATTAAATTCCTGCAGAACGAAATTTGATGACTTCCTGAGGTGACCCTACCATTAGCATAAGTTAAACATTGACCTCCTATACAGAGCCCTGAAAAAGTATTTTTGCCCTTCCTGATGCCCTCCATTACTGCATATTTGTCACGCTGAATGGAATAAGATCGTTGGACAAAATCTAATATTAGACAAAAGGGAAACTGAGTAAACACAAAACACATTTTTATTACAAAATTATTATTTCATTTACATAATGAAAAAAGTTACCAAACACCCCTATCACCCACATGAAAATGTAATTGTCCCCCTTAGTTACTCAATCAACCATCCATCCATCCAACATCTAACCTGTTTATTCTGGTCAGGGTCACCGAGGACTGCTGAAGCTTATCCCAGAATGCATTGGGCGAGAGGCAGGAATACGTCCTGGACAATTCACCAGTCCATCGCAGGGTAGACAGACACACCATTCACTCACGCACTCACAAAACTAGGGGCAATTTAGACTTCGATCAACCAATTAATGAAATTTCATTGAATTGATTGAACACAGCCAGGTTTGATTGCAGCCAGCCCTGTTGAATCTAAACCTCACTCATATTGAACCTTACAGTCAGAGAGAAGCAGCCACCACAAAGTTTCTACAAGCACACTTAAGCTACCATCAATGGAAATTCCAGAAGAGTTGAGGAAAAAAAGTTGTTGAAATATATCATATGTTGTCTGGAAAGGGTTACAAAGTCATTTATAAGGCTCTGGGATTTCACTAAAACACAGTGAAAGCCATTATCTCCAAATGGAGAACACTTAGAACAGTGGTGAATCTTCCCAGGAGTGGCCGGTCCGCTACAATTTCTCCAACAACTCACAAATGATCCCAGAAGAACATCCAAAGAACTGCAGGCCTCTCTGCCCTCAGCTAAGGTCAGTGTTCGTGACTCCACAATAAGAAAGAGACTGGGCAATAATGGGATTCATAGGAGAGTAGCAAGGCAGAAACCAAGAGAAAACCCAATGTGCATCTCACATTTGCAAAACAAACAAGCACCCGGATGATCCCCAAGACTTCTGGGAGAAGGTTCTATGCACAGATGGTAAATGGTAAATGGTAAATGGACTGCATTTATATAGCGCTTTTATCCAAAGCGCTTTACAATTGATGCCTCTCATTCGCCAGAGCAGTTAGGGGTTAGGTGTTTTGCTCAAGGACACTTCGATACGTGGGATACGAATACGTAATAATACAGCAAATCCAGAAGGGGGCAAATACTTACTCACAGCACTAACCCAGCAGGGTGTTTTTTTTTTATTTTCTCTTATTTTTTTAACCCTGCCGTTTTAAAATCAAAGGTTGTAATTAAAGTTAAGCACCAAACATTTATTACAGCCAAAAAAAAGAACAAACAAAAAAAACAGTTATGTGCGTTTTGTAGTTAAAAATTAGTGCTGTGTTGTAGTGTCGTAGGCTCTAGGAATATAGCCTTTCTGGACTGTGATGTGGGAAAACAGTTACTCACCAATTCATAGATGAGTGAAATGTTTTTTCTACATGAAAAAATTTAGGGGTTTAAAATACAACGGAGAGGCTTTAGCACAGGGAGCCCCACGAGGACGGGTCACTTTTGGCTCAGGACACGGGGTGCATGCAGAAAAGGAGGGTATCTTCTAAACCACATTTGCAGTTACGTTGACTTTCCTCCCAGCATCACAAGTCTTCATTTATTGGAACACAACCCCCCCTCCCCCTCCCCCCCGCCCCCCCCGTCCCCCCGTCCCCCCTCCCACTCTCACTTCTACTCTCTCTCTCCCGTCTGTCTCAATAATACACCCTTTGGCACACATCTTATCATCCCGCAGACAGGACCTCTACTAAAAGCTTTGGCAGAGGCCTCGTATTATACTCAATATCACACTCCGCTGCCCTTGTTATATTCAACTCATTCTCTTATTTATGAAGACCACAGCGCACATCCCCCAAACCCATGTTACTCATTACAGCGGGGACAACACAAAGGCTTCGCCCTGAATCAGAATCAAACATCGAAGACTTCACAGACGGACTTTCGTACACACAGGCTTTCTGTTACTGTGCAAGTACTGACTTGTCGGGAACTAGGAGGGCCCAATTGCACTGCCACCACCATCGTGCACCCACACACTTGAAAGTGGAGGAAAAATTCCGTACAAAATTTCTCACGCAATTTTCTGCAAACGGCATAGAACCATCTTCCGTCACTTGAGCTGTCTTTGTTAAAAAAACACATTCTGAGTCACGCTCTCACAGAAATACAACAATATATCTCGTAAACAGCTGAGATCCAAACTCAATGTGGCAGAACCACCTGGTGCACAAAGGACACTTAAGAGATTCAACTGTATGATACATTTTTAATATTTTCTGCAGCTCAAAGTAAATGCGGAATAAATGAGTCACTTCGTAGGCTGGACTGGAAAAATCGAATGACCACCGTTAGACAAATTAATCCATTTATTTTTTACACTAAACAGCAAATATTATTTGTAATTGCTACCCTAAAGAAACCAATGTGCACAATTTTAGTCATGATGGTACTATTGCTACATTCCCTTCACAATGATCGGAGTGAATAAGGGAAATAGTTATGTTTACCACTTAAAGGATTAGTAGGCCTAAGGTTATTTTTTGTTGAAAACATGTCTTGGCAACACATGCACACCGACCGGTGTGTAGACGTGTGCATGGGAACGCACGCACACACACACACACACACGCACACGCACATGCGTACAACTAATAAAAATGCAGCACTTAGGAGTCTAAATAGACATACGGCACACTTCACAAGTAGCAGGCCTGTGTTGCAGAACAACAAAATGGACAATAAAATAATTAATCAGTTTTTAAGCCCACACGAACCATTTAGACTGAGCAGAAAGGACCTATGTCTCTTTCTGATAACAAAGCAAACGGTTAGCCGGAGACATATTTGACCAAAAGGGCATTCAGCCACATGGGGCGACATAGCTCAGGAGGTAAGACCGATTGTCTGGCAGTCGGAGGGTTGCCGGTTCAAACCCCGCCCTGGGCGTGTCGAGGTGTCCTTGAGCAAGACACCTAACCCCTAACTGCTCTGGTGAATGGCATCAATTGTAAAGCGCTTTGGATAAAAGCGCTATATAAATGCAGTCCGTTTACCATTCACGTGTATTTTCTAAGGCTTTCGTAGCCTGATGCAAGTACTGTAACCTGTCGTGAGGCACCAACCCAACACGTGCACTGCCATTGGTGGAGTACCAGATGAGTGCTGGTTCCTGCATTTGCAAGCTTGCCTGGAAGCAAGAGAGCATAGCGAGAGGCTGTGTTTTTATTAATTCCAAGTTCTCCCTTGAAGTGAACAGCTTATTTTTAAATGTGCCAACACAGAAGGTAGGCGTAGGTTGGAAGCATGTAACGACTTGGCAGTAGTGTAAAGTCAAATGTTTTTGTGAGAGATGTAAAAAATAAATAAATAAAAAAAAACATTAGCAGGTGTTATTTCTTAGACTGTGTCCAAGAACAATGAATAGATTCTTCATTATTGTTGCTTGTCTGAGGAAAAAAAAAAATGAGTAGAATTATACTGTCTACTTGTCCACGGAAAATGAATTCATGAAACAGGGCATAACCAGTTTTGTTCAAACTGATAGACTACAAGTTAAATGTTAAAAACAAAATTAAACAGTGGTTCGGTACTTCATTAATCAGTTATTTCATGCACTGTCTAATAAAAATATTTAAAAGATTTATTAAATTGTAAACGGTGAACCTACGAAATAACATACGATTATACAAATGAAAAGGAACAGTGCAATTGTGTGTACATACGTGCACATGCATAGTGAGTGATAATGAGGCAAGGACAGAAACAAGGAAAACGTCATTTCAAAAATCTTTTATCTAAAAATAAAACTGATCAGAAGCCCAACTTGACATGCATTCTTTCATTTGATTTCACCTTCCCAACAGAAGACATGCTTTCATGCGTTTCTCTGTGTTTCTCTGCTTGTCTGCAACTTATGCTCAGTATTTTCTCTTTAAGGAATCATATTATTCTCCCAAAATATTAGGCATACTTTCTGGCCACTATGTTCTTTATCTTCAATTAATACAGTTAAATTACTCGGCCTGACACTGACTGGATCAACAGCTGTGGATTTCAGGAGGTGAGATCTGAAGTTGATTTTCACCAATGGAACCACAATGCACAGAATTACTAGATGTCATATACTTTACACTATATACAGCCAACCATCACCATCTACTGAGGAAATAACCTGGAGTTTTTTTGTCAGTAAACTGACAGTGCCAAAGGAATGACCTGTTCCTCTGCTTTTACCAGCTCCACGGAGATCGAAGTGAGGGATCTTTGATCATAATTAAATGCCTTGTAAACATCTAAATGAAACTCGGACTGTGAACTGAAAGAGCTATAACTACAGGCATGCGATGATTACTGTGGAATGTATACCAGGAAGGTGACCCTTATTGTTCAGGCAGGTACCTATAATAAAACAGCAGTATTTACCACCCACACAGTGAGATGATCTGTACTCAGCTTAACTCATTTTATGACTGTTGTCTGCTCGGTGCACCCTTACACACTTACACACACACACACACACACACATACTCGTACACACAAGCACACTTCTTCTCAAAGAGTCTCAGAACACCTTCAGGAGAACTTCCCCAATCAGAAGCCAGGTGCGCCCTCACAGGCGGCGCAGTACTGGCGGGACGGTGGTCCGGCCGGCCTCTCCAGGCGTAACCTGACAGACACGGCGGTTCTGATGAGCCCCTGACAATGGCAGAGTATGATCACAGTCCCTCTGATCACATTTACGGCCTGCTCCTCAAGCCTGAGACGCAAGACACAGGCGCACAGTCGCACAGCCGCAGTCACGCAGTCGCACAGTCGTACAGCCGCACAGCCGCATAGCCGCAGTCGCACAGCCGCACAGCCGCGCAGTCGCAGTCGCGCAGTCGCAGTCACGCAGTCGCACAGTCGCAGTCGCACAGCCGCACAGCCGCACAGCCGCAGTCGCACAGCCGCACAGTCGCACAGCCGCGCAGTCGCACAGTCGCGCAGCCGCACAGTCGCAGTCGCACAGTCACACAGTAGCACAGTCGCGCAGTCGCAGTCGCACAGTCGCGCAGTCGCACAGTCGCGCAGTCTCAGTCGCACAGTCGCACAGACGCACAGTAGCACAGTCGCGCAGTCGCAGTCGCACAGTCGCGCAGTCGCACAGTAGCGCAGTCGCACAGTAGCACAGTCGTGCAGTAGCACAGTCGCACAGTCGCAGTCGCACAGTCGCACAGTCGCACAGTAGCACAGTAGCACAGTCGCGCAGTCGCACAGTAGCACAGTCGCACAGTAGCACAGTCGCACAGTAGCACAGTCGCACAGTTGCAGTCGCACAGTCACACAGTCTCACAGTCTCACAGTCGCACAGTCTCACAGCCGCGCAGTCCCGCAGTCGCACAGCCGCACAGTCGCACAGCCGCATAGTCACGCAGTCGCGCAGTCGCACAGCAGCACAGTCGCAGTCGCACAGTCACACAGTCTCACAGTCGCACAGTCACACAGTCTCACAGTCTCACAGCCGCGCAGTCGTGCGCAGGTCTCCACCGTAATCATCTCGCCCGCCGTATCACCCTTTCAAATCAAGGCTTCCGCTCCACTTCCTAATTGAGCTCTGCAACTTTGATAAAGGAACAGACAGGGCGATGCGGGATCCAGCCCCTGCAGAATCTCAAAGGCCTGATAGCGGGAAGAGATGATTTATCTGTTTATCTTTTCCACGCTGTGTATTTTTTTTCTTTTGAAATATTAATAAGTGTGACTCCGCAACGCAGGAGCTATTTATAGCGCGGGCTGGCTGCAGGCTTCCCGAGGGGGGGGGGGGGAAGCAGAAGCGGGTGGAATCCATTCTTCACGAGCGTCTCCCGGCGCCTGCGTTCCTTCCACAGCCCGGCCGCTTCCCGCTCCATCTGCCCCGCGAGAGGGAGGAGGGGTGAGGCGTCTGCTCCCCTGTCCTCAGGAGAACGCCCCCACCCACGTCCCCCCCTCCCCCCGTCTTCAGGAGAGCGCCCCCCCCCCCCATTCCCACCCCTCATCCTAAGGAGAGCGGCTACCGCACCCCCCCCCCCCCATCCCCATCCCCATCCCCCATCCTCAGAAGAGCACCCCAGCCCACGCCCCCCCCGAGGAGAACGCCCCCCCCCAAACCCCAACCCCAGGAGAGTGCCCCCCCCCCCGTGCACCACCCTAATCCCCTTCTCAAGGCCACTCAGCAGCTCAGCTCAGGACGGGACACGCCGCCATACCTCCGCTTCAGCACACTGCTGTCACCGGGGCACACAGAGGGCGAGAGGAACGGCGCCGAGCCAGCAGCGTGGGCCACAGGCCGGGGGGGCGGGGTCAGGCTGCCCCGACGCAGCCGCCCCGACCTCGCCCTCGAACCTGCACCCGGCCACCACTGCCTCAGAGCAACACTAGGACACCGCCATTGAACCACTCCTCACCACAGCGAGCTGGAAATCCATACCGGATTTAAGCATTTCAATGACCTCATGCAACCAAGTGATTTTTTGAGCTGACTGTCAGCTTAACCACAAAGCGGTATCCCAGATAACTTCACGATTAACATCCTACATAACCCAAGCCAGGAGCAGCACCAGAGGCATTTTTAATGCAGTACAATCCTAGAATTAGTGTTGCACGCGAGTGATTTTTTGAGCGGATGGTCAACTGAACTCCAATGCACCCCCAGCTAACTGTACAATTAACATCCTACATAACCCAAGCCAGGAGCATCGCCAGAGGCATTTTTAACGCAGTACAATCCTAGAATTAGTGCTGCACGTGAGGAGAAGAGGAGAAAAAAGGAGAAGAAGCGGCCCCTGGAGCTCAGTGCGAAAAAGGTCAGAGAACCGAAGCCAATGGGAATCAACACGCCGCTGTTGGAGCACGCTCAGTAGCGCTCGGGCGCCATGCGGAGCTGCTATGATACTCTCACTCTCCCCCCGCCCCCCGCACCACTCTCCCCCCCCGCCAGAGGTCTCCACTAACCACAGCGGTGCAAGCACTCGCTCCCGATCCCCGTGTGCCATCGCTACCTCGATTTGACCCTCTCCAGCACCCGTACTCCAGACAAGAGTACTCCTCCTCTCCGACCGACGTAGGCCACTCACTCAGCACGGAGATTTGGCTCACTTACACAGGAAATGTGTGCGTGACGCGGCGGAGTCGCCCAGAGGAGGACAGGAGGTTAACCGCCTTGGGTAAAACGTCCACAACAACCCTTCAATGGCACACTACAAAATACTGCTATGTGTAAAAAAAAAAAAAATAAATAAAATAAAAAATTTTTTAATCCTGCATAACACCTGATAATGGAGCTAAAGCTGACAAATTCATGAAAACTGAATACGTTTTTTTTTGTTTTGTTAACACAGTTTTTTGTAAAAAGAAAATTATGAATAGATGCAACAGATTTGCACAATGCAATCACTTCGGCAGTGTTTTGCACTCAAAGCATTATGTGACGCTTTTGTGCGTGCGTGCGTTTTTGTATTCAAGCAGAGAATACGAGACAGTAGCTCAGCCCGGGAAAAATACTTTCTCCGTCAGAGCCAAAAGCTTCTCAATCAGACATGTGCAGGGTCTGCATGGATGATCTGGTCACCCTCTGAAAGCAGTGTTTAAAAGCTCAAAGAGCACAACTGCTCTGTGGTCTGAGGCATTTCCACACCCACCGCAGGGGGCACGTGCCGCATGACAAACAGGAGCTTCCCGTCACACGCACACTCGCACTCGCACACTCACACTCGCACTCGCACACACGCACTCACACTCACACGCACACGCACACGCACACGCACACGCACACGCACACGCACACGCACACGCACACTCACACTCACACTCACACTCACACAAAACCTAATAAACATCAAACGCATTTCACATGGAAATGCAGGTGCTTCCTCAGAGATGGCAAAACGTTTTAAAAGAGAGAGAGAGAGAGAGAAAAAGAATAAAATCAACACAGCATCCCTGTCCAGTCGAGTCGCTGCGTAGATTAAAAAATCCAACTACGCGAAGTTTACGACCCGGCAAAGATGGCAAAAGGACGGCGACTTACCACGCAGGTTTGATCGCGTTGGCCGTTTTTTTTGGCACGCCCTTTTTTGTCGTGACTCCATCTTCCGAAGGGCGACGTCGCTGTCCTTGCTGTCGCTACGCACTACATCAGCGCCCAATCATTTCACAATTTACCCGCAGCTGGCGATGCGAGACTGGCAGCCCTTCAGTGCCCCCTCACCATTTTGGCTCCTAGCCGCAGGACGGTTATAATTAAGCACACACACGCACACGCACGCTCACGCACACACACGCACACACGCACGCACGCAGACGCACACACACGCACGCACGCGCACACACACACACACACGCACGCACGCACACACACACGCGCGCATGCGCACACACACACACACACACACACACACACACACGCGCACACACGCGCACACACGCGCACACATGCACACACACACGCACACACACACTCATACACACACACACACACACGCTCACACGCACACGCACGCTCACACGCACACTCACGCTCACACTCACGCACGCACGCACGCACGCACACACGCACTCTCACACGCACACAGACACACTCACACTCACACTCACACACACGCACGCACTCACACACACACACACGCACGCTCACACACACTCACACACGCACACAGACACACTCACACTCACACACACGCACGCACACACACACACGCACGCACGTGCACACGCACGCACGCTCACACACACTCACACGCGCGCGTGCGCACGCACGCACACGCACACGCACACGCACACGCACACGCACACGCACACGCACACGCACACGCACACACACGCTCACACACGCTCACACGCTCACACGCTCACACACACACACACACACAGACACAGACACACACACACACACACACACACACACACACACGCTCACACACACACACACACACACAGACACAGACACACACACACACACGCTCACACACACACACACACACAGACACAGACAAACACACACACACACACACACACAGACACACACACACACAGACACACACACACACACACAGACACACACACACACAGACACACACACACACACACACACACACACACACACACACACACATGCGCTCACACCGCGGCGGCGCTTCAGTTCTGCCGGCGTTTTCTTGAGCGCCCTGCGTCGGGCGAAAGATCGGCGTAACGATTTCTGATAACGGCCAAATCCCACGTGTCAAATCTCAAAAGCACCTTTTATAGGAGAAGGCACTGGCACATGACGAGTGTGTAACATTGGCCATGAACACTGCATTAACGAAAACAGCGCAGCGTCAGCACCGCCTAAGCTGCCAGTTGAAGTCATTTTGTCATGTGTGTGCCTGTTGAAATAATCCAGCTGACAGTTTTCACTCTTTTTCTTCCCGCTCATTCACAATCACGGTAATGGCTAAATGCGCTGACAAACAGCAGTGTCGCTGGCAGCTAGCTGGCGCACGCACTCCGCGGTACACACTGCTTCCTTTATCTCTGCATTTGTCTAAACGGTTCGTCAAAATCAGTCTGCACTCCAGCGAGGTTAAACATGCAAATATGGTGTCAGGTAGTGACTTTGATTTGAGCAACAAGTCTCAGAAGGAGCTGCATTACACTACAACTAGCTAAATCAGCTAAAACTGCTCAATCCGCCCAGTCTAGTCAGTGACACATTCCCTTATTCAAGAAGCATAAAAACATCAAACCATCGTGACTGCTACAAAGCCCATCGGCTGAATATGTGGAGAAAGCTCCTGTCCCAACACCCTTCACATTACCTTGGGCCCTCAGACATGCAAATGAGGCTGTTCCACCCTCCCAGATTTATATCAGACCTCTGTAAATGCGATGCACATCGGTGTCCAGTGGTAGTGTAGTCACCATGCAGGCGCTTAGGGGTGTGCACAGTGGGTAAGGAACTGGGCTTGTAACCGAAAGGTCGCAGGTTCGATTCCCGGGTAAGGACACTGCCGTTGTACCCTTGAGCAAGGTACCTAACCGAAATTGCTTCAGTATATATCCAGCTGTATAAATGGATGCAGTGTAAAATGCTGTGTAAAAGTTGTGTAAGTCGCTCTGGATAAGAGCGTCTGCTAAATGCCTGTAATGTAATGCAATGTAATGCTCGGGCTACACTGTGAGACGTCAGTTCGGAAGACGTAATTCGTCGGTGACTGTATCTATCAAAGCTGAGCACCTGCTCATCTTAAACAAGTGCGCCGTGGATTCTGCCCCAAAACAAGCCCCTCGGGGGGCGGGGCGGTGGTGGCACTTCCTGTCTGCCCGGCGGCGAATCCCGAAATAGCGCTCGGGACGTCGTCGTAAATCACAGGAGAGACGAAGAGCGGCCCTCCTCGCCGCTCCCCCCCCCCCCCCCCCCGACGGGAAATCTCCCGAGCGGGGCGCGCGTTCCCGCCGCGCCGCTGCCTTTCCCTTCTCCGCTTCGCCCAGCCCTCTGCGGCGGGATAGTAACGGCGCGGGTCCGGACCGCGCGGCGGCGTGGAGCGGACGACCATGCGGCGTCTCTGGCGCTCGCAGGGCTGCAGCAGACGCTCTCAGCAGCAGCGCGGGGTCCTCCAGACCCTGACCTACAGCACCTTCAAGTTCGCGCAGCTTCTGGTTTTTTTTTTTTTTTTTTTTAAGATAGCTACTGCAGTTCAAAAAGCTTTTCCCCCCATTGTGTTTTTTTAAATGTTTTTTTTTTTTTTTTTAAATGTTTTTTTATGTTTTTTTCAGGGAAATTAATTCTTCTGCCTCTCAGGGGTCATTACTGTCACTTTCAAACAAAAGGCGAGAGACCATCCTCCAGCAGCGAGGCTGAATAGTGAACGTATTCCACGCGGACAACCAGGGGGGTGGAGGGGGGGTGGGGGGGGGGGTGGGGGCAGGGGCGGGGGGCTGGGGGCTGGGGGGGTAACTAAAATCGTGCTCACGGCCCACACGCCCTGCAATTATTCAGTCCAACTTCAGGCTGGTGATAACTGTGTTCATCTGCGGGAGAAAAAAGAGAGAGGAGAGGGAGAAAAGAGAGAGAGGAGAGGGAGAAAAGAGGGAGAGGAGAGGCTAATCCGAGGTGTTTTTTCTCGCTAAGTTCCCGCTGTTATCACCTGGGCTTGTGAAGGCGCTGGAGAGATGGCCCATTTCCTCACTGACACAATACCGTGTCAGAGCCTCCCAGCTTCTCAGCCACGGTCAGATTATAAAGGCTCCAAAGTCCCAAAATACCATTAGAGAGACGATTTAATCCCTACCTGCTGATCACAGCATCAGCGCTCAAAATAAACTGCTTTTTTTTTTTTTTTTTTTTAAATGATGAGCTAGCATCCTGCGGACAAAGGCTAATGGGAGGTTTGTGATATCATTGCAAATGTGTGTGCGGTGCCAGACTGTGAACTGAATGTGAAGCAGATGCACTGTTTTTGTGAACGCTCAAAATCACACTTCAAATACTGCTCATTCCTGCAATGACTCAATTATTTAAAGTCAACAAATATTTATCTCATTAATGCGGTACAGTATAGATAAATTTAGAACCCGGAGTAGAATGATCAAACTTCGGAACATTATTCAAGCTGTGAACTGCAGATGGAGAAAGTCTGTATAAATACGCATCTGCATTTGCTTGTGGTGCAGCCTTGTTCTGCACAGGAACAACAGAGAACACACAATATGGGGTAGCAACATTGTTTACAAAAGAAACGTAGCATCAGTGGGGTTGAGATTCATCATATCTGCGTGGCATTCACAAAATAGAACTCCACAAACTGTACAATGTTTTAAAACTGCATACTTCAAACCCTACATGCCAGCCAGATCCCTCCGTTCTGCTACCTCAGGATGCCTAGCACCTCCCCCTCTTCACACCTGCACTTCCAGAACACGTCTCCTGTCTGTTCTGGCCCCACGATGGTGGAATGACCTCCCTGTGGAGGTCAGAACAGCTGAGACACTGACCCATTTCAAACGACGACTGAAGACTCACCTCTTCAGGCTGCACCTCTCCCCATCCCTCCCTACCCCCCTGTAAATGACTGTAAGCTTAGGGTTGTAACTAGGCAGCTGTTTCGTAGGTGACTTAGGTGCATTAACTGTCTTAACTACCGTTTGTATTTTTTCCATAGATTGCGTTGTTGCCGTTCTCGTTGTGTTAGTGTTAATCAGTTTAACCTTCAGGGTCCAAGGTGAACTATGCGGTTGTTCCCTGCACTTGGACCGGTACTTCTCTCTAGGGGTTTCGTCATACTTGTTCCTGGTTATGGTTATACACTTTGTTGTACGTCGCTCTGGATAAGAGCGTCTGCCAAATGCCTGTAATGTAATGTAATAGTACCCTGATGGATACTGACCAACTACTTAGCATGGTTTACAATGCTGGACTTTTTTTAGCATTGAGTATTCAAGAGTCACTCATATTGATGCTCCATTTAAAGGCACCCAGATATTTGTCAATGAAGAGACTATGCTATTCGTGACCTTATGCTTTATGCAGTCCACTTCACTATATGTTTTCATTTGTTTCACAAGCTTGTTCAGTTAGATAAGCACTTTGGCTAAAGAAAGCCTTGTACAGGGATGTCTTGTACTCATAATATGAGCAAAATCTTTTTCTGTACAATTATTATCATGATTATTATTATTAACATCAGTATTAACATTATTGTCATCATTATTGTTATTATTCATAATAATAAACCGTGGCTAGAATCAGCATATTTTGAATGTAGATGCAATGGCAAAATTGAATGTGTCAGAGTCAAACACTTCATAACATAAAAGCAGCTGGCACTGTAATATCATTTCTACTTAATATAACAGAAAGCACTCTTTCCTGGTTTTTACCGATACGATGGTGTCGTAGGTCTAATTGTACCGGTGCCTTGTGTTGATTTTAGGTGGTTATAAGCCATGCTATTCATATTCCGCATTCTGTGCCACGTATTCTAATGTTCTGTAAGCCGTCATGGATAAGGGTGCTTGCCAAATTTCACAGATGATAAAGGCACGGGAATTTGTATTTTATCTACATTGTCACTGTCAAGGCGCCATGCATTTTCAAACCAGGAAATGAATAATATAATATAATACAATATATCCATACATCCATCATCTATACCTGCTCATGACCCCTGGCCAGGGTCATGGGAGGTGCTGGAGCCTATCCCAGCATGCATTGGGAGAGAGAGGCAAGAATACACCCTGGACAGTTTGCTAGTCCAATGCAGGACACGCACACCACACACTCATACCTTCATAAAAATTAATTCTCATATTTGTTTCTCCCCCCCCCCCCACCCCACCCATTTTGATATGTTTTTAATGTCTGGCTGAAGAAAACACATGTTCCTTCTTGGGTTTACAACCACAAAAAACAGAAAACAGACATCTGCATTCTCGAAGATCTGCAGATTTCTCCAATGAAAAAGAGACTAACTGCCTCACCAGTGAAATTACATCGTTTATAGCCTTCGACCGAACACACAACCGGTCAAAACATCACAACAGGTACACAGGATAATCGGTGCGATTTTCTCAATCAGGGCTTCCATTTTCCTAAGGGAATAAACGTAACTACGATGAGTTCGACACCCAAACGAGAGCGGGGGAAGAGGGAAGCACTCCACCGTGAGCGCACTACAGAGCCAAATAATTCCCAAAATTAGCGTGACGCTTCAGCGGGGGTCCTTTCATGTTGTTGTTTTTTTTTTTTTTTGGTTTTTTTTCACTTTTCTTACCAAAATCTTTTTTTTTTTTAACCAAAATATATTCTTATATGGCTTAAAGCTACAGCAGGTGGAGTGCCATTTCAAAAAAAACATTTCATCCAAAGATAAAGAGCGCATTTAAGTGATAAAATCAACTGTAGCAGTATGGTTCACAAACCCCCTGTTTTGCATGTATTGCAATGATACCTCGAGGCTAACAGTAGCGTGCAGCTGTGTAGCTTCTGCATATATTTGATGCCGAACAACTAGGCATATGTGGTTCTTTTTTTTGGTTTTTTTTTACATGAGGGAAATGGGGTGAAAATGTAAATTTAGCAACCGCACTCAAATTACTCAATATTTACATTTTGATTAACTGAGCCGGGGTGCTTCATGAATATTCCAGCTCGAATGCCTCGGATGCTCTATTTTCTCACCTGCCTGCGATTCTCTCTCGCACACGTCTGCGTGCGACATTTGAGGCTGCTACTGCATTAAGCTACGTGAGAAGCTCTTTGGCAGTTGTCGTGTGAACGCAGCATCAGTCAATAAGCCGAATCCGCGCCTTTAAAGGAGCAGCTAGCTGTAAACCGCGCTTAGACGCTCCCAAAAGCAGCCTGAGAAAAGCTCTTTTTTTTAAAATTTAATGCGGATACCTTATGAACAGGAAGTCACCACGTTGCGCTACTTTTCATCTCCCGGGCAGGCCATAAACAGCGGCAGTTTTTCCCCTTTGTCGTTCAAGGTGTGAACTCCAGGCGATGACACGCAGTCCATATAAATATGAGACGATGTGTTGTATGATCTTTAAGTAAGTACTCGAAACAAGTAAATTTAGCTTTCAAAAGACACCGTAAATGCTTCTCCAGTGCCCTTGAGGATATGTCGCGCCAGCGAGCTGGGCAGAGAAATGAGCCTAGTTCCAGGCCACATGGGAAAAAGTGAGAAGTGGCCCTTAAACAGTGCAGAGGCATCCTGGGTTAAGTCATAATTCCATTCCATCAAAAGCCAGTCCCATTACCAAAAGCAAGTCTCATTACCAAAGGCCAGTCCATTTAACAAAAGCAAGTCTCATTAATAAAAGCAAGTCTCATTACCAAAAGCCAGTCCCATTACCAAAAGCAAGGCTCATTACCAAAAGCCAGTCCCATTACCAAAAGTAAGTCTCATTACCACAAGCAAGTCCCATTACCAAAAGCAATTCCCATTACCAAAAGCAAGTCTCATTATCAAAAGCCAGTCCCATTAACAAAAGCAAGTCTAATTACCAAAAGCCAGTCCCATTACCAAAAGCAAGTCGCATTACCAAAAGCCAGTCCCATTACCAAAAGCAAGTCTCATTACCAAAAGCCAGTCCCATTACCAAAAGCAAGTCTCATTACCAAAAGCCAGTCCCATTACCAAAAGCAATTCCCATTACCAAAAGCAAGTCTCATTACCAAAAGCCAATCACATTACCGAAATCAAGTCTCATTACCAAAAGCAAGTCCCATTACCAAAAGCCAGTCTCATCAACAAAATAAACTGCTGGGCAGAGCGATCATTGGGGAACGTTTTTGATCGAGACAACCTCTCCTGTATGTACTGCACAGTCACCAGACTCCCTCTCTCCCTCTGAGAAAAATAGTATACTTGAGTGCAATTATGTAAACTTTAATTATACTTCAGGTATACTAAATTAAAAAATGGTATATTTTTAAATGGCATATTTTAAGTATATTTCAGAGACACACATACACATGCACACGCACACAGACTTTCTCTTCTGACTTTCGAAAGAAGAGATTCTGTCAGCCTTCAGGACCGACAATCCAAGGATACAAAGAAGAGATACGCCGGTCAGAGGCGGAATTAAACTGATACCCAGTGTCACATCACTTGATATCAGTGCCACCAGCCCTTTCATCGCAGGCAAAGATTCTCGTATCTTTCCTTGGGAGCAAATACGTTTAGTCAGAGCAAGGATGACATGCTAATGTCAGCAGTCGAGGGAAGGGATAACAATCTCAACGGATTCCAGGTTACAAAGGCTTCCCGCGCGCGTTCCCCGAGCAACAGCAGAGGCGTTTTCAAAATGAGCCCTTTCCCGCAGGCCTACATTTACCCGGAAAATCGTGAGACGGCAAACGGCAAACAACAGGCTACAATTTGGCACTTAATAAGTAGCAAACAATGTCCTATCTCTTTCAGTGAGCAACAGCTTTGGGGAAACACAATGTCTGTATTTTGTCCTACGATTTATATCCTGAGCTTTGCTGCAGCCCAAGATCTTAAATACAAAAATGTGAAGAAAACATTTTTTTTTTTATTTTATTTTTTTTTTTTAACTATGCAACAAGAGAAGCTTCATTTTGCAACTCTTGCATTAAATCAGTAATATGGTAATGGTAATATGCGCTGCACACAACAAATCAGTTAATTTCAATTAATTCAGTTAGTAGAATTATTTCAATAAGGAAACATATCTATTGTGCCGCACAGCACACAGAACTGCATTGTCTAAAACTGCTAATCAAATATAACTACTTCAAGTATAAAAACTTTAAGTATCTAACCATTTGAAGGTAATAGGTTTATTGAGCACACTGTGCGCACACGCATGTTAGCATTTCTGTGTGCTAGCACATACAGCATGCACCAGTGTGTGGCAGAATCCGAGAGGTCCTCTCTAGTCATGAAAGCTGATTACAGTGTCAACAGATGGAGTTGGCAGTCCGTCTGTGCCACACACATCCTGGTGCCACTCCATTAAACCTCCGATTCCTGCCACTTCATCTCACACGCAGACACACACACGCACACACGCGCACTACACACAGACACACACACACACACACACACACACACACACACGCTCACACATCCTGGTGCCACTCCATTAAACCTCCGATTCCTGCCACTTCATCTCACACGCACACACACACACACACACATCCTGGTGCCACTCCAGTAAACCTCCGATTCCTGCCACTTCATCTCACACGCAGAAACACACACACACACTCACGCGCACACACACACACACACACACACACGCACACAGACACACACACTACACACACACACACACGCACACGCACACGCACACTCACACTCACAGACACACACACACACACACACACACACACTTCGCACGCACACACGCACACACACGCACACGCACACGCACACACACACTCACACACGCAAAAAGTCTACCCTGCAGGACTCCCAGAGGACAGGCACCATGCAGTGCTTAATGAGCTCGGCCCAGACGCCTCTCCCCAGACTGCAGCACCTGATTGGTTAATTAATCAAGCAGCTCCTCCCCCCCCCCAGCTCTCATCCTTCTCCGGGAGCTGGGACTGGTAGCCTGTGCCTTGGATCACATTACAGGAAAATTATCCCCCCATTTAACGGATTCAGTCCACGGTTAGCGCCATGTTTTTCCTGTGACATGGTGGCAGCGTGGATGGCAGCACGCCGGAGAGAGAGGGGCCCTTCAGTCAGAGAGAGAGGGGCCCCCTTCAGTCAGAGAGAGAGGGGCCCTTCAGGCACGCCCGCTCGCCCGCTCGCCCGCTCACCATGACCAGGGCATGAGAAATTTAAAGTATCCCTGCAGTGCACCTTAGGTAAATACAGTTTTTAAAAAAAGCCTACAAAACAACAGCATTAGGGGGCAAATAAGCCGTTATGATGTAATATGCTGGCATACACTGAAAACAGACTGGGCTTCTTTTAAAAAAAATTTTTTTTTTTTTTTTTTTAAAGCCTCTGATTTTCCTTAGCTACGGCGCAGAGACCTGACACAGACACACACCCCCCCCCCCACCCCCCATCCAATCTCTCTCCTCATTGGCAGACACACAGCAGCTGTATTTTTTTAACGTGGTGATGAGGGGAGCGGGAGCGAAAGCCTCGTCAGGGCTCCGAGCCCACGGTGCGCGCGGCGGCACACACACACACACACACAACGCCACGGGATCCCCCGGGCCACTTCGCTTCCGTAACGAAAACGCAGCGGCGAAGCCGGGGGCCAGTCGCAGCCCGCCCTGGCTGCCGCCCCCGCCCCCGCACCCCGCCCCGGCCCCGGCCCCCTGCCCCCTGCCCCCCGCCCCCCGCCCCCACCCCTCGGCGAGCCGCGGGGAGCGAACGCAGCCACTACCTTCCGTTCTGATGGTGAAGGGAGAGTCCCCCAGTCGCTTGGCCGAGAACTGGCCCCCCAGGGACGTCATTAGAAAGCACAGGCTGAAGAAGCCGACCCCCACCACGAAAATCCTGGAGGGAGGGAGGGAGGGAGGGAGGGAGCGGAAGAGAAAAAGAGAAGGGAGGACCAGGAAGAGAGGAGGAGGAGGAGGAGGAGGGAAAATAAGAGTGAGTGAGACAGAGAGACAAAGCGCAGCATGCAAATGGACAGGCAATCAGAAATATAAAGAAGAAAACAAAGAGGGGGAATAAAGCGTGGATCCTAAAGATCTCACTGTCAGTCTCACTGGCACTGTGAGCGCGCACCAGACTGATCCAAGCTCTGGAATTAAGGCAAAGCATCTGATCTTTCTCACACACACAAACAGACACACACACACAAACACACACACACTCCCACGCTCACAGTCACACACACACACACACACACACTCACTCACACACATGCTTTTACACACACACACACACGTGCACGCTCGCAGTCACACACACAAGCACACACACACACACACACCCATGCTCGCACTCACACATACACACACACAAACACACACACACAGGCACACACTCCCACCCTCGCACTCACACCCACACACACACACAAACACACAAATACACACACGTACATACACACACACACACACACACACACAGAATAAAACTCTTTGTTTCTACAAACAATCATCCGCCATCCCTTTTTTTCCCCCACACATGGACGAGGGAATTTAACGAGCGAACCGGAATAAGAGAGCGCTCCAGCGAGCCTGTGTACGGCCCAGACAGGGGCACGTTCCCCCCAGGGCATCACGCGGAGGGGCGGAGAGGGGCGGAGGAGCAGAGGGGGGGACGGGGAGCGGAGGAGAGGAGGAGCGGAGGATCCGTTAGCATGCGAGCGCGTGATCCGTCCCGCCGCGGTGCGAGCGCGTGTGTCAGGTAATTCCACCTCAGTGCTTCCACCGGGCCCCCCCGGGACCCCCAGGCCCCGGCAGCGCAGAGCAGTTTGCACGCGTGAACATATGCAAATGGCCGTTCCACGTTCCCCCCCCCCCCCCCCCGCCGTTTCTCCTACGTCTCATCGCACAGTAATGGCCTGTTCAGCACGGCGCTAGCTAGCGC
This sequence comes from Anguilla anguilla, assembly GCF_013347855.1. Classification (NCBI taxonomy): domain Eukaryota; kingdom Metazoa; phylum Chordata; class Actinopteri; order Anguilliformes; family Anguillidae; genus Anguilla; species Anguilla anguilla. Next base: position 71,278,969 of record NC_049202.1, on the reverse strand, counting down.
TCCCGCTCCCGCCTCGCAGCGCAGAGAGAGCTCCCGGAGGCAGAGAGGAGAGCCGAAGCCCCCGGTGGGGGGGGGGACAAAAGGGGGGGGGCTGAATTATTCATACGTCTCGGCCCTTAGACGAGCCGGATTGGGGCCCCGGCTGGATCCGAAACGATCTCCCCGCGATCCAGACCCCGCCTCTCCCACAGGACAGCCGGCAAAACTCCACGGCAAGCTTAATTACACCCCCAAACCCCCCAACCCCCCAATCCCCCCAATCCCTGTGCCGCTGTAAGACACGCATCTGCACTGCAGCAGTGATTATGAGGACCGGAGCTGGAATTGGGGGTGGGGGCTGGGGAAGGGGGGGGGGGGTGCAGAGCCCGGTGTAATGACCGGGAAAGAACAGAAACGGTCCGGTGGGTAAACAGCGGGAAGCCGGAGAGGGCCGGGAGGCGCCGTGGGGCGCCCTGCGACTCCGGTCTCCCCTCGACTCCGCTCCGCACGACTCCGGAGCACGACGCCCCCCCCCGAGCATGCCCCACCCCCCCGCTGCCCCGCACCCCCCCCCTGCGCCCCCACCCCCCCCCCCCCCCCGAGCACGATGCTAGGTCACGCTTTCCTCCCGTTGCTCCGGGAGCACTGGCAGCCGGGGCGGGGGGGCGGGGGCTCAGCGAAGTTTCCCGGAGAAGCGTGTCGGCTAAATGCAGAGATGGCGAATAAAAATAACATCAACAACAACCGCCAACGTCAACTGCCAAACTGAAACCGGGCGTGGGGGACTGGAACCGGGCGTGGGGGACTGGAACCGGGCGTGGGGGACTGAAACCGGGCGTGGGGGACTGGAACCGGGCGTGGGGGACTGGAACCGGGCGTGGGGGACTGGAACCGGGCGTGGGGGACTGGAACCGGGCGTGGGGGATCGCTAAAGCCACTTATTTTACTCCTCGTCTCCTTGGAAATGATTTTTTTTAAATATAAAACTTAGAGCAATAATGACATCCATCTGTTCCCCCTTTCCTGAACACAGTATTCCATATCGCTCAACGTCTATGATCCATTTTAACAGCTGGATTTTTTATCCTGGGTAAATCCAGGTAAAGGACCTTAGTCCAAGGCCACGGCCGGGATTATCTCCCACGGGCCATCTGCTAACAAGTACAGAGAAGTTAAAGAGGTCTGCAGCCTGCCTTCCAGCACGCGGACACCGGCTAAAGCCCCACCTGGTTCAGCAGTCAGTCTCAACCTGGGCTCCCAGAGTCATCTGCCCCTCCTAGCACCCGGTGCCCATTCACGCACAGTCCCGAGGCACTGTCAGCTGACTGGTGGCACCGTCCAATCACTGCTATGTGCCGTTGGCAGTGGTGCTCGCGTGCATCTTCATTAAGACTTGCGCGCAGAGGCTACCGTGATGCAGGAGATAGCGCCGTTAAAGATGACTGTTGTGTGCTGAGCACAGACAGCCACGACTGATGCTGCGTGCTCATAATTTAGAGACGGTTTTCAGCTTGATAAAGTGATGCTCAGTCCGGTTACTCTGTACCTAAGTTACTGTTGCTAAGAAAATCGGAATTTAATGTACTCTATCATAGCGTGTGGGCCTTGTAACTGACTCTGGCTTAGCGTTCGCTATAGTAAATAAAAGTAAATAAAAGTAAATACAGCAGATGCTGTGTAAACATGAATTTTGTGTTTCTGAAACCAAGACATCAAGGCTCAGCTGCTCCACCCAACGATTCACCTGGCTTCAATCAATCGATCAATTTTTATTTGTAAAGCGCTTTTAACAAAGGAGCTTTGTCAAAAAGCAGCTTTACAGAGAACCGGCCCCCAAGGAGTAAGCCTAGGCCCAGGGCAACTGTGGCAAGGAAAAACTCCCTGACTGATAACAGGGAGCAGAACTGGACCCAGAATGGGGGAACCCATCTGCCGCAGGCAGGCGCCGGTTTGCTATGGAAATGGCTTAGCCTACATGAAAACAGATAAATTATAACACATAAACAGTCAATCCAGTATTAATTAAGTCCAAGCAAAGGTGACTCCGGTCACACTTCAATGATGTGCTAAGGTTTACCTATGCCACAAAGGACTGTTTCAGGGAGATTATGTCTACATGTCCCATAACTACCAGTCTTATACCACTGGCTTTCCTTTTCTATTTTGCCATTTTTTTAAGGCCTTCCATGGATGTGATGGCATGGGAATACTCCGGCTGCCCGGCTCAGCTCTAATTAAAAGGCTTAAGGTAAACGCTTCGGTCCTGTAATTGGATCGTGGGGAAAGATCTAACGTTGCCTAATTGGCTTCTAACGTTCACAGTTATCAGATTTCGGCTGTTGGTGTTTGACAGGAGAACACTGGTGGTACGTGACTGTATGTTCTCTGAGAATTCCGTACAGATTTCACCGTTTCCAGGCGTACTCCAGTGGAGGCATATGGTGTGAAAGAGGGACACATTGGCAGTTTTTTTTTTTTTTTTTTTTTAATCACACCTGTCTTAGTGTCGCCATAGCGATAAACTGCTAGCCAGCCGTGACTGCACAGCTCAGCCCGACACAACAGTCTCCATCGAGTTGCGGATTTTCCATCCATGCAAAATGGGATCCGCTGCAATGATCAGGTCACCGTTCTTTTTTCCCTAGTGGCCCCGATAGTACCGAACATCACAGGGCTCAGGTTCACGCTGCGCCCAGGAGAGGGTCGCGGTCGGTGGGCTCTAATGGGCCCTGTTGCCACCTCTGCCACCGGGCCATTGCAGAACATCTGTCAGACATGTCACCCCCGCGCGCGCAAAGCGTCGCTTCATAAGTGAAGCGGGGATTTACGGTGCGGTGATGAAGACTGATGAATACGGAGACGCGCGCGGGGAGACTGGCGCAGCCCGCAGGTCGCCCTGGGTGCCTCCGCTGCGTAACGGGAGACGCTCGCGGCTCGCGGCGCGCGCCAGCTGAGCGGCTCACACGTACGCGGCTGAGGGCTGAGTGATTGATGGCGCACTTAACGCTGAACAGTCTCGTCACAATTCACCATTAAAACATCGGCAGGGGTTTCATCTGTGACGGCTGACACTAACTCCTCATCGCTGACTTGGGGGGGGCTGGGGGCGAACTCATCACCAACAATGGATAGTAAGAATTCACTAGGCTATATGCATGAAATATGAGCTTGTGTGGATTTTTAAGCAGCTCAATGTTTGAAAGTTTTTTTGTTTGTTCGTTTTTAGGAATTTCATAAATATTCATGATATAGACAACTATATCATGAACATTCTAAGGTCAACCAACTGGTAACGACAATGGAAACGAGCATATGTGTATTTACCTTAACATTTCCACACAAAAAAACAGAGAAACGCACGCTGAAACCATTTAACAGTCAAATTAAACCTCCGTTCTAAATCACTTTAGGCCCTGTCAGAAGTCATTTCCAGACACACAATGAAAGTGCCAATTAATCTGAATCTGCATACTTTGTAATTAGGCAAAATAGTGTTACATTATGCAGTATGCCAGGGTTCATATGTGAAACAATAGAATTACCACAAAAAGCCAACATACTGCTTACAAGTTTATATGCTATAGCCTGCTATTGTTAACCCCAGGGAATTATGAACGCCTTAATTGGGGTTAAATCAAAGTTCCCCGCTGTCTTTAGATATAAATCCACGGCCCACTGGGCCATTCTGGGCGCTGCAAATAATATTCGCATTCTACATTAGGGATAATGGAGAGCAGACAAATTATTCTAAATGGAGACTCATGCCTCGTTATTCATTCCACGATCATAGCTTCGAAAATCAAACCCCGCTTCTGATATTAATAACGTGATATACCGGTGTTTTTATGTCTATTAAGACACCTGCCAATAGTGGTTCACTTCAATCTTGTGTACAACGAACATGCATTTTGTCACAAAGAGGAGGTGGTTCCAGGGAGAATTAAAATGTTTATTTCTGCATGCACGGATTTGGTTTTCACATTCGGGGAGTTAAGACAGTGTTATTCAGTAACGATAACTATCACCCGCTGTGTTCAACCGCCAGCACCTGACTGATTCAGTGAACACTGTTTAATTAGCTTACGGGGAGGTGCAGGTCGCGGAGTAGGCTATTTACCCGTATTAACTCCGGGTTGTCCTTAGTCACGCAACTACTGCCGAACTGAGCTAGGCATGAACATTAGCCTAAAAACGGAATGACAATTTGATTAGCAATGTATAGTGTGATAAAGCTTGCCGATGAACACAGTAGGCTCCCCTGAAAAGTAGAATATTTTGTTCTAATATACAATATGCACATTTATCAGTCTGTCACTCACGCATATGCACAGATAGGCTACATATTTCATTTAAACCATTATATTTGACATTTTTCTATAATAAGTACGTTATACGTCAAATAAACTTGTAAAACGCTGAACCGGAAAAACAAAATAAGCATAAGGTGAACATGCCTGTTCTTACCTGAACGGTTTGAACGTCACAAGGCATCTTCTGACCATTATTTTACCGTCTGTGTTCACAGTAATCATTTTCCGTAGACCCCCGACATCATGGAAATCAGACCCTCCTGTGCGCCGAGGTACTAAAAAGCAGCATAACGCTCATGATTGTTTCAGCGTTTTGTAACAATTGCCAGCGCATTGAACAATACCCCGACGTACGGGTTAAAAACCGCAGAAGAAATCAAATCCATAAGTTGTATCTTGCCATAAATCCTTCTCAGTCGTTCAGGTTAACGTTCAATCACTTCATGAGGTTAGTTAAGGCTTGACGTTTATCCCTGCTCAGAGACATCCGTGATACTCTTGCTGTGTCCCGTCGCTTTGCACATCAACTCTGTGGTGAACACAAGTGATTCTCGTAATTCATTCGAGCCAAACCAACGTGCTTATGCAAGATGTGGGGGAAAAATACCAATGAACAATTGCAGAAAGTGTAAAATCGAAATTAAACGGTCACTCCGTCATTCATTTTTCCTCCTTCGTCTCTACTTCTCCAAATTTTAGCTCGGCGCCAGAATGCTTGCAAAAGCGTGTGTTCCCTAGCATGAAAGGAGCAGGTAGATGTCCAGTTTTCCAACCCGGAGCTGGTAGAGAACGCTTCAACCTCTTCACTAAAATATATGCGCTTTGGTTTCTTACGGTGGTTTGAGAAATTGCAATGAAATTCAGTTTCTCCAAGCTTACGTTTAATCATCGGCGCAGCGCCATCTACCGTTTCACAACAAACTGCACTGTTTATTTCAACAAAACAATGCGAAGCTTTCCATATTTACACGTACTGTTACTGATACATGTCGACATATTAGTTTTATCTCCGGATATGCCCGCATTAATCCACAATAATGGCAAAATCGATAGATTGGAATTTTCATTATTTTTTTATTTTTTTAAAGTATGCATGCAAAGAGTAATGGTTTAACGATGGATGTGTACATACACTATATTAAAACCGTGGGTAATTACATAGCAGTCGCCAGAAACCAATAGGATCAATTGCAGTGTGTTTATCTGGAGTTTAAACCTATAGACCGCAGAACAAAATTACACTGGAACAGATCCTCCTTATTTCACAGACGTGGATAGCTGTTCCAGTTGTAACGCAGTTCCATGGACTACAGGTTTAAGGCTAAACCTAAGGTTTAAACCCCCCAGCTAAGCACGCGGCGATTGAATTACTGCCGCTGCGTTACATATGACACGCAGTAAATAAATGGCATTGTAACATTTTTGTGACTTTTAACACACCGGTAAGAGAAGCCTTCAGCACCATGGCTAGATCCCGTGGCAGAGTTTGCGACCAGGAAGCTCCTGCGGCACCCAGTGGTCACTTTAGGAACTTCTATTGTTATTCTCATGCGGCAGCTTATTTAAAAACTATAGGTCTGCACCTGGAATGGATGGCATTTCAAATATGGCATTCACTTTGGATCATTAAAATTAAGCGGTCTGGCATTGATTCGTTTATCGTTCATCGTATAGCGCAATAGTTAAGGTGGTTTTCGTGAGAGCTGTTTGCAGAACAAGCCCCCAGTGCTTTACGTACTGTAAATATGTTTAGGAATATAGGTGGGTTTCATGCACTCTCGTTCTTTATATTGCATCAGCTAGTTGTTCAGAGCTGTGGCACATGTAAAGATGTAAAGTTTACCTCTGCTTTACAATATTGTCAATAGTAGATGATTCAAGAGAACGTATGTTTTACATAAGAGATTTAAGATAAGATAATTTATGTGTAATTTAGATTATTGGAACTGGGGATCACCAAGAATACAGGAGAGCAGAGACATTTGTGTATTTTTTTTTTTACTCGAATTTTGTGGATAACTGGATAACCTGCAGAAGAGTACTGTGCCACGCAGAGACGTAATTCTTGGAGCAACGGCAGTCTGCTTCAGCAACCTGAAAGAGAAGAGAGAATCGCATACAGCCACAGCACAGCCTGGCAGGGCGAATCAGGACGAAGCGTGCGCGTCTCGCAACACTTTGGGGGGTGGTCTTGACTCCATTAGAGGGTGATGTTGGGAGGACCAAAATACTGTCATCCAGATGGTGAAACTTGAACAGTGTGAAACCTCTGTCACTATACAAAGGGTGCATGTGTGTCAACAAGGAAGAGCAGTCTGTTCCTCGTTAATGTTAATGGTTAACTGTTAATGGTGGTGTACGTGAAGCGATAATGGGCACTCTTGCCGAAGCACAAAACAGGAAAGGGCGATACGATACAATCGAGAAGCGCTTACTTATACGAGGCCGAGCGAGGGCCACATAATGTGACAGTGAAATATGGGTGTGTAAATGTGGTGACTCGTGCCCTCTGTGTAATCCAAAAAAAATAATAATAATTAGCTCACCAAGGAGGCCGCAGCCTGACCAAAGGTACTTTCGCCTCTCACCTTCAGCTGTGGTTCTCAAGCTCGGTCCTGGTTCGTGCTGGGTTTTGTCGCAGCCAATATCTCGATCGATTTGGGTTGCTGAAAACATGCGGTCATACAATAATTTGTTCATTTCACTCAATGCGCAATTATGCAGGCTTGACTCATCCCCGTCTGCCGTGTCATTGAACTCTCCGTTTTTCACAAACGGTTCAGTTTGACCGAGCAGGTGACCGCACATTCAGCGATTAGGACCCGTCCGTCTGTCATCCTGTAATTTAATCGACCCGCCGTAGAAATGTCCCCACTTTTGGGACTCCCTTGTCACGCAGCACATTACATTAAAAACTGAAGCGTTATTTGATCTGATTTGATTAAAAGTCCCGGGATGAGAATGCAGAAAATGTATTTTTCATGGCATACACAGCCATTTTTTTTTTTTTTTTCAAAACAAATTTTCCATTCTCCAATTCCCTCCTTACTCTCAGAAATTCAAGCCACGCTCATGCAGCGAGCTCCGTGGCCAGCGCCCGGACAGTGTGCGCATCTGCGGTTCTCCTCCGAAAAACGCACTGTAGTGTCGCCAGCCACCCACTTCTTTTCACACCGCGCCCACTAGAGGTTAAGCTGGCGCAGGCCTCAGTTGGAGGAAGACACTTAATGCTCGGCCTTGGCATAATTGGTGAGTAGTTAGCGAGTAGTTGGCCAGTAGTTGGCGAGTAGTTGGCCAGTAGTTGGCCAATAGTTGGCCAGTAGTTGGTGAGTAGTTTGCCAGTAGTTGGCCAGTAGTTGGCGAGTAGTTGGCCAGTAGTTGGCAAGTAGTTTGGCAGTAGTTGGCAAGTAGTTTGCCAGTAGTTGGCAAGTAGTTGGTGAGTAGTTGGCCAATAGCTGGCAAGTAGTTAGCCAGTAGTTGGCGAGTAGTTGGCCAGTAGTTAGCGATTAGTTGGCGAGTAGTTGGCCAGTATTTGGCAAGTAGTTGGCGAGTAGGCTCCAGGCACCCAATCGATGGGAGTGGGAGTCGCTGGCTAGCGATGCTAGCGGCCCAATGTGCCTCACCCTCCAGAGCCGCCAGCCTCAGCTTGCACTGGCACGGTCCCACGCCTAGCTATTTCCGACAGGGTCCGACCTTGAGAGGGTGAACAATCTTTCAGAAGAAGACACTGCGTCTAATTGAGGACAGTTAACAGCTCCTTACTATTCAGAGGTTGTAGAAACGGTTTAGAACGAAAGCCGGGGTACACAGTGGGACCCCGGGGATGGAGTTTAAAAACCCCTGCTCAAAAGAGGGCGCTGTTCTCCTTCGGCGGCAGACTCTTGCGCGTTCCTGAGCTCCTCCACCTCCTCAAGCTCCTCCTTAAACGCCCACGAGATCGGCTCGGCTGTTTTATCGGCATCTGCCCCGCAGAATTTGAGTCGAATCAACAGAGGCAGATTTGGTTCACAGCCCTCGCTGCGCAGCGAAGCGACGTGCTTGGCTTAAGCTAAAAACGTCCCCTCGTCCCCTGCCAAGGGACCGACCGCGCTCCCGTCCTCAGCTCTCGACGGAACTCTTTCTACGCATTAACCCGACCGTACGCGACGCGGAATGCGAATGAGCTGTGGCACAGGGAGCGGTGATTCCGCGGCTGGAGCGGAGCGTGCGATTGATCAGTCGCCAAGCGAAAATGCAGCGGGCCAATTTTTTGCGAGGTGATTTCACCAGTGCAGACAGCAAGCGACGCTCTGTGTCACCATGACAGCCATTTTCACGCTGAATCCTGAGGCATAATCACACATTTTGGCCTCCCCCCCCCCACCCACCCCGAAAGTCTTAAATGAACCTAATCTCGCTGGAGCGTGGCGAATGTCAAGAAATTGAACAGCCGGCTTCAAATGCACAGCCAGTCAGAGAGCGCATTCTCAAGAGATGACAACCTTCTGATTCATTCATTTAGAAATACATTTAGTTTAAAAAAAATAAATAAATACATTCAGATTGGAGCAGAGCAGAAATCAACGGAATGCAAGATCTGCGGTGGCAAAGATGACATTTTTGTGTTTTTTTGGGGGGTTTTTTTGTCACGAACGTAAAATCTGTCTTCTGTGAACCCCTGATTCATCCCGACTGTAACAGGAAAAGTTCCCCCGGGCGCCTCATGACCCTGTCGCCTCTCCCCTGCATGCGAGTCCCACGTGTGCTTCGCGTGTGCGTCGCGTGTGAGTCGCGTGTGCGTCGCATGTGAGTCGCGTGTGCGTCGTGTGCGAGTCGCGTGTGAGTCGCGTGTGCGTCCCGTGTGCATCACGTGTGCAGCGCGTGTGCGCCGCGTGTGCATTGCGTGTCTTCGGGGAGCAAGATTTCCCAGGGGGCAGCTCGCTCAAAGCGCTCATATCATTGGACGATGGTAAACGTTCCCGTCTTTAGCGCTCGGCACGGAAGACGGAGGCTGCAGGAAGGCCCGAGGAGGCGTGGACGCAATCACCTCGAGCTCAGACCGCCTCTCGCGCAGGGCGTGCGTTTCCCTAGTGACCGCGCGACAGCAGGGAGCCCCCATCTCCCGCCGCCGCAAAATGGCCGCTGTGTGAACAGCAGGTGTGCCCTCCCTCTCTGCGTGCGTCGCTCAGCGGGGGAAGGATCACGCCCCTTTTTTTCGGGAAAGTCTGTTGATTTTCGTTCCCGTGCTCATTTGCATGGGTCCTGCGCTGGGGGGGGGCGGGCTGGGGGGGGGGGGGGGGGGCACGCTGTCCTTGGCACCCTACCGCACAGCGATATCAATCAGCACAGGTGGGGGCCAGATGGCATCCCGGCCTTTCAACCTGGCGTTCCCAATGACAGGAGACCAGGGCCAGCGCAATGCAAATCAAACAGGCGCGAGAGAGAGAGAGAGAGAGAGAGTGTGTGTGTGTGTGTGTGTCTGAGAGAGAGAGAGAGTGTGTGTGTGTGTGTGTGTGTCTGAGAGAGAGAGAGAGAGGGTGTGTGTGTGTGTGTGTGTGTGAGAGACACAGAGAGAGAGAGAGAGTGTGTGTGTGTGTGTGTGTGTGTGAGAGAGAGAGAGAGAGGGTGTGTGTGAGAGAGGGAGAGAGAGAGACAGGTGGAAAGAGAGAGAGAGAGAGAGGTGGAAAGAGAGAGATTAGGGGAGTGTGTGTGTGAAAGAGAGAGAGAGGTGGAAAAAGAGAGTGTGTGAGAGAGAGAGATTAAGGGAGTGTCTGTGTGAAAGAGAGAGCGAGAGAGAGTGAGAAAGAGAGAAAGAGAGAGAGAGAGAGAGAGAGAGAGAGAGAGAGAGAGAGAGAGAGAGAGAGAGAGAGAGAGAAAGAGAGGGAGAGTGAGTGAGAGATTAAGGGAGTGTTTGTGTGAAAGAGAGAGAGAGAGAGAGAAAGAGAGGGAGAGGGAGTGAGAGAAAGGTAAGAATGAAAATAATGTAAAGGTAATAAAACATTCTGAAGGCTCTGTTTCAATCCCTCATGTTTTCAAAGGTTCTAATTTCATTTTGGACCATAAAAAATCATCAGCCCCCTTTTTTTAAGGAAAACAAAGCCAGTGAAAGCCAGATAATTTCTCATCTAGCGATGTATTTCATCGCATGCCCTTTGTGTGAAATCATTACCAAGTCATGAGCCGAGGCACTGAATTAGCAGGAGGCAGATAAGGCTCCTGTGCTAGCGTGATAAACTGGCTTTGAAAAGGCAGGCTGTTTTTTTTTTTTTTTTTGTGCGCGTTGAAAAGGGAAACAAATTGATTTGTGTACTGTAATGCTGTCGGTCTCACTATTCATTTTATTCTGTCTTAACAAAGAGCAGGGACCGTAGTGCATCCAAATGCAATATAAAATCAGGTGTTTCGCCATCTATCGATAAGTAATTCCTCAGCTGTGTCCGATGGAGGGGGCGGTGAAATAAAATAGCATGAGAAACTGCGACCACCATATGCAAGTAATTTCTTTTAATGTTTACTGCTTTTGACTTCCGCCCATGGCAGGCTCAGTGGCCTGCCAGTAAATAATCAGTAGTGACATATTAATTTTAATCATTCGTATATGTGTGTATTGTTAAGGCATGTGCTCAGGAGGCGAGCAGTCCCTGATTGGTCCTCCGAGGAGTCGGAGCATTAGGGAAGACCTGCCATTTTGAGTTCTCGAGCAGTTCTGTTCGCTGCAAAGATTCTTCATCCGTACGAAGTGCTGGTCTGGTGCCCTGTTAGAGTTTAAGACCTGTCCAGTTCTTACGGCAAAGACAAGAGATCCTGTTTAATTTCATTAGCTCTTCTTTAACATTCCACGCCTATCAATTTACAATTCTTTATTTTATTTTTTTTTTTTTTGATGGAAGGCATGATAATTGGATTCTGCCATTTTATTTATAAAAACTGAGGGGGAAAAAAAAAACCAAACAAAACAGTTCATTAATCCAAATCTGTAATTGGAATGCCGAATGTAAATTACTTGTCATTAAGCTTTCCAAATGACATTAATCCTCTCTACCTGCCCGATAAAACAAGAGTTTATTAGCCTTATTGTATTGACTGCTGTGCATACTGATGAGGCAAACAAAGTAATTAGTTTTTCCTATAATGTTTATTCACAAGACGTGCTTTACGGCAATCTAATCTACTTATAAGGCGGGGGCGTCAAACGTTTCCTCCACCTTAAAATCAGATTTTATTTTGCGCTGCCTGGCAGGTGGAGTAACACTAATTAAAACAGCACGACTTGTCCACTCAAATATCGGCGTTTCTCCCCGAGGAAAAGGAGAGAGTCAGCTTGCATTTTCATCATATTGACGAGGAACCACGGATTCCCTCGAACCTTTTCCCCCTCAGTCCCCCCCCACCCCCCACCCCCTTTCCGGCCTGTAGAAGCAGCTGACGTTTGAGTGACAGCCGCAGTGACAGCTTTGCCAGCTTGCTCAGGCTATGTTTCGCCAACCTTCACGAATGCTGGGAAAAGCTTGATCTCCTTACAAAACTAGATGTGTTTCCTTTGCGTTTGCTTAAAAGAAACTAGAGTGATACATTAGTCATACAGTAATATAACATCATATGTACAGTAGATAAATTAAGGTATGAGCTGTGTTTCTTTCTCTCGCTCTCTCGCTCTCTCTCTCTCAGTCATGCAGACATACACACACACATTCTCTCTCTCTCTCAGTCATACGGACACACGCACAATCTCTCTCTCTCCTAGTCATGCAGAAATACACACACACACATTCTCTCTTTCTCTCTCTCAGTCATACAGAAATACACACACACACATTCTGTCTCTCTCTCTCTCTCTCTCTCTCTCTCTGTAATATTACTCACTGGCACACACAGCTGTAGTAATGGTGTTGCTCTGTTGCGCTCACAGTGACAGAGCTGCACAGCAGGTGCCGGTCTGATGGCTGACAGCTCTCAGCAGTGGAGAGCAGCCCCACTGGGAGAGCAGTGGAGAGCAGCCCCACTGGGAGAGCAGTGGAGAGCAGCCGTACTGGGAGAGCAGTGGAGAGCAGCCATACTGGGAGAGCAGTGGAGAGCAGCCCTACTGGGAGAACAGTGGAGAGCAGCCCCACAGGGAGAGCAGTGGAGAGCAGCCCTACTGGGAGAGCAGTGGAGAGCAGCCCTACTGGGAGAGCAGTGGAGAGCAGCGCTACAGGGAGGGCAGTGGAGAGCAGCCCCACAGGGAGAGCAGTGGAGAGCAGCCGTACTGGGAGAGCAGTGGAGAGCAGCCATACTGGGAGAGCAGTGGAGAGCAGCCCTACGGGGAGAACAGTGGAGAGCAGCCATACTGGGAGAGCAGTGGAGAGCAGCCGTACTGGGAGAGCAGTGGAGGGCAGCCGTACTGGGAGGGCAGTGGAGAGCAGCCGTACTGGGAGGGCAGTGGAGAGCAGCCCTACAGGGAGAGCAGTGGAGAGCAGCCCCACAGGGAGAGAAGTGGAGAGCAGCCCTACTGGGAGAGCAGTGGAGAGCAGCCGTACTGGGAGAGCAGTGGAGAGCAGCCGTACTGGGAGGGCAGTGGAGAGCAGCCCTACAGGGAGAGCAGTGGAGAGCAGCCCCACAGGGAGAGAAGTGGAGAGCAGCCCTACTGGGAGAGCAGTGGAGAGCAGCCCCACAGGGAGAGCAGTGGAGAGAAGCCCCACTGGGAGAGCAGTGGAGAGCAGCTCTACTGGGAGAGCAGCCCTACTGGGAGGGAGGTTCTGGCTGTGAGTGGCAGACGGGCTTGAGCTGGTGAGGAGAGAACAGCGCCCCCTGGAGGAGACCGCTGGAGAGAAGGCAGTGGAGGGGGTGCCGTGCCGGATGCCCCAGACACAAGGGGTTCATTCCAGTCGCTTATTTTCACTCTCCTCCCCGCATCCGTTTCTCGCTCTTTGGCTCCATCTGACGGACGGAGGACAGGAGGAAGTGATGCGAGGATGAGATACGAGGATGGAGGAACGGGGAGGAAGCATGTGTTAGACAGTCACGCTCAGTCAAGCGTCCGTTAAAAGCGACGTCAAATACTGCCGTGGCAGACGTGGAGAGCTGGCTCTGCCGGTGGATCATTTATACGTACGTCATGCATTCTTAAAAAAAAAAAAAAGGACCTCGTTGAGCCTCCTCACTCCTCGCTCCTCCTCCACGAAGCATTTAACCAATCGGAATGCCTTTAACGATGGCGCACCTCAGTCCACTTCCAGGTCACCCCAGGCCCGAGGAGACAAAGGACGGATAAAATCGGCGAATGAACCCCAAGAGCTTCAACATTGCTGCAACATACAATACTCATGCCCTCTCCGTCCGGCTCAGAAGCCCCCAGGACTCCCTTCTGAAATAATAAATGATCAGCTCTCCCGTAGTGAGATCAGACGGCACTCTGGGAATGATCAGGGAGGCCCAGGCCGATGGCTCCCTCTGCTCCCCCCCAACACCCCCCCCCCCCCCCCATTAATGTTCATTTCTGTCTTCGCCTTCATTCAGTCATACCCGTGAAGCGGTGCGGAGATTAGCAGCCTGGCTATATGTGACATGTTAATGGCCCTACAGGCGCTTACCGTGTACCATTAGCATCATGTGCATTGCAGCGTCTGTTCTCTCTCTCTCTAAGAGAGGTCACGACCTCTTTCCGCTAAATGGCGGTTCTTTTAGCTCGCGCCGAACGCACATAGGATAAGCAGACACCATCAAACATGCTACCCAGCCATCCGCAGATCTCAGCGGCAGTAAAGGCTGATAATTAAGCCTCCGACCCTCACAGTGCCGTGATCACAGATCCCTGGCCGCGGTCATAGTAGAGCGCTTTGATGATGAGAGAAATGAAAATGTTCTCATCTTTTAATTAACTGCATTTTCTCTTGCACCATCCACAACCCCCCCCCCCCATCCTCCCCCCCCCCAACAGTCATAGGGTGGTAGAGTTCAATCTGTCCCCTCTCTGACTCACCGTAGTTGGTGGCAGATAGGGGGACGGCCGGATGACGACTTGGTAAAAAAAAAAATAATAATTTTTTTTTAAAAAATCCACATTTTGACAGAACGTGTTTATTTTTTGAAGCGAGGAGTCGTTTTTCTTTCTTCTTTTTTTTTTTTCTCGGCACGCCGATCTCTGTGAAGAGGGGAGAGGAGCGCTCCGGAGGGTTCGGCGTGAGTGGAATCAGAGCTGAAAAAAAGGAGCTTCTTATCTCGGTCAGACGAGGCTTCGGCTCCCGCGCTGGGCAAACAGCCGTCTGCTTTAGAGACAGAGGCCTTCAAGGATCTGCTTTAGAGACAGAGGCCTTCAAGCGTCTGCTTTAGAGACAGAGGCCTTCAAGCGTCTGCTTTAGAGACAGAGGCCTTCAAGCGCCTGCTTTAGAGACAGAGGCCTTCAAGCGTCTGCTTTAGAGACAGAGGCCTTCAAGCATCTGCTTTAGAGACAGAGGCCTTCAAGCGCCTGCTTTAGAGACAGAGGCCTTCAAGCGTCTGCTTTAGAGACAGAGGCCTTCAAGCGTCCGCTTTAGAGACAGAGGCCTTCAAGCGTCCGCTTTAGAGACAGAGGCCTTCAAGCGTCTGCTTTAGAGACAGAGGCCTTCAAGCGTCTGCTTTAGAGACAGAGGCCTTCAAGCGTCTGCTTTAGAGACAGAGGCCTTCAAGCGTCTGCTTTAGAGACAGAGTCCTTCAAGCGCCCGCTTTAGAGACAGAGGCCTTCAAGCGCCCGCTTTAGAGACAGAGGCCTTCAAGCGTCTGCTTTAGAGACAGAGGCCTTCAAGCGCCCGCTTTAGAGACAGAGGCCTTCAAGCGTCTGCTTTAGAGACAGAGTCCTTCAAGCGCCCGCTTTAGAGACAGAGGCCTTCAAGCGCCCGCTTTAGAGACAGAGGCCTTCAAGCGTCTGCTTTAGAGACAGAGGCCTTCAAGCGCCCGCTTTAGAGACAGAGGCCTTCAAGCGTCTGCTTTAGAGACAGAGGCCTTCAAGCGCCTGCTTTAGAGACAGAGGCCTTCAAGCGTCTGCTTTAGAGACAGAGGCCTTCAAGCGCCCGCTTTAGAGACAGAGGCCTTCAAGCGCCCGCTTTAGAGACAGAGGCCTTCAAGCGCCTGCTTTAGAGACAGAGGCCTTCAAGTGTCTGCTTTAGAGACAGAGGCCTTCAAGCGTCTGCTTTAGAGACAGAGGCCTTCAAGCGTCTGCTTTAGAGACAGAGGCCTTCAAGCGTCTGCTTTAGAGACAGAGGCCTTCAAGCGTCTGCTTTAGAGACAGAGGCCTTCAAGCGTCTGCTTTAGAGACAGAGGCCTTCAAGCGTCTGCTTTAGAGACAGAGGCCTTCAAGTGCCGCTCCTCCGCTGCTGTGCCGCCTGTTTTTCTTTTCTTTTTTCTTCCTTTTTTTTCATCCTCAGGGATGCTGCTGCTGCTGCAAAAAAAAAAAAGCGTAAGTGCAGAAAAACTTTAAACTGTTGGGCAGTTGAGGACGGAGGACGGCAGTCGCGGAAGCCCGAATAGAAATTATCGCATCTTTTCAAGAGGTTCGCTGATTGGACTCATTCACAGTCGTACCTGTGCCTGACACCAACATTCAAACATCCGCCTCATCAGCTTGTGTGTGCCCCTGCTCACTCTGCGATGCCAGTCTAACAATCTACATCGTTTCCCCCCTTGCCTGACGTAGTTAGAGTACCCTGATCCTCCTTCGTGGCGTCTGAGGATAACTGCGCCGAGCCACATCCACACACTGACAGACGCCTCTCCATCTCCCACCACACCACTTACACCGAGTGCTCTGAGCCCCTCTTCGGTCCTCCAGTCGCTCCACACCTGGCAGCTTCACCCCTCTGGCCTTTGCTGAAAATTCATTTGGTTTCCCATATGAGAAAAAAAAAATCTTCAGAACTAGTGCGCCCCCCCCCCGCACCCACCCCACCCCCCTGCTCCCCGCTCCCCCTCCCAGGAGGCAATCACCTGCCAAGGTGCTGCAGTGCTCTGGACAGGAGCTGGGGGGAGGGATGGGGGTGCTCACGATGTAGAGAGAGCGGAAGGGGTTTTCGGAGTCTGGGGGGGGGGGGGTTCTGCAGGGCTCACATGATTAAAGTCATGAATCACCATGAGGGAGAATCAAAGGCCTCCAGCATCACCTCCACCTGGCCGTCCAGGCAGAGCTGCTGGGCATAATCTGATGATGCCGTAGCAGTCTGATGATGTCATAGCAGTCAGGATGATGCCATAGCATTCTGATGATTCCATAGCAGTCTGATGATGCCATAGCAGTCTGATGATGTCATAGCAGTCAGGATGATGCCATAACATTCTGATAATTCTATAGCAGTCTGATGATGTCATAGCATTCTGATGATTCCATAGCAGTCTGATGATGCCATAGCAGTCTGATGATGTCATAGCAGTCAGGATGATGCCATAGCATTCTGATGATGCCATAGCATTCTGATGATTCCATAGCAGTCTGATGATGTCATAGCAGTCAGGATGATGCCATAACATTCTGATAATTCCATAACAGTCTGATGATGTCATAGCAGTCTGATGATGCCGTAGCAGTTTGATGATGGCATAGCAGTTAGGATGATGCCATAGCATTCTGATGATGCCATAGCAGTCTGATGATGCCGTAGCAGTCTGATGATGCCGTAGCAGTCTGATGATGCCATAGCATCATGTCTTGTTGAATATTGCTGTAAGTAAGGAGATTTAGAGTCTGCACCCCGACTGCCTTTTCCCTTCGGCTTCTGGTGCGTGGGAAAGGAGACGCGTGGGGGAGGTGTGGTATAGTGGGTAAGGAGACGCGTGGGGGAGGTGTGGTATAGTGGGTAAGGAGACGCGTGGGGGAGGTGTGGTATAGTGGGTAAGGAGACGCGTGGGGGAGGTGTGGTATAGTGGGTAAGGAGACGCGTGGGGGAGGTGTGGTATAGTGGGTGAGGAGACGCGTGGGGGAGGTGTGGTATAGTGGGTAAGGAGAAGCGTGAGGGAGGTGTGGTATAGTGAGTAAGGAGACGCGTGAGGGAGGTGTGGTATAGTGGGTAAGGAGACGCGTGGGGGAGGTGTGGTATAGTGGGTAAGGAGACGCGTGGGGGAGGTGTGGTATAGTGGGTAAGGAGACGTGTGGGGGCGGTGTGGTATAGTGGGTAAGGAGACGCGTGGGGGAGGTGTGGTATAGTGGGTAAGGAGACGCGTGGGGGCGGTGTGGTATAGTGGGTAAGGAGACGCGTGGGGGAGCTGTGGTATAGTGGGTAAGGAGACGTGTGGGGGCGGTGTGGTATAGTGGGTAAGGAGACGCGTGGGGGCGGTGTGGTATAGTGGGTAAGGAGACGTGTGGGGGAGGTTGGTATTATGGGTAAGGAGCTGGTCTTGTAACCTAATGGTCTCAAGCTCCATTCCCTGGTAGGATACTGCCGTTGAGCAAGGCACTTAACCTGCATTTGCTTCAGTATATGTCCAGCTGTATAAATGGATGCAATGTAAGTTGCTCTGGATAAGAGCGTCTGCTAAATGGCTGTAAAGTAATGTAAGGTGTACTTCTATTAAGACCGATCTGTATTCACAGACTCACAAGGAGATCTTGCATTTCGCACAGTCAGGGTGACAGGGTTTCCAGATAGCATCCAAGCAGATTTTTCATTCAGGGAAAACCAGTATCTTCTGATGAAATTACATGTACACCAATATAAAAAAATGATGGGAAAACACTGGAACAAAAACAAAAATTGTTGTGACACATAGATGCATACACACATGTGAAATTATGTGTATACACATACACGCACAGTTACACAGTGCTCACCTACACACACACACACACACACACACACACCCAAGAATTTATTGCTATACTTGTGAGGACTTCTCATTGACTACATTCATTCTATAACCTCTAACCCTAACCCTAACCCTAACACCAACCACTACATGCCTAACCTTAACCCTAACCTTAGCCTAATTGTAACCCTAACCCTAAGTCCTAACCCTAAAACAGCCTCTTGAACTTGTGGGGATCAGCAAAAGATCCCCACCTTGCTTAATTTTCCTCATCTTTCTATCCTTGTGGGGACATTTGGTTCTCATAAAGATAGTAATCCACACACACACACACACACACACACACACAGTCGGATGTCATGGTGATTAGCTGGCTTTTAAATCCTAGCAGCTGAGGGTGTCCCGGTCAGGGGATGTCACACGCGGGGAGCGTTTAAAACATGTGAGGCGCATCGTGGGTCACCCTGTCCCTCTTCATCATTAATTTAGTCGCGGGAAAATTTCATCCGCCATTTGTCACCTGGAAGAAAAAAGTTATTGCGTGCGACGCTCAGCGGCTGCTAATGATGTCTTTGTGGAACGGTTCGAATAGAGTTCGCATGTGTTCGGCTGTAATTGTCTGTTACAACAAAAAGCCACCCCACCCCCCACCCCCCCCCCCCCCCACCCGCTGGGGATTGTGGGACAGCACGCTGTGAATCATTGACGCCATTTGCATGAAAGCACGGATGCTATAATTCACGCTGAAAAAAATATATATCATCTCCCGCCAAACCGGTGCAGCAGACCGCCGGAGCAGCGTCAGACCTGGGATGATTTCATTTCGACAGTTTCCCCTCTGTGGTGCCCATGTGCGCTCAGCTGAGACAAACTGGGGGAAAAAAAATTTTTTTCCTCTGAGCTGTTGACTGCAGCAAAAAACCATGAAAGGCACGTTGGCTGAATTTTAATTGGGCCCGAACCTGAATAAAATGTCTTGAAAATGGCTGGTCGTAACAGCAAGGGCATCTAATAACTGCTCAACGTCTGAAAGGACTCTTCGTCCCTTCTTTTTGAAAGCTTTATGCAATAAGCGGGCAACCAGGGTACCCACACAGTAAGCAGACCCTAGCGACACACAGCGCATAGCAACGCAAGCAGATAGAGCAGGCAGAGCAGGTATCCCAGCGTGCACTGGGCAAGAGGCAGGAATACACCCTGGACAGGCCGCCAATCTATCACAGGGCACACACACCATTCACTTTTTAGAGTTGGCTTTCTGGTTTCTCAGCCAACTAGACTTTTCGGTGTAGCCTAAAATTCAGCTTCTCCTTTATTAAATGACTCACTTGAGAGTTCCCCCTTCTCTCTGCGCCACCGCCGCCTATAAAATATTTGTCAATGGCTGGCATTATTTCAGTGTATTATTATCTACCCTCTTCCCCATGCTGCCGGCGGGGCTCTTGCCCCAACCCTCGAGAGTGCTTCGAGAGTCGTCTGGTCTCCCCCACCTCTGCGGTCCAGCCCCTCTTTCGTGATTGCCTCCACCCTGCCCACATCTGTCGCCACCTGTTGTTCCCCATCACCGCCACCCGGCCCCACCCATCATCTGAGCCACATCATAAACCTTATAAAACTGACTGACATGTTGGTCACCAGTCGGCACCCTGAGCCGACCAGAGGAGGATGGGTTTCCTCCTTGAGCCTGGTTCCTTCCAAGGTTTCTTCCCATCTGCCACAGGGAATTTTTCCTTGCCACTGTTGCTTGCTCCTGTGGGGGTTTAGGCCAGGGTTGTCTGTAAAGCGTATTGTGACAACTGCTGTAAAATACGCCATACAATAAAATTTGATTGATTGATTGATATTATGCCACTATCACGTAAACAGAGATACGCACCTGCATGGGCGGGTAGACTGAAACCCTAAGGTTTGCTGCTGAAGTCCCATCACGGGTATGGCATCAACGTTCTCTTGATTCCTCTGGATCTTAAGTCGCTTTTCCACCGCATGGTACCAGCTCAACTCGACTCGACTCGACTCTACTCGACTTTTTTGGTTTTCCATCTGGCAAAAGCTGAGGATAGTACCAGGTACTTTTTTGGTATCACCTCCGGCGAGGTTCCAAGCGAGCTGAGGCGATACCAAAAGGCGACGTGAAAAACACTGCAGACCGCTGATTGGTCAGAGCAGCGCATTTCACGCGGTGTCGCTAATGACGACCAGCTACATTGACGGGGGGGTACTATCTGCAGTGGAAAACAAAGTACCAAAAGCGAGTAGAGCCCAGTAGAGTCGAGTCGAGTCGAGCCGGTGCCATGCGGTGGAAAAGCGGCTGTGCTGTATGAACCGCAGAGGAGCGTCCTGCCTACCTTCGTCCCCGCCCGCAGTTAAAGAGCCATTAAACATTCCGCCCTAATGGCTCTGGCATTTCAGACGATCCGAGATCCTCTCCGAGAAAGGACAGCGCGACGGAGCGTGACAGTGAGCTAATTGAAGTCCGCCGACACCATTAGCGACCGCCGTTTGTTTGATGGCATGTAATATAACAAGAGCGGGGGGCGGCGAGCGGGAGAGAATGCAAATGACCTGCAGAGAGAGAGAGAGAGAGAGAGAGAGAGAGAGAGAGAGAGAGAGAGAGAGAGAGAGAGAGAGAGAGAGAGAGAGAGAGAGAGAGAGAGAGAGAGAGAGAGAGAGAGAGAGAGAGAGAGAGACTCATCTCCAGTTGGTGCGTTTATACACCACGCCAGGCAAATGGAACATCCGAGTGGTTTTGGTATATCCTCCAAAGTCAGACGTGCGAAAACAAAATATTTTGTGCAAAATACTAAATGTCAAAACAGGTCACTATAAAATAAAACACATTCAGATGCATATATATACCCACACAGAGACACAATTTTATTTTATTTTTATAATTTTTTTTGTTTTGGTTCTGTACTCCAGGAAAGAAACACTGGAAGGAAACAGTGAATGTGAGGTTAAATTGCAGACTGCTGTCAGCTTTAATTTACAGACCAGACTGAAGCCAAAACACCACCAGAAGCAAACAGGGACTGCAGCACAGGCCTGTCGGAGCAACACTGGGAAAAGTGTGTGGTGATGTCTATGGGTTTGCAGATGACAAGCAATCGTTCCAATGTAAAGTATTTGCAACGAAGTACTACATTACATTACATTACATTACATTACAGTCATTTGGCAGACACTCTTATCCAGAGCGACGTACAACAAAGTGTATAACCATAACCAGGAACAAGTATGACGAAACCCCTAGAGAGAAGTACCGGTCCAAGTGCAGGGAACAACCGCATAGTTCAACTTGGACCCTGAAGGTTAAACTGATTAACACTAACACAACGAGAACGGCAACAACGCAATCTATGGAAAAAATACAAGCAGTAGTTAAGACAGTTAATGCACCTAAGTCACCTACTAAATATGAAAACTTATATTTAAGATCATGTTGATTTGTTCCATTACTCCCACTCCCCTAAAATGGGGTTGGTTTTTCATTTAATTATTTTAATTTGTCACTTGTTGTATATGTACTGTATATATATATATATATATATATATATATATATATATATATATATATATATATATATATATATAGGCTCCAGCACCCCCCACGACCCTGCTCAGGATAAGCGGGTACAGGTAATGGATGGATGGATACTGCATGTATATTTCTCTTATCCTGCTTCCATGAGTTCTTGGGTCACTCAGCTGTCAATAACACCACAAGCAAGTGTAATAATGGGCTGCCATGTGACAGGGTTCAGCTGACATGATGTCACATCCTCCACCGTTCCTGCTTGCTAATTTGTCGTTTATTACCGATCAATAAAGCTTCACACAGGGAACCACTACTTAGCCACAGCATTGATGTTTCTGCTGAACAGAACAATTTACATTCCCCGCTAAAAAAAAAAACTTTAAAAAAAACGCTACAACAAATAGCACCACAAGTTTATTCTGCAAAATAACATTACATTTCAGAGAAATCCACTTCTCAAGGAGTAACTGTTTCAGTTTCTTTTTGAACAACCCAATGCACACACTGCCAAGACCACAAAAAAAGTCAGTCTCAACAAAAAAATGTTGTCTTACATTAGTCTTATTTCCATTACATTTTGTTAAATACAATAAAAATATTACTAGTGAAGTGAAACAGTTTCGCTCATTTCAAGATTTCCCAATGTTGAAAGAAAATATCACTTGGTAAGTTAAAACAAGCAAATAGTTTTTACTTCAGAGAGAAAGATTGTTTTTAAGTATCATCACTTGTTAAGACAAACTCAACTGCCGTGCATCTCTTTGCTACAGAGATGACCAGTGTGGGCAGTGACTCAGAATACAGGTAACACCAGGATACAGGTAACGGCAGGATACAGGTAACACCAGGATACAGGTAACACCAGGATACATTACATTACATTACATTTATTTGACAGACGCTTTTATCCAAAGCGACGTACAAAAGTGCATTTCACGGTCATGGACAACTACTAGACACAGGTTCAGTAAGATACAATACTTATTTCGTACAGCTATTTCTAGCCAAGAATACATGTAACGAGTGTCATGAAAGGGGGGGATTTAAAGTGAAATGATATACAGAGTGGTGGTAGTAAGTCCAGGTATAGTCTGAAGAGATGAGTCTTCAGACCATGGCGGAAGATGGGTAGTGAGGGAGAGGTTCGAAGAGGGACAGGGAGTTCGTTCCACCACTGGGGAGATTGGGTGGAGAAGCTCTTTGATCCCTTTACTCGGATGGAAGGGGGTACAAGGCGCCCTGCTGCCGCAGAGCGGAGTGGTCGAGCGGGCGTATAGGATCGAATCGTGTCCTGCAAGTAGATAGGGGCAATCCTGCTGGCTGCAGTGTAGGCGAGGGTCAGGACTTTGAACCGGATACAGTCAACGGCAGGATACAGGTAACGACAGGATACAGGTAACTACAGGATACAGGTAACGACAGGATACCGGTAACGACAGGATATAGTTAAGGACAGGCTACAGGCAACGGCAGGCAGTGGTCAGTCCGGACAGAGTGCCCTTCGTGTACGTGTCATCCCCGGCTGCCCCGGCCTGGGATAACGGTCGCTAATCGAGCAAGCTGGTCACGCGGCGTGACTGCCGCCTGTCAAAATTAACTCAACGGGGGCTTCAGTCCAGCGCCGGACCGGCTGAATGCTAATAAGAGCGACTAGCAGCGCAACGAGGAGATGCGGACGGGTAATGAAAGAGGTGATCACTGCCGCTCTGGGACTGTTTAGCAATCGCATTATCGACCGACCGGCCGGTCGGCCCGCAGACAAGAGGAGAGCAACGGAACGGAAAACCGGAAGGAAAAGTCTCGCCGTCTACCCCTCCCCCCGTCCATCGAGGTCCGTGCGCAAGGTCACGTGCGATGTCTCGTCTGCTGGGCATTGTGCCAGCGACACGGCTGCTAAGCATTGGCTGACGGGTGGAATTCATGCCCCAGCTCTGCCCGTATTTTTTTTATGTTCACGAGTGCCATTGTCTCCTTGAGTAACTGACAGCTGTATAATTTTTTCCAGGTATTGATCAAGTTCTGCTGGTCTTTCTGACCTTCCCCCTCGTTATAAAATCAGCCAGGTTACTGTATGTCTCCTCGTGCGAAATTGCTCTGCGCCAGATCCTCCCTCAAATATGTATTTTTCCATCCATCCATTATCTATACCTGCTTGTCCTGAGCAGGGTCACAGGGGGTGCTGGAGCCTATTCAATTGGCCGATCTGCACGTCTTTGGGCTGTGGGAGGAAACCCACGTGGACACGGGGAGAACATGCAAACTCCACACAGAAAGGCCCCAATCCAAGATTCGAACCCGCGACCTTCTTGCTGTGAGGCAACAGTGCTACCCACTGCACCGCCATGCCGCCCCACACATATTTGTTTACTACGCTTTTCTACGCTTTACTGATCTTGTCTGGTGTATTGTAACCAATGAAATACTCTAAAAAAAGTGCAAACCCCGCCTTTTGTTCATACTGGCAGGCTCAATTACTCCAAGCTAGATCAACAGAGTATTTGAATCCAAAACAAATACGTAGTGTTTGACCCAAGTCTGCTCCGCACCCAATCAGGAAGCTGAAGCTGAGTCCAATGCGCTCCTCCAGGACCCTTGTGTGCGGGACAGTGACCAGACTGAAGGAGGGAGGGATTGTGCGGGACAGTGACCAGACAAAAGGAGGGACAGTGCAGGACAGTGACCAGACAAAAGGAGGGACAGGTCGGGGACAGTGACCAGACAAAAGGAGGGACAGTGCGGGACAGTGACCAGACAAAAGGAGGGACAGTGCAGGACAGTGACCAGACAAAAGGAGGGACAGGTCGGGGACAGTGACCAGACAAAAGGAGGGAGGGATGGTGCAGGACAGTGACTAGACTAAAGGAGGGAGGGATGGAGCGGGACAGTGACCAGACTAAAGGAGGGACAGTGCGGGACAGTGACCAGACTAAAGGAGGGAGGGATGGAGCGGGACAGTGACCAGACTAAAGGAGGGAGGGATGGAGCGGGACAGTGACCAGACTAAAGGAGGGAGGGATGGAGCGGGACAGTGACCAGACTAAAGGAGGGAGGGATGGAGCGGGACAGTGACCAGACTAAAGGAGGGTCAGTGCAGGACAGTGACCTGACAAAAGGAGGGACAGGTCGGGGACAGTGACCAGACAAAAGGAGAGAGAGACAGTGCGGGACAGTGACCAGACTAAAGGAGGGAGGGATGGAGCGGGACAGTGACCAGACTAAAGGAGGGAGGGATGGAGCGGGACAGTGACCAGACTAAAGGAGGGAGGGATGGAGCGGGACAGTGACCAGACTAAAGGAGGGACAGTGCGGGACAGTGACCAGACTAAAGGAGGGACAGTGCGGGACAGTGACCAGACTAAAGGAGGGAGGGATGGTGCAGGACAGTGACCAGACTAAAGGAGGGACAGTGACCAGACTAAAGGAGGGACAGTGACCAGGCTGAAGGAGGGACAGTGACCAGACTGAAGGAGGGACAGTGACCAGACTAAAGGAGGGACAGTGACCAGACTAAAGGAGGGACAGTGACCAGACTAAAGGAGGGACAGTGACCAGACTGAAGGAGGGACAGTGACCAGACTAAAGGAGGGACAGTGACCAGACTGAAGGAGGGACAGTGACCAGACTGAAGGAGGGACAGTGACCAGACTGAAGGAGGGACAGTGACCAGACTGAAGGAGGGAAAGTGCGGGACAGTGACCAGACTAAAGGAGGGAGGGATGGTGCAGGACAGTGACCAGACTAAAGGATGGACAGTGACCAGACTGAAGGAGGGACAGTGACCAGACTAAAGGAGGGAAAGTGCGGGACAGTGATCAGACTAAAGGAGGGACAGTGACCAGACTGAAGGAGGGACAGTGACCAGACTGAAGGAGGGACAGTGCGGGGCAGTTGGAGGAGAGGCACAGCTGGTCCGCGAAAGCTGGGAACACGCAGGTGAGCAGTGTGAACTCCTTGGCTGTGGTGCGTAATTTGGGACTGATGAATTGGTGATTCAAAAAAAAAAAAAAGTGGGCGAATGTGGGGACAATGAAGAATTTTGGCAGAATTTTATTTTTTAGCCGGCCGTAAGATCACAAAGAAAAGACGAACAGCTGGTCTGTTGCACTGCCCGTTCTCATCGGTTATTTTTAACTGAAACCGCTCCCCAATCCCACAGTTAATCTATTCTCCGCCTCTTCACCCAGATGCAGACATAGGGAGAGGCTTCTACAGATGGATTTCAGAGGGTCTTCCCGTCATCCACCCACCTCATACCCCGGCCAGGGAGTGCCTGTCTCGGACTTTCACTGCAGGTAATTAGGCACGTTCAGCCAATAGCCTGGTCCTCAGAACATCGCTCTTCAGCATTGATTCTGCCTCGAAGACTGGCTTGTAGAAATTGGGATTTCTTTTGTTTCCTCGTTAATTTTTCCATCGTCAGCGTTCACAACTGTCGATGTCTGTTGCGCCCCCCCCCCCCCCCGCCAGGGCCGTGAGCAGAACGGGCAGTTGCGCGCGGTAACCGACAGCCTGAGATAAATCTCGTGTTGCCCCTAACTACATGCAGCCCCGCACTCTTTAAATTCTAGGGGGGGGGGGGGGGGGATTCTCCTCAAATAACGGTAATTCTGTTTCACCTCTTCACGCCGCTCGCTGAGCTGAGTGCAGGTCGGCTTCTCAGGAGCCCTCTTTCTTCCGAGCAACATCCTGAGTAAGGCCACCCACCCTCCCACACACAGCACGACGATGAATGGATGGATCTGTAGCTGACCGGTCCCACATCGCCATGGGTCCGGGGTGCAGTGGCCTTGTGCCGCCACTAGAAAGCACGACGGCGTCTGGGAAATGCAGGTGCTTGATTCCCTATTATTTTCACCTGGGGAGGTGCCTTTATAAGCACTGACTGAACAGCAATCAGCGCTTCTGTGTTAAATCTCTTTTACACTAAGCCGGTAAGGTGTAGGTGCTCTGTGGACTCTGTACAGAATTGTGTTTGTGTGTGATTCTGTGTCCTCATTTAAAGGTGTTCAGTCTCTTAGCGCAGTGAGCGCATTCTGACGCCGTAGGGTATTTATACTTCTGGTTCCTGGTTGTCCCTGGTATTGTATTTCGTTTCTTTCTTTCTGAGCTGCGTCTCAGGTTTTTTCTTTTCGCTGAGTATTTTTTCTACTCGGTTGTCTTTTTAGTTTTGAGATCAGTCTCAGGGTTTGGTACCAGAGCTTCGCCTCTGTACCACTGGTCCCTTTCTTTTTCGCCCTGGTTTGTAACGGGTAGTTTTTTGGTTTCTCAAGCCAGTTTTACAGCTGGACAGGTTTGTCGTTTTTTACTCCGTGTTTTCTTTTGATATACGATCCTGTGTGTGTGCGGGAGTTGCTCTCCCAAGGATCTTATTTTTGTGTTTTAGTTTCTGGTGTTCCCTTTCCTTTGTCCTTCGGGTCTCGGTGGCTAACGTTTCCTGTAGCGTTAGCTTGTCATTCGCCCGTATTAGTCGCTTCTGGTTCTCCGACACCCCCCCCCACCATTATACACATTACATTACATTTATTTGGCAGACGCTTTTATCCAAAGCGACGTACAAAAAAGTGCATTTCATGGTCAATATAGCACAAGTACGTGTTCGACCCAGGTCTGCGGGGGATTAAGGTAGAGCAGGGAAGCAGGTCTGAGCGCGGTGCCCCGCCCGTTCTCAGCCCCCCCTCCTCCATTCGCTACGGCACAGAGGGCGCGCCCACACTTCAGATCCGTAAACGATCACATGCTTCATCTGGGACACAAATACACATAGTCGGGTCAGATAACCATTTCAATGCTAATTGTAATCCTGAGGTCGCCATAATAGCGTATGGATTATTCATCCGAAATTGATTAACGGACTTGTGTTTTCGAGAATCCAAAAAGGAAAAGAATTACTTTGCGTTTTTTTTTTTTTTTGGTCTCTATTGTCCCCTGACTGGTCACATCTGTAGGGCAATTTGAAAAGGTCTCTTTGCATTAAAACAAAGACAGAGAAAGCAAGAAAGTATCTTAAGTCAAAGGATCGATACTGAGGTAAGTAGATGTTTCGATATCACTCCTCTGGTCTCCGTTACAGTCCTCCCATTAATAAATGCTCTCTGAGTTAAGCTGGGATATCTCAAAGGAAATGTGGTTACATACAAAGGCAATAATGTTCTTCAGAGTGATTCTGTTGCTGCGATAAAAGTTTTATAAGCCTGACGCACTGCTTTCTTGAGCAACAAACATGGCGGCAGGAGCAGCAGCTTTCGCGGAGAGGGAAAAGTAGCGGGGGCGGAAGAGAAAGATGTCCTTTATTTTCGAATGCCATTGGGTGTCCTGCTACATAACCCAGCCACTGAGGATGCGCAAGCCAGTGCATTCCTAGTGCCGGTCCCAAGCCCGGATAAAATGGGGTTGCGTCAGGAAGGGCATCCGGCGTAAAAACGTGCCAAATCAAAATATGCGAATCTGATCCGCTGTGGCGACCCCTAACGGAAACCACCGAAAGAAGAGGAAGAAGAAGAAGATCGGGTGTCCTGCTACACGGTGTCATGACATTCATTTAAAACATAAAAAGAAAAAAAAGCCTCGTGGTCAGTTCTATGTGTTAGGGGGAAGATGCGCTGAGCTCCAGGAATTCAAGACAGGAATATACTGAGTGCCTTTGTAGACTGAAAGAGGTGAGACCGGAGTCCGTTCGCATTTTCTTTGATGACGCTGAAGTTGATATGGATGAGGATGATGCATTATGTTGGCGATGAAGGTTTGGTACATATTTTTCTTCATCAAAATTGGTCTGTGCATGCTTGCTTCCACGAATAGTGCACGTCGGTCAGTTCACGCACTGGAACATTTACACCTGATTAGTGAAAAAAACACTGGTTGTTTGGGATGTCATCTCCTCTTGAGCAAAAGCCTCTAACTCCACCGTAGAGGAGTTCATTCCATTATCATTATTATTATTATTATTATTATTAATTACATTTATATAGCACTTTTCCAAATGCTCAAAGTGCTTTACAGTGAAGGGGAACTCACCTCACCCACTACCAATGTGTAGCACCCACCTGGGCATCAGATAAACAGATATTTACTGTGTGGAGAAGTGAGAGAACTGGGAACGGTGTTTGATTTGCCAGACCTCCCAGTCCTCTAAAAGTACAGACGGACATAATGTTTGAGACTTTGCTGAGTGCGCAGCGATATTTGCTGTAAAGTAGCTTCGGGCTACAAGATGACAAGAGCTGGAAAGAGTGATTATTTTTGGACTGTTCTCCCTGGATGGGTTATGCAACAGGGAAAGGATTTCCCCAAAACTGGATGAGTCAAAATCTTTCTAACCGCAGGCAATTTGAGACAGATCACAGACAAGACTGGACTATGCCGCTATTTAAGTTTAGTTTTCCCCCAGCCGTTACAAGGATCAATGCCTCTTTCCCTGAAATTAGATCACGGGGAATTCTGCACAAAATCCGAAATATTCAACTGCCAACTTTTCTCAGGTGTTCCGTGGCCGAGCCGCATCGCAGTGTGTGTTATGTGCTGTGATTAAAATGCCATAAGCAGGAACCACCCGAGGTTGCCCGGGCCTGTGGTTGCCCGGGCCTGTGGTTGCCCGGGCCTGTCGCAGTGCAGGGGCGCTGGCTGGCGAGGCGGCGCCTCTGCAGCGCTCGACCCGGCGTCCATTGCGCCGATCGCATCAGACGAACGCTAAAAGAGAGAAACGTTACACGGGTCCTGCACGCCGTTCTTCCTTTCACCTCCCGTCGCGCTCCTTGCTGTGCTCTATCCCCTTTGAAGCACTTAATGGGAACAGGCCACTTCCTTCCCCTGTGAGACCGCGCAGCTACATCCTCTCGTGGAAGCGGTCCAGCCCAGTAAGCGAGAGCGAAAGTGCAGAAAGACGCACTGCGCTGTCTCTGCCCCCTTGACCAGGGTAGACCGTTTTTTTTTTTTTTTACTCTCCTTCGAGCGCAACCGACTTGCGACCCGTCAGTTTCACCCGCGCGAGATGAGCCGGACGAGTGCGTGACGGACAGAAAGGTGCGTGCGTTTCCATGGATACGACCTGGTGGCACTTGAAGCCCAGAGGTATTTGTGCTTGATCGCATGTACACATGGCTAGGCTAGCGTGTTTAGCATGAGGGGTCAACCTTATTAGCACACCTGTGCGTCTGTTCAGGTAATTGCCTGCGATAGACTCGAGACCACTAGAGAGTACTAAGCTGTTCTGTTTTTTTTTTGTTTTTTTTTTAATTTTCATTTCTGTCTTTGCTTCTCAGACTGATTGTACACTCGGTCCTTAGCAGACGCAGTTAGACATGATAAGAGTGAACGGGTTTGAAATGAGTGTTGGAATTAGGGGAGGAATAAGGGGAAGAAGATGTAAGACATAATCCCCTTACACAGCAGAGGGCCGATCCAGGCAGTATATTCTACCTTTTTGCCCTTTTTTCACGAGCATTTGGGCCGAGTGGAAACCAGAAAAAGCCTTATCTTACAAAACAACAAATATTTATTCTCATCGTTCAGACCAACCAGTACCTAGACTTTTCAAGCCAGCTCAGAAAACACTGTCTTCCTGTATATCTAAGATCTGTAAACACTAGAAAGAAAGTGATTTCCTGACAGGATGTTTTCAGTATCCATTAGTGTGCCCTCATCGGCCTTGCCTGGTTGCCAGTCATTTGGTTTTTTACTAAATGTTTATCGAAGCACTGATTGCTTGCTTCTGATACGGAGTCTTGATTCCATGGTTACGTTGTGGAACTGCATATTACAACTGTGCATGACTCAGGGCATAGCCATAAATATATGCGTTTGATAGCATGCTGTAAAGCAATTTCAGTTGAAATTCATGTTATAGATTGGCAAGTAATTTTGTTGCTATTGTATGTTGTTGCCTTACCCCTGCATTCAATCAGAAACGCAAGAGGAGCTGAAGAGAACAATTAAATCTAAATAAATAAATGTACTCAGTTGATATTCAGTCAATCTTTTTCATAAAGGCTCAAAGGAAATGATGTTGAATGAAAGTAAAGGTATTATACCTGGGAATGGGATCTTTTTTCTTTTTTTTTTTACAGTAAAACATCAAAATAAAACTCTCAAAAGAATCAGTGGTTTTCCCCTCTCAAAAAGGCCATAAATAATAGAAGGCATGATGTATTCACATTAATAGAACAGCTGTAAGGGCATATCCTGCCATTAATTTGGTATGATCCTGTCATGCTTGCAGGTACATGCAGTATTACAGGAATAAAGCATTTAGCTAACATAGCTGCTTCCCGGTTTTGGGTTTTGGTTTTTACAGTTCTTTAGATTCAATAATGAATAGGAAAGTTTGCAATTATTCATGAAGCCAGAAACAAACTTACACAGGCTAAACAAGATAGCCAACTACTGTAAATACTCCTGCAAACTCCCCACACAAGGTAGCTGCTAAATCATAACATCGTTCGAAATCCGTTCAAACACCCGGAGCTACGGAATCAATCAATTATTACGGACTTGCTTTTACAAATCAAGTAGTTCAAATTCACTGCATCTCACCATCCCGTAGAACCCCTGATTTGCTTGAAGGTGTGTGTGGCCTAGCAAAAGCATCAGAGTGGAGTGCAGTCCAAACACTGCTCAACCTTTTAGTGAACAAATGTGCTCAGCCTCAGAATATTTCTGGAATGTAAGGAAAATTAGCATAAAGGTTCCCCGTGTGCACATTTGTTCCGTTTCTTTGATTTTCCTTGAATGTTATTTTTCAGTCACAAGCAGTATCACGAAAGACCTAGAATATTATTCAGCTTTGTTAAGTAAGTTTAAAAATAATTATAATTGTGGGTAGTCATTAATATTAATCTCATCGGGAATGTTAGAAATTAATTTTAAACAAATTTACCATTTCAGTACTTTTATACAGAGCATTCTTAAAATGTATCTGACATTACCTGAGCAATTTCTTTTTATGGCGTTATAAAAATAAAAAAAAAACAGGGGGGTGTTGCCAGTGAGTTTGTATGCAATTCCTGGAATGTTCTTTGGAACAATAAATATGTTGCAAGAGAACAGTTTCTCTATTAGATAAGTTTACTGCTATTTGTATTCATTCAGCTGCATTGTTTTATAATGGACATACACAGCAAAAAGAAAAAAAACTGTAACAATGGAATTAATAACTCATGCTTGAGCTATGACTGGTGTTTATGATATATTTATAAATATTCCCATGCATCATGGCATGTTTGAAATGAATCCAAAGTTCAAAGGACTTTGTTTATACGATTTCCAAGAGTCCTGTTTGTGTAATCTCATGGAAATATTTTAACAGCTTGTAGTGGATGCAGGTTTACTGATGATTTCTTGTCATCTTTGTTTTGGTGACCAGCTGCAAAATACACTCACAGAGTGCTAATGGGGGTTATAAGGACTTGAGAATAAATCCAAGTGTACCAAAGGATGCTTTCAGTCTCTATAGATACAGTGAACCAAGCATGTCCTTATGTTTTTCTATTTAACTTCAAATGCAGCCTGTCTTGACTAGCATGCTTCTGCCCAATGGCAATTTAAAATACATACTGGTGTCAAATAATAATAATTTTAAACAGACTGAGAGGCAGAGGCGTCACTAAAGGGGTTGCAGGGGGTGCGGACCGCACCGGGTGACACCATCAGAGGGGGGTGACACTGAAATGACTGGCAATAAATTCTTTGTGCAGTATTTTGTGCAGCGACGAGTTGAAACAGCTAATTTCTCAGATGCAGTTTACTGCCGGTTGATTTAATTAGCGGTATGAATACGACGAGAAGCGCTTCGTCGTTTGAATGCATAACACAGTTGCCCTTGACCAGGGCACTGGCCTCAGAACTGGAGTTGGTCCCCGGGCACTGCACTGTGGCTGCCCTCTGCTCCTAGGTAACTAGGATGGGTCAAATGCAGAGGACAAGTTACCCCACGGGGTTCACTAAAAGTATATCTTATATCTACAGTAGTGTGCAAAAGTCTTAGGCACCCTAGATTTTTAAATATAATATATAGTATATATTTGCTCTTAGATGTTTATTTTTTGTTTTCTGCATTAGTGTGTCAGTAGAAAAGAACAAATTTGAGATTTCCAAACATGAATTTTCCAAAAAAAAAAAAATGAAATTTTACAGATACATTTTTGTATTTTGTTAAATAAAGTAATATTTTAAGTAATAGACTACTTTTCAGATAAACACTTGATCAAGGGTCTCTGGGATTACCTGGAGAGCCAGAAGCAAGAGAAACAGCCAAAATCTGCGGAAGAACTGTAGCAAGTTCTCCAAAATGCTTGGAACAATCTACCAGCCAATTTTCTTATAAAACTGCCGGACAGTGTACCAAGAGAATTGATGTAGTTTTAAAGGCGAAGGATGGTCACACCAAACATTGATTTTATTTAGTTTTTAACAATTTACTGCTCTTTATATTATTTTTTCGATATTTATAACCTTCCATTTCATTATTTTTGAAAGCATCATAGCTGTACAGCACTTTGTTTTGCAGGTGCCTAAGACTTTTGCACAGTAATGTACCTTATCTTATATATCTTATCTTAACACGCAATTCCTTGCCCCCCCCCCCCCCGCCCCCCCCTTTCCAACAGCACCCTGTTGACAAGTACCAACAGCACACCCCCTCCCCCCCCCCCCCCCCAACGGTCGACCGCACTGGGGTGTCACCAACCCCTAGTGACGCCACCGCTGAGAGGAAAAGGCGTTAATTCGACGGGGCCCTCCCACAGGTGCTGTATTTCACGTGAAATACGTACGGGTCGATTTAACAGTCATGGTTTTTTGCTCGGTACCCCGCCACAACGATAACTAACGAGACCTTTTTGAATGCCTCTTTCTCGGAAGACATTTGCGCATATAGGGGTCACAGGGGCGACACAGCGATAGGGGCGACGTAGCTCAGGAGGTAAGACCGATTGTCTGGCAGTCGGAGGGTTGCCGGTTCAAACCCCGCCCTGGGCATGTCGAAGTGTCCTTGAGCAAGACGCCTAACCCCTAACTGCTCTGGCGAATGAGAGGCATCAATTGTAAAGCGCTTTGGATAAAAGCGCTATATAAATGCAGCCCATTACCATTACAGTCCATTACAGTGGCTACAGGCCATGTTGTTTTAAGCACCCCAGAAAATGGCGGGCCGTTGCAACGAGCAGCGCTAACGGACGAAGCCGTTAATTCTGAAGTGCAATGTGCCGTTAGCAGAGACATCGGGAGGCTGGGGGTTTGGCAGGTGCATTCTGGGATGCTTACCCATTCCTACGCGCTCAACGTTTTGCCGTCGCGAAAAGGGATACATTTGTTTTTAATGCGTCAATTATTAAAAGGATAATAATAATAATAATAATAATAATAATAATAATAATAATAATAATAATAAATAGCGTATATAGCGTATTTCGAACACAAAGTGCCGATCAATGTGCTTTACAGAGAGATAAACGAGTAAATAAAAATAACAGTGAAACACACAAAAGGACAGTGAAATACACAAATATGTAAAATAGCAATAAAATGATAATAACATGAAATAATCATAACAGTGAATATATAAATAAATGACAAGAGAATTAAATGGTAAATGGACTGTATTTATATAGCGCTTTACAATTGATGCCTCTCATTCGCCAGAGCAGTTAGGGGTTAGGTGTTTTGCTCAAGGACACTTCGACATACCCAGGGCGGGGTTTGAACCGGCAACCCTCCGACTGCCAGACAATCGGTCTTACCTCCTGAGCTATGTCGCCCCTTAAATTAAAAAATGATGTATCAGTGAAAGTAATTCTCACTGCAGGGTTTTGTCAGTGCTCCAACCTGTGGTGCTGTTGAGTCTTTCAGATGCAATGTCAGGGAGAGATCTGAAGATGAGGAACCAAATTAGTACCCAAGGGGGATCTTGGCATGCCCCTGGATATATACCATGTGGTGACAATGTTATTTAATAGTTGCTTGGAACATTTTGTTGAGAAATTGGACAAAATAAAAATGAACATGGACATAACATGAGAAAACATGTTGATATTAACCATTTCAATTGTTTGAGTTGTAATTACCATAAATGGAACCCCAAAAGATCGAATTAAATACAGTAAGTACAGACATTTGTTTTTTCAAAATAAGAGCTGCAGTGGGTACACATAAAGAAAATGTTGCGCATAATAGGGATGTAGACCTAGTATCTACATCACACCCGTCGAACCCAAGTGGTTCTCAGGGTGTTTTTCTTGACCAGTGGCTTACTTAACTCCTTGATTGGCTAAAGAATTCACACACCTGGTTTTCAACTGGTTAAACTCAAACCAAAAAAAACCCGCAGAGAGCTGCAGCCACCTTGGAATTTATTTCGACAACCCTGAGCTGCACGCACAGGGATAATGCACTGCCTTCGCATTGCCATCTTTCATAGATTTACGCTCATATGTATTGTAAGAAATGTTGTGACGGATAACTGATGTGAAGATTTCAGGCCAACCGTACGTCGCCCGAAATAAATCTCAGACGCCACCGTCTGCGCAGCGTTGCCACGGTTCCCAGAGTGAGTCGTCCGTGCCCTTGAGAAGGTCACGCCAGCGTAGTGTCTGTGGACTCCGAGAGGGACCGAACAGCCCTCTCTTCCCCTGCTTCAAGATTAAGATGCGGGGCATAACCAGCACTCCTACCCCCCAAACATCCCCCCCCGCCCGCCCCCATTCCCGCACATGGAAATGGACAATAAAATAAATAAAGCTTGGCAAGCCGGCAGGATGCATGGAGAACACTCACACGCAGTGCCAGGTTTCAGTAAATCATTGCAGATGAGGGGATGGGGGTGGGCGGTTAACACCCTGGCCTGTGAATCCCCACAGCGGGGGGGGACAGAGACAAAAATGTCTAATAGTCAACAAGCCAAGACGGATGACTGAGGGCGCCGTTGCTATAGCAGCCAGTGGAACTTCTGAAGCTTGAGGCGAACGCTGTGCTCCTTTCTCGCCCTTCCCGTGTCCCCCCCGGGGGGGCCAGGCGGCCAACGTTCGCCCCAAGCGGAGCTGGAGGGGAGGTTCTGGGGGGGTGCAGCAAATCTAAACGGGTTCCTGCTGGGAGGATATCCTGCATTGGGGCTGTGAAATTGCCCCTGTGACGAGAGGGCAGGCAGCTGTACATCTCGTTCATTTCGCTGGACAACGTCCAGCACCAACCGCTGCACGTTTGCTGCTGCTGGCGGAAGCACTTATTTAGAGAACAAATGAGCCACTATCATCATTATCTCGCCTCTGTTTGCTCATTTCGGTGTTGTTCTCCATTTTACACAGAATCACACACACACAGTAGAAACTAGGCGGTAGACTGGCTGGTGTGAAAGATGATAGAGGAGGACTGAAATAGGTCACTGCAGTGGCCCACAGTGAACGTTCTCTGTTGAAAGAGAGTGCAGGAATTGGGGGGGGGGGGGGGGGTCAGTGGGGGGCTGTCATTCTCCCTGTGCTCGTCCATGTCAAGCACAGAGACTGAGCACACTGTCCTCACACACTTCTCTCACACACTCTCCTCACACACTGTCCTCACACACTGCTCTCATACACTGTTCTCACACACTCTCCTCACACACTTCTCTCACACACTGCTCTCATACACTGTTCTCACACACTCTCCTCACACACTTCTCTCACACACTGTCCTCACACACTGTTCTCACACACTCTCCTCACACACTTCTCTCACACACTGTCCTCACACACTGCTCTCACACACTCTCCTCACACACTTCTCTCACACACTGTCCTCACACACTGCTCTCATACACTGTCCTCACACACTCTCCTCACACACTGTCCTCACACACTGCTCTCATACACTGTCCTCACACACTCTCCTCACACACTGTCCTCACACACTGTCCTCACACACTGCTCTCACACACTCTCCTCACACACTGTCCTCACACACTGCTCTCACACACTGTCCTCACACACATCTCTCTCACACTCTCCTCACACACATCTCTCACACACTCTCCTCACACACTGCTCTCACCAATAATGGCGTAGCTCACGATCGACCACATTGTCTCACAGCTTGTTGAGCTGGTAATCGTCTGCTCTGAGGCTTCATCAGACATGTCGATCAGAGCGGTGTATGTGTTCAGCTGGCTTACCGATATGGGCTTCTCACGTGCAAAGGTCACTGCTGTGTGAAGTCATTGCTTCTCTCAGATCGGGAGAAAAAAAATCTGAAAGCCCAATTCACAACACTTAATCCAGAAATTATGGGTATTTAACTCTTCACGCAAAGCCACGTGTCTAATCTGGCACTCACATCCTAGCAATCTAAACACCCAGCAATCCGTTTGCCTTACCTTATTTGTGTCAACATTAAGGCTAATAACTAATACCCAGGTAAAGAATGAGAGCTATATCAACGCGTCTCTTTTTGTTATCCAATGATATCTTCTTTAAATTTAGCAGTTTTCCTGCACATGATTCTTCTTGCGTCGAGTCAGAATTTCGTTTTTCTAATAAAAAAAAATAGCCCGTGTGTGAAAAGGATTGGATTTCAAACAAGAATAAACGACTGAATTAATTTTCTAAAGGATTCCACTTACAACTGAACAGCAACTGCAAGCAGCGGGATGACAACTTTCATTGGACGCAGAGAATAGTCGTTCACTGATGAGTGAACAGATAGACACATAATAATAAACAAACACTAACGGGCAATCCGTTCACCAAAGCAAACACTTCCCAACTCCTGATGGCCAGCATTGTCACGAATGTCTTTACCAAGTCCATTTTTTAGTGTGAACAACAATTGGCAGATTGGCAGAATGTGTGATCTCCTCTAAACTCATTTCAGAGGCATAATTCCATATTAAACACAGCAGTGTACGCTCACAGCCAACATCAAAGTCTCAAATCTTAGCTGGAAGATTACAGGCGGTCTCAGCAAACAGCAGCATCATTTGCATAGGCATTTA
This sequence comes from Anguilla anguilla, assembly GCF_013347855.1. Taxonomy (NCBI): domain Eukaryota; kingdom Metazoa; phylum Chordata; class Actinopteri; order Anguilliformes; family Anguillidae; genus Anguilla; species Anguilla anguilla. Next base: position 71,241,465 of record NC_049202.1, on the reverse strand, counting down.
AAAAAAAGACAAAACCAGAATCTGAGTTATCCATTCGCCTAGAGATTACTGGGAATTACAAGAAGGATTATTTAAATTACTCGTGGTTGAATTTTTCTCATGGATCCAGCTCCGCGTTCGTCTGCACGCTAGCGGCACAGAAACAAGTCGGCAAGTTCTCCGTTCGAGCTGCGCGTGCGCGCGACGAAGAACAAGACCGGCCGCATCTCAGCGTGTTCTCAGGGACCGGAGCCTGGCGGGCACTGCATCCATCTATCCAGTCCTTTCACTGCACTGCAGCCGGCGACTCGAAGTCGGTGAACTCAAGCAGAGAGGTCAACAGGAACGTCCGCAGAGACACCCACCGCACGTGCACATCAGCGCAAAAAGATCACGCAGACAGGTCATTCAGATTGTCTGGGATCACCAGTCACAGACAAACTAGAGCGCGTTCCGGAATACATCACGGCTGGACTCGAATGCCCCGACGATCTTGCCTCCGCTGCGTATCCCGGAAAGGCGGGTCACGGATTGACATGTCTCTGAATAAATTTTTTAAAAGTCCTGATATCTATTCGGAACTAAACCATCCCTTGTTCCCCTGAGAGAACCCCTCGGCAGGAAAAAATCTTTAGTAGTTTTCTCAGTTCATCCCTTTTGTGAATTTAAAAAGTCAGGCTCTCAGTCAGATCCTTTTTAGTCAGCCTTTGCTTGCCTGAGGAGATTAAACCTCTTAAGTCTTTCATTGTAACTCCTACATTTCATTCCAGGAATCAATTTAGTTGCTCTTCCTTGTATTTTTTTTAAAAAGCTTTTTTAAAAATCTTATTATTATTTTTTTGTATGGTTCCCAGTACGGCACACAGTACTCTGAGTGTGGTCTGACAAAGACATTATATAGCATGAACATAACCTTGTCCTTATGTTCAATAAATCTAGCAGTAGATATCCCAGCGTGCACTTGGTCTTTTTATGGCTGCAGCACAATGTCTTGATTCTGAATGACTTTGATTGACTGCTGCTCTAATTCTACTAAGCCAAACTGGACTCATACTAGTTTTGTCCAATTTCCCATAGATGGACTGCATTTTATATAGCGCTTTTATCCAAGGCGCTTTACAATTGATGCCTCTCATTCACCCATTCACACACACACTCACACACCAACGGTGAAAGGCTGCCATGCAAGGTGCCAATCAGCTTGTTGGGAGCAATTAGGGGGTTAGGTGTCTTGCTTAGGGACACTTCGACACGCCCAGGGCAGGGGAATCGAACCGGCAACCCTCAACTGCCAAACAATTGCTCTTACCTCCTGAGCTATGTCACCCCTATAGAATACACCTGTCTTCATTAGGATACGGTACTTCATTAAGTGAATAATTTCTTCCGCTACTTTCACTTGTTCCGTTTATGAATGAAGATGAGGAGGGTTTTGGGCTGGGGGCTGCCTGTTTGTTTGTGTTGTGGGGGGTATTTCAATGCTGAATGCGTACAATTCATTATCTGTGACTTTTCATATTTAAAAAAAAAAACTTTTCATATTGGATCCAAAAAAAAAGAATACTTCTGCCTTAAATTGTCATTTCCCACATGTACAAATTTATATTCAATAACGCTGAATGTCAGTTGCCAGGTTTCCACCCACTTGTAGATCCCCTAAGATGTATTCTCACCCATTGCATTGAGCTCAGAGCCAAGGCTGAAAGCTGGCAGTGAACCAGGGTTGCAGTCTAAATAGATTATGCCAAAAAAAAAAAAATCATAATGTGAAAAACATTGTGATCATTGCACGTGTATTGTTTATTAATCACAATCATTGGTTGTTCTGTAAGTGATCCATTTTTATTTTTAAAATTCCAATTATGGGATATCAAAAATAAAGTAAACTATATTGGTCAAATACTATTGGTTTCTAAGACCTATCTAACAACAAGGGCACATACAGTATAATTGGTCTAAAATATGGCATCACTCTAGACATTTTAAAGCAATATGCTAGCTAGTTAAAATAAGTAGATACAATTATTTTCAGTTATTGCTACTAAAGGGGTTTCTCCAAGCTATTTAATCATGGGGTACACTTCATTTTTTCACAGAAGGCCTCCACATATTGTCTTATTTATGGCTGTGTAAATAATGATAAAGTAAAATCTGTTTGGTGATATTTGTCAAATGAGGTTAGATTTATCAACAGACTTGGTGAGGACTAGACAAGGGTTAGTTATGTCCTAATATTTAAAACCATGGGATTTCAAAGCAAGTGTACATTGTTTTTTCACATCCCTGTATATACCATGACTACCTAGGTGAAGTTTGTGGAACTTGCAAGATGTGGATTAATGTCATTTCATCCACACAACGAGCACAATGTTTTTCCTGTTGCGGTCATAAAAACAGGCGAGTGTGAACTAATACAGAGCAGGATCTGTCAGGGTCTCGAAAAAAACAAGCAAACATGAACAGTTGTGTGTTTATACCTGCTGAGGTGTGGTGGCGTTCTCGGCTATAGTGTCTTCCCTGTTCTCAAGTGTTTCCCTTTGTATGAATTCAATTGATCCATTCTCTATTAAAATGAATAGACCCTCCTGTTGAAGCAAATGTCACTGGCATTACATTACATTACATTACATTACAGGCATTTGGCAGACGCTCTTATCCAGAGCGACGTACAACAAAGTGTATTACAAAGTGCCGAAATACCATGTTTGCATACATACTGCACTGAGGTGGACACTGTAGCAGGCTAACAGCTAGTCAGTTTTTATTGGAGGAGATTTGTGCAGAGCCCGAAGTACCAACAGTGGCCGTGCTGGTATAATGATGGGCAGTAGCAGAAGAGAACTGTAGAAGATTTTATAGAAGATATAGAACATTCTGGAAAGTACCACATAAGAGAATTACCTCAAAGTGGATTAAATCTGGCTTCGAGGCTGAACATAAAGGGTGAAGATCAGAGAGGTAAAGTTTGAACAGGGTGATGTAAGACTAGATTCCCACAGGGACTATGTTGGCGTCGTTGCTCTTTTGAATTTACATGAATTGAACAGCATTACATTACATTATATTACATTACAGGCATTTAGCAGACGCTCTTATCCAGAGCGACTTACACAACTTTTTTTACATAGCATTTTACATTGTATCCATTTATACAGCTGGATATATACTGAAGCAATTTTCGGTTAAGTACCTTGCTCAAGGGTAAAACGGCAGTGTTCTACCCGGGAATCGAACCTGCGACCTTTCGGTTACAAGTCCAGTTCCTTACCCACTGTGCTACACTCCGTCCTAACAGCAGTAATCAGAAATATGTATCGGTTTGCCAGTGACACAAAAACTCAAGGGTAAAGTAAACAATTATCATTACAGTTCATGAACATATTAATAAAATACAGAATAAGGACTTTATGAATGAGGGAGAATTGTAAATTTTGAATTGATTCTATTGTGAGTCCGACAAGTTGAAGTGGTAAAAGAAATTTTTTTAAAAAGAGCAAACAGCATGCTGTGGTATCTAGATATCAAGCATTACTCAGTGGAGGATATTTGTTGACTTTGTCACTTCCAGCTCTGTATCTAGTTGCACTTCACTACTGCACCAGAAGGATAAAGATGCTCATGAGAAAGTGTCAAGGAACACAGCGGCATTGTGCTCTGTACAGCAGGTGGGGCAACGTAGCTCAGGAGGTAAGAGCGGTTGTCTGGCAGTCGGAGGGTTGTCGGTTTGATCCCCTGCCTTGGGCGTGTCGAAATGTCCTTGAGCAAGACACCTAACCCCTAATTGCTCTGGTGAATGCAAGGCATCAATTGTGAAGTGCTATATAAATGCAGCCCATTTAGGTGAAATATCAGATCTGAAGGGGTTAAATCATCTGATCTTATCATCAAACACCATTCACTGCTCTTATTGCTTTGCTGTTGTACTTTTAATGACGCTCTCAACTTTGTTTTATCTTTCAAACATTTTATCATTTTCGAAAATGCCATTAATTAGTCCTGTGCAATCACTGTCAATTACAACGCTTTTCACGAAGGCACGATGAACATGACTGCTGCGCCTGTTGGACTGGCATCGATTGGTTCCCTCAACAGATTTCATTATGCCGTAGGAACATTGACCATAATTCTCCTTAATCACATAACAAATTATTTCAGCACTTCATTTGGAACGGTATGCCACATGTATAAATATAAATTTCCAACAAGGCAGGAATAAAATCTAACTTGAATCTTTCCAAAGTGCCCCGCGTTTTTCCAAGGTAATGATCTGCGCTCGTTGCTCCACACACAACGATCGGTGTTGCCTGTTGCCGCCTCTCCGCTTGTTTGAGAATAAAGATGGCCTGTTGCCAGGCAACACCACGGAGGGGTTTGCACCTGGCGCACCTGAGCGGTTGCCATCACACCTGCAGCCTGCAGGCGCGGCTTTCGCCCAGTCCGCACGGGCCTTTCGTCCTGCGATACAGGGCGGCAGGAGCAAATCGTTTCAAAAACCGCCGGCGGGAGAAACGGAGTAGAGACAAACCCGGGGATCGGGAATCATAAAAAGTTAAGCTGACTTTCAAAATCAGCATAACTCCATATGTAAGTGTAGGCAGCTGCATTATGGGTCTCCCCTGCAGAGTGTTCTTAAACGTGGACATTTTCTAGCGAATGAAAGAAGGTGATGAACGGGCATACTCAACAAGAGAGCATTTTCTCAGCTGTTCAAAAAAAATGTTTTTAAATATTTTTTATTACTTTTTCCTCTTAGGTAAATGTCACTTCTAAATGAAAAATAGACTGTTATTTATCAAGTTAACTGGGTGATGCCATATAATGCGTTATTGTGGGTCATTACAGCTTCACGCAGAATTTATTTGCATGGAGGCGTTTGTTTATTCACGTCGTATTTACCATATTTAGTTTGCCACCGGGAGTCATTATGAAGTTCATGTGTTACATAAGTGACACAGTCAGTTGCTGCAGTGGTGAGCCATGACAGAGGCAGCTGTGGTGAGCTGAGGTTACATAAGAGCGGGAACAATGCTGTAGAGGAAATAACAAAGGTCGGTCTGAAGCAGCGTGCTGCGCTTCGCACGGCATGCTCGAAACTACACGGTACGCATTGCTGCTCCCTTTGATATATTATATTCCCGTTGTTCTTAGTTGTTCAAAACGCCATAGAATCATTACGTTCGACAGTCACTGTAAAACATTGGCCGGAAGTCATGAGTAGAATTTTAAAAGCATCCGTTATTTATTTATTTAAGATCCCCATTAGCAATACACAGTGTGCAGCTAATCTTCCTGGGGTCTGAACATAAAATACATACAATACATACAAGATTATACAGTGAGACATAAAATCAAACAAACAGACAGAATAGTACGAAACAGTAACATTAGAAAAAATAAAATAAAAATAGTAATAAATGAAGAATAATAATAATTTAAATATATATATATATATATATATATATATATATATATATATACTGTTCAGATGCTTATACAAGGACAACTAAGTTAAGCCACCTTATGTAAAAAAAAGAAAGAAAAAAAATCAATTTGTGTATTTAATAACGGAGTTCATCTTCAAAGCTTTGAGCCGTGGTTATAAATACCTGAGTGCAGATTACAGACATGAAGGTGGTATTTATGTTTAAGTGTGTGTGTGTGTGTGTGTGTGTGTTTGTGTGTGTGTGTGTGTGTGCCTATCCGCGTGTATGTACGTGTGCGTGGGTATGCTGCCTATGTGTGCAAGTAGGTTTGAGTACCGTCCAGTCATTCAGCCATTTTTGCCAGAGTTTTTACATGCTTTTTAAAAGTCTACTTGCTATTGACACTTGAAATGATATATTTTGGCAGTGAATTCCATATTGAGATTGATCTGTAACTGATGGTCTGTTTAAGTAGGTTAGTTCTTGGTTTGGGTAGCGCTAGGTGACCATCGCTTGCGCCTCTTGTGCTATAACCATACTTTTTAGATACGCTTACTAACCGTCCAGCAAGGCCAGCAGGTTCATCAGAGCTTATTACTGATCTAAGGAACATCAGGAGACTTAGAGAAGCCTCTTTAACAACTGAAAGTCACGAAAGGCGTGAGTGCGTTTGTATGGTACTAGTGTGAATGGAGCAGCCCAGTGCCAACCGGGCTGCTTCATTCTGAGCAACCGGAAGTTTTTGCAAATCTTTTTTTTTTTTTTGTTGCTGATGACCAGATTGACTGGACAATACTCGAGTTGCGATAAGACGAATGAGTGAATGTACAACTTGTTTCAGTATAGTGGGTGTGTGAGATAGGATGAGCATTTTCTTGTCATACCAATCCCTCTACCCATTTTAAAAGAATACATACTGTAAAAACTGAAGGGGGGGGGGGGGGGGGGGGGGGGGGGAAGAAACTATGATCACAGCAATGTTCAAGTGGCTCCATCCACCACTGTAAAATATAAAACCTGGTCAGTGGAACTCTCGTTCGGCCATCCAGCTCATTAGCCGTGACACAGGTGCTCCTTAATGCACGTTGAGCCAGGCAGGTAGAACATAAGCACAGGTCCTTTGGGGTCGCTCAGACCACAGAGTTAGCGGGTAAGGAGCTAGTGTTTGATGGGGTTTTTTTTTTTTGGGGGGGGGGGAGGGGGGTTTCAGGACCTTTAGAAAACACAATGATATAATTTGGGGGGGGGGGTGGATGAACAAACCATAGGCTGGGTGCCCTGATTGAGTTTTGCTTTTTCATTTCGGCTGGGCTTCCCTCGCACTTGATCTTAATTTTCTCATACCAGCATTCACTCTCCCTGTCTGCCAGCAAATAGACATATTTGAGCAAAAGCACTGGGAAGTGAAAATGGCTCACCATTTTCTATCTGTGCTCAGCGTGCCTTCTGTCAACATCAGCTCATTGCCTTGTACTTCACTTCACTTCACTTTTTTTTTCTTTGTTTTTTTTTAGACTTAACTCCCAATATAAGACATCCCACAACTAACATCCACATCCTTTAAACTGATAACTGATGTACTAATAGAAAAGACAACACACACATTGCAAACCTCTGCAGTATCTAATTACAGTCTGGTACAGAAAATGAGCAACAGGCCTATTATTGACGTTACTTGGATGCACATTAATTACGTTACCGTTAGCTGTGCGGCTTCTGAGTGGGTTCGGCAGAGTTCGTCTTCTGCGCAGTCAGACCAGCGTTGCAGGCAGTGCACTTCCAGCCCCAGCCTGAGCAACTACGTCTCTCTGTTTCCCAGCTACGACTCGGTCCTGGGTTCGGTGATGTTACTTGACGTGCCATCTCCCTTCAAGAGATCGCCACGTTATCTAGTTAAGAGTGCTACTAGACCTCAGGTCCTAGATAAGCCTATTGTTATTTACTTTCTTTTGGTTTAGTCACTGAGGTAAAATCCCACTTTTAGAATTAGTGGGTTCATAAATGTCTCCGGCTTGCTTGATGTGCAATTGAATGATTTTTGACAACCGTTGCAAAGCGGTTTGCTCTTGTGACCCTGAAGTGGAGCGGGGTGAGTTCCTTATTCTCCGCTCGGGGTTCTGGCGCAGAAGGAGAAGTTTTGCTCTGATGGAAGGACCAAGATGGCCGAGTCCTGGAGAAGGCATGACTAAGGATTCCACGCACCTCCCATAGCTCCACCTTTTGCGTATTAAACCAAGTTTACCGTCATTCAATTTTAATCAACCCGTACGGCACAAACCAATAACCGGGGAACATTTTAGAACCTTTCAGAAAGCCTGAACCAACGAAGCCGGACGCAGCTAACGCTAGCTAGCGACCGCTTTCGTGACATTCGAACGCCATCGTCGATGCGGAGGGCGATAGGACGCCGCGCCCAGAAGCTGGCAGCGTCTTCCTGCAGCTGCGCTGTGGTAATGTCAATTATCTATTCTTTGTACGTGTAAGCAAGCCGTGTGTGTACGCAGTTGCACGCCACGCTGGGTGGTTACTACGGAGAGATATTAATGCCCCTTTTGATAACGAAGCCTCTTCCGTGAACTACGATTCGGCAGTGCATTGATATGGATTGGCTTGCTATCTCTCTGCCTCGTGTGCCGTGACAGCAAGAAGGTTTCCATAACAATAAAATGCAAGAGTTAATATTTGTCTCTACACCCGACGCAGTTTGGAGAGTTCAGCAAACGCAGAAATTAGCTTGCCAAATTGCGTTTGTGAGGAAAAGAACAAAACGAGCAGCGGAGGGACACCATTGTCTTTGCTCTGCAATGCACGGTTTGCACTCACAGTACGTGGCCTGTGGTGTGTACCTGAGCGCCCGCAAGCTGCTAACCAAAATATGGGATATCAGTTTGCCATCAGGAGGCATGTGACTGCTGCAGGCCATATGGATTCCTTTTATTTCGAACATATTGTAACTTATTTTGCATGTGTGTAACCCCTTTGGTCCCTCTCTGTAAACTGATCCTGGGTGCGGTTTTGGGGGCGGACACAGTGGCATAGTGGTTAGCACTGTCACCTCTCAGCAAGAAGGTTGTGGGTTCGAATCTCGGCTTGGGGCCTCTCTGTGCGGAGTTTGCGTGTTCTCCCTGTGTTCGCGTGGGTTTACTCCGGGTTCTCCGGTTTCCTCCCGCACTCAAAGACATGCACGTTAGGTGCGCTCCTGCAGGTGCCCTTGACCAAGACCACTGGCCTCAGAACTGGAGTTGGTCCCCGGGCGCTGCACTGTGGCTGCCCACTGCTCCTAAGTAACTAGGATGGGTCAAATGCAGAGGAAAATTACAAATTATCAATAAAGTATATCTTCTTCTTCTTCTTCTTCTTTAGAATGTGATAGGCAGGGATAGGATAGGAAGGTTAGGGCTGGGTGGGTTTTGGGTCTGGAGGGTTTATGCATTCATCTGAAGGCAAAGAACTGATGAAATATTTATGGCCTGTGTGTTAGCTGGGTTATTATGCTGACATTTCCGTTGAGTTATGAGTTTCCTTCTCTCCAGTGTCTCCCTGCCAAAACATTAATAATAAAATTAAAATATTGATCATAAAAAAAACCACACAAAAATCCATCTGAGGCTGCTCCAGGAAAGGGCAGAACAGCTGTTAAATAGCACCGGGGGATAGAGGGCGGTGAAATGCAGCATGATGTAGGCTGTGATTGATGGAGGCACTGGTTAGCGTAAAGATTCTTATTGAAAATCTGGACGGCCCAAAATGGCGTGACTGTTTTAAGAAGCGTGCAAAAACATGGTAAATCGTTGTCCGCACGCTGAAAAATAATGACCCAACAGCTTCTCCCTCGCCAGTCCAGAGGAACGTGTCTCTCCTCTGGAATAGGGTTAGTGCTCTTGTCGTATGTAAGTCTGCTTTGGGGTGTGGAAAATAGTTGCCGACGCTATCTGCAGAGTGAATACTCGAGCAACAGTGCTCTTTGCACAAGTGTGAGTGGGGCAACACAAGGGCAAGGTGCAGTTCCCAATCTCAGGTGACAGAGAACAAGGGGGTGCAACTAGTCAAAAAGCAACTGAAATGGCTTTAAAATTTTTTTTATTTTTTTTTATCAAAAATGACAAAAATGTCTCAGGGTCTTAGGCGCACCGTTATGGCATTACAGGTAGCAAGTGAAATTCCGAATGGTGAAAAATAGCTTTGAAAGACAGGGTAGATGTTTTTTGTTTTTGTTTTTTTTTTTTGTTTTTTTCAACAAAAAAAAACTTGTGCCAGTGATGATTTATTGAACTTTATTTCCCCCCATCCCTAAAGCCTAATGTCCTATACACTACCCCGGCCTCCCAACAGTCCCTCTCTCCGTACAGTATATGAACTTTTCTCAGAATTTGAGTTTTATGAGCGCGGTGAAGTGATGGATCTCTCCTAAATCTTTTTCACTGCTGCCTGAGCTGAGACTGTCCTGTTTTTGGTTCAGTGGACAATACAATGGCCTGGAGGCCCCAGTGCTGCTGCAAAAGCGCTTTCAATTTCTGGACAGCCAGTTCCCTCGGGGAACAAAGCAAGCGGCTATCGTTTCCTGTTTTGATTCTGTGCCATTTGATACGCCCTCTGTTGCATTCCCTGTAATTGGCCCTGTACTGCATTTTCGTGGCTACTGAACCAGTCTTCACACCAAATGTGTACTGTATTATGTTTCTCTTGCGTTAAGTAGTTCTTCACTTGTTATGACACGCTACCGGGAGCACCCCTGTGTGACGTAAGGCCAAACGCAGCGCCTCTGAGCTGAACAAACAACGTGAGGAGGAAGAGTTTGAAAGACAATTCCAACAACAGCATGAATTGAAATTATCCAAACAAGCATATGGACATATATATATATATGTTCACATTAATCTGACTTGACTAATGAAAAGATGACAAAAAATGAAAAAGATTACTAAAAAGAATATAATCGGCCCTCTGCTGTGAAGGGTTCGTTCAGTGACTTTTATTCCCCCTTTTTTTCTCCCTGAAGCAGGAAGAGCAGGAATTAAGTGCGCGCCTTTATGCTGACGTATTCCACCCTTTGATCAGCCGAGCGGCTGCGGTGTTAGCCCCTTTCGATCGAGACGTCTACCGTTTTTAATCGAGTTCCAAACGCGTCGTTCAAGAGCAAGTTTGTGATGGTACCTGAGGGGGGAAAAAAAAGAAAAAAAAACGGAACCGTTCCCCCCGCCAGCTCCCACCGGTCCTGGAGACGGTTCCCAGCCTCGAACGAATCGCTGCAGAACAGACAGAGGGCGACCGGGCGAGCGGGGGCCGGCACTTTCAACGCCCCGGTGCACGAAGGCCACGCCCAGTGCCGTGCTTCGTGGCGCTGAACGGTGAACGCGCTGTTAAAAGATCCTTCCCTCTCTCCGGCCGAAAACAGCGGAGGAGGAGGTCACTGCAGAGAGACGGCCTGTTCCGACAGGCTCGGGGGCAAACGCCAGCAAAGCAGCGCTCTTCAAACGATGACGAAATGTTCCCGGGAGCAGCCATTTCAGAGAAACGGAAACCAGAAGGGTCTCGTACACAGACAGCGCACAGACACGCAGCCCTTACACTACAGTACAGTACAGGCGTTCAGCAGACGCTCTTATCCAGAGCGACTTACATAACTTTTTTTTTTACATAGCATTTACATTGCATCCATAGTTATACAGCTGGTTATATACTGAATGCAATTCAGGTTAAGTACCTTTGCTCAAGGGTTACAACGGCAGTGTCCTACCAGGGAATCGAAACTGCAACCTTTAGGTTATACTGCCGCCTCTTCAGCCTAGTTACTGACTGGGGGCGGAGATTTTTTTTATTAGTTTTTTTTTTTTTTTTTTTTTACAGATCGCAAAGTACACAGCACAGCGTACACCATTAAGGAAAGGAAAACAGTTCTGCCAGAGTAGGCCATTAGGTTCATTAAGTCCCTACTATTTGCTTTAATAACTTCAATAATGGCGGAGTTTGCATGTTCTCCCCGTGTTCGCGTGGGTTTACTCCGGGTACTCCAGTTTCCTCCCACACTCAAAGACATGCATGTTAGGTGCGCTCCTGCAGGTGCCCTTGACCAAGACCACTGGCCTCAGAACTGGAGTTGGTCCCCGGGCGCTGCACTGTGGCTGTCCACTGCTCCTAAGTAACTAGGATGGGTCAAATGCAGAGGAAAATTACAAATTATCAATAAAGTATATCTTCTTCTTCTTCTTCTTCTTCTTCTAACACAGTGTGAGGGGCAGCAGTGAGGTCACCTGACCACCCGTGCGACCTCAGACAACCCCAAGCCGGGTCCCGGAGCTTTCTGCCCGTCTGTTGGGGGGGGAATCGGGTAAGTCTTGCATCTTCGCTCCCTTTTAACGGATACAAGACACCGTGCGAGCGAATTCGACACCCTGTTTGAGTCCACGGCTTCAGCAGAGCGTGTTCCTCTGGCGTTCGGCGCGAGGCGGCCGGGCGCAGGCTATAGCCACAGGTCTCCCGCGTTGCGGGAAAGCCCAGCTCCGCACACGCACAGCCCCGAGCAGGGGCCTTCATAAGCAGCCCCGCTGAGCGGCGCTGTCGGTTCACCCGGATAAAGAGATTAAATGGTAAATGGACTGCATTTATATAGCGCTTTTATCCAAAGCGCTTTACAATGGATGCCTCTCATTCGCCAGAGCAGTTAGGGGTTAGGTGTCTTGCTCAAGGACACTTCGACATGCCCAGGGCGGGGTTTGAACCGGCAACCCTCCGACTGCCAGACAATCGGTCTTACCTCCTGAGCTATGTCGCCCCTGATGATTACATCATCTCCTCCCGGCTCGTCATCATCATTATCGGCAGCCCAGTTACGAACCAGTTCTGTTCTAAGATCGCGCGGCAAGCAAAGCCTGAAATGCCACCTCTCAGAGGCAAAGTCTGCGCGTAAGACGAGATCTGCATAATTTACAGGTGAGCCGCTGCCGCTAGCCGTTAGCACGCCCCCCTGAGCAGCTGAAGACTTGTTGTGTGTGCGCAGTGTGTGTGTGTGTGCGCAGTGCGTGTGTGTGTGTGCGCAGTGTGTGTGTGTGTGTGCGCAGTGTGTGTGTGGTGCGCGCGCAGTGCGTGTGTATGTGTGCGCAGTGTGTGTGTGTGTGTGCGCAGTGTGTGTTTACTGGCTCGGAGCACACTGCTTTGTGCTTTGCTTTGTTTGCATTGCTTTGCTTTCTGCTTTGTGCTCTGTATCGGGAAAGAAAACGCCCAGGATTCGGGCTCGTTATCAAAGAGGATCCACTGGGTCCACTGAAGCCCGTGGAGAGGAGGGCGGACCCCTCCTTCCTCCCCCCCCACCACCCACCCCCCCCCCACGCAGATGAAAGCTTATTGTTTCTGCACGCACAGCTCTTCTCTCCCGCACCTGCTGAGGCATCCACAGCCACTCCAGCCGCTTTCCCCTTTCGCGAAAAGAGGCGGCCACAGCAGCTGTGATGGCGGACAAAGCACTGCTGAAAGCCCTGGGGGAGAGCCTGCTCGCCTGATTGTCCTTCAGTTAATGGGACACCTTCAGACCACCTTCCACCTCTCTCCAGCAGAGTGAAAGGCAACAGGTTTAGAAAGAGCCTTCTGACTAATAAGCGCATGGCCCCGCCAGCCGTCCCACCGCTGACCCCAGCTCGCCCCCGTCCGCGCCTCCGTGTCACGCAGAGCAAGATTCACCCTAACGGGGCAAACACCGAGAACCACGCCGCGGATAAGGTAGTGGGGTAACCGGAGCGCGCGGTGAGAGGTTCGGCCGGGCCGCCCGACACCATCACTCTCCTGTCGGTACGCGGCTACGGGAGGCAGCCCGTTCACCGCTGTGATCTCACTCCCTCACTCTCTCTCTCTCTCTCCGTCTCTCTCTCTATCTATCTCTCTGTCTCTCTGTCTCTCTCTCTCGCTCTCTCTCTGTCTCTCTGTCTCTCTCTCTCTCTGTCTCTCTGTCTCTCTCTCTGTCTCTGTCTCTCTCTCGCTCTCTCTCTGTCTCTGTCTCTCTGTCTCTCTCTCTCTCTGTCTCTCTGTCAAATTCAAATTCAAATTCAAATTCAAATGCTTTATTGGCATGACATATTTTAAAATATATATTACCAAAGCGTAGTGATAACAGTAATTAACTACAGTAAGAATATATAATTAAAAAGAAAAAAGAAGACAAGCAGAAGACACGCATGCATATATATATATACACATATACACATATATATATATACACATATACACATACATATATATACACATATACACACACACATATACACATACATATATATACACATATACACATATATATATATATATATATACACATACATGTACATACATACGCACACACACACACACACACACACACACACACACACACACACACACACACACACATATACATATACATACAAACACATATGCATATATATACACACACATACATATGTTTGCTGGATGTTCACCCATTGTCCCTCAGGCTGTGACAGGCAAAAACGTATCTAGCTGCGAGTGAGGCTGTCGCTCCTTCTCCTAATAGGACTCGCAGCTTTTGGTCATTTGTTAGGGAGGGAAATTTGTTTAGGAATGTTGAATTTTGGATCTTATTAAAATATGTTTCCCTTATCTGTGAATATTTTTCACAATATAACAGGAAGTGCATCTCTGTCTCTACCTCTCCTGTCTTGCAGTGACCACATATACGTTCTTCTTTGGGTAGCCATGTTTTTTTGTGCCTTCCTTTTTCAATTGCTAAGGTGTGGTCACTGAGCCTGTCAGGATTTGTCTCTGCTTTGTATCTCTGACAGAGGAGAGATACTCTGCCAAATTGTATTCTCTGTTTAGGGCCAAGTAGCAATTAAGTTTATTTTGTGTTTTGGTTTCGTTATTCCAGTGTTCCAGATAGGCATCTTTTGTTTGTTTAATTATTTGGTTTATTCTAATTTCTGGTTTTAAAGCAGCACTGGTCTGAGTTTGGTCAGTGTTTGGTTTTAGTTGGTTAGTGAGTCTCATGACCAGCTGACTGAGAGGACTCTTTTGGGGTTTCAGGTCTTGGGTTCTCAGTGCTTGAAATTGCATTGTGTCTTGGGGACTTGATTTGAGGTGCATCCAAAATTTAAGTGCTCTTTTTTTATGTTAATTATCAATGGGTATCTGCCTAATTCTGCTCTGCATGCATTGGTGGGAGTTTTCCTTTGGTTTTTCCTTTCCTCCTGTCTCTCTCTCTCTCTCTGTCTCTCTCTATCTCTCTCTCTGGTGGGTGGGTGGGTGGGTGGTGTCTGTTTTTATTTATTCATGTACTTAATTATTTATTTATTTTCTTCTTTTCTTTTTTAATTGAGTGTTTTGGTTTCTTCGTTTTTAATTTTTCTTTTTTGTTTATCTTTTTTTGGTTTCTTTTTTTCTTTCGGTGAATGTTTTGGTTTTCTTGTTGGTGCCTGGGGTTTTGTGCAGGTCATGGGGTCGTGATTCTTTGTTTTATAAAAATGGCTTTTGAGGTCTTGTGAAGGTTGGTGGAATGGTGAATAAAGCAGACCTTAAAAGTCAAAAAGTCTCTCTCTCTCTCTCTCTCTATTTATCTATCTCTCTCTACTCTCTCTCTCTGTCTTTTATTTCCCCCCCCTCTCTCTCTCTCTCTCTTTCTCTCTGCAGCCTGGCCTTTCTGTAAGCATGCTCCTACCACAGCTCATCAATATCCCTGCAAAAAACATTTTTTTTTTTTTAATTTTTTTTTTAATGAACACGGAAAATAAATGCATAGGTTGTGTGTGAAGTCATCACCGCCCCTGAGCTGGGATTACCGCGTAGCAGGAGTACAGCGGAGGTAGTGTGTAATGCGCTAACAACCGGAGCTGGCTAATCCCTCCCCTTCCCGGCAAGGCCTGGGATCGCTTCAAAGCGCAACGCCTCCGGCCCACCTCTGAAAGGACTTAATTCATCTCCCGCAAACTCTTAGACAGAAACCAGAGTTGGGCTACCGTTGTACATTAAGTTCGTGTTTATATATGTTAAACCCTGCCTTCAGAAATCTGGCACTGCAGCTGTTGAATCCGTTGCTGTGCATCTTTCATCTTTCCCAACTTTCAGTGTGTTTTTTTTTTTTTTTTTTTTTTTTAAATAACTTTTTCAGAGCACTGTTGATAACAATTTAACATGCAACTGAAAATAATGAGTCTGGAGACCTTACGGATCACTAGCCCCTAAAATGCCAACGTGGATAATAACCGTATCTGTCAAAAAACATTTTCTCTTCTAATTTATTGTCATGAAGGCAAGTCATAAACCACAAGAGATTAATTAATTCCCTTAGTGTTTTCTGTGCAGTCTCGCACTGCACTCTTATAACAGCAAACTCAGGGGGTGTGCTGCTATAGCTTGTGAACTAGGGGGATTTAAGAGTATTTATATATTGAGATGATTATATATAAAACATCTAAATGACCACCCTTAACTGGCAGAATGCTAAATTGTAAATGTTTTCTGTGGGGTTTTTTCTTGGTGTGCCAGTTAAATGGTTAAGGCCCCTGGAGAGACCGACGCGTAAAAACCTGTGAAAACCAGAACCGCACTCAAATTCATTTTCAGCCCCTTCTCTAAAAAGCGGCGTCGAGCTCTTAAATCTCCCCCCCCCCCCACCCCCCCCCCCCCACCCGCTCAGGCTCAGTAGCTTATCGAACCATTATGTGCGGGATCCGCACGGTTATTAGCAGAGACGCATAAATGCACTTCAGCGTCAAGTAATGCATCCATTAGTCTGTGGATGAGGAATCGTGACACAACAACAGAGGACTAGACTTCCATTTCTTTCACTCCAAAATACAAAAAAAAAAAAAAACAATTTCAAGGGGCCCGTCCCATCTAAAAATCAGCACTGAGCACCGTGGCGGTGGAAAACGTGCAGCGCTTTGTAATTTCTGTAGGACGGTGTAAAATCTACGCCGTCGCAGCCACGCTTCTGCACGCGAGTCCGTGGACGAACGCAATCTCACAGCTCTGCTTATCACCTGCAGCGCTGGGCAACTGCGTGGGTGGAGGTGCGCAAACACTTCCCCCCGATAGCAGCACGGCCAAGGGAGCCGCCCGCGCGGGCGAAGCACAGCGCCAGCGCATCGCGGCGCAGAGGCACGGTACAAAGTGCAGCCGGCGGCGCCGGAGGGAAGAAAACAGCCTGAAGCAGCAGACTCAGGTTGAGTGACATCACAATGGGTGGTCAAGAGTTTTTGAGTGGCGGTCGCCACGGGGATATCTCACCATTGCCAAGGCTACAGCAAATAAGACTGCCTAACGACTGCTTGTCTGCCCCAGTAACTGCTTAAGCACAGAGTGGCATGGATTGGCGCAGCACATGGGTGCCACGGAGATTTGGGTCTCGCGATTAAACGTCTTTGTGGATGGGGGGACTAAACTGATCAATCTCAAAAAGTTTTAGCCGTGGCAGAAAAAGTCACAGCCGTGCGACAGGGATGTTCTTGTGAAAAATGCATGCAGTTGTTTGCGTTCGACTGAGTGGGTGTTCCATTTCAACATTTCAGAAAAAAAGATAAGATAAGATGAGGTGAGGTAAGATAAGATAAGATAAGATAAGATAAGATAAGATAAGATAAGATAAGATAAGATAAGATAAGATAAGATAAGATAAGATAAGATAAGATAGACTTTGTCCCATTACATTACATTACAGGCATTTGGCAGACGCTCTTATCCAGAGCAACGTACAACAACGTGTATAACCATAACCAGGAACAAGTCCCGAAGGAAATTTGTTTTAGACACATCTGGTGCTTGCTGTACGAAGACAGTACACATAATAACACACAATAGGACAGCACAATTGCACATTGCTCATTATACATACATTTAAGACAGGTACCTACAATACATACAGCACATACATACATTATATACGTAATACACAAATTGCACAACACAGCAGACCTCCTAGCTCCTTAATTTTCCAAACTAATATGCCGCAATGACAAATATCAAATTAGTGTTGTCATCTTTTCTCAAATAAAATGCAACAAAACAGAACATCAAACAACTGCACTTGTTTTGCACGGCAATAATTCGCCATCAGGTACATCTGACAGTGTATCATTCTAAAGAAAAATACATTCTATTGCAAAATCTTCCAAATAAAATGCCCTTACTGCCATATTATGATCCCCGGTGAACTATAAACTGTAAATATTTAATTTTGAACAATCACGACCACATATTTCAGCATTATGAAGCTGTGTGGTTTTGCTTTGATCTCGTATTACATTATTTGTTAAAAATAAACCAATGAATAGTGCAATGAAAGCCATAGTGCGTATTCTGCAGCCAGGAATTTTTGAATGACTCAGCCAGACACAAAGACAGGATTGTACATGTCCCTCAAACAAAAACGTTTTCTCAATTTCAAGACTTGTTTCAAGCAAGTGTGTTCCGACCGAGGCAGTAAAAGTTTCAACAACAAAAAAAACAACAAAAAAAAAGTGCTTTCGCTGGTCTTGAACATGAGAAGATGTAGGTGTGGCTCTGCAGCATGGCCCGTACAGCCACAAAGTAAGTAATCATTAATCTGCTTCACCTTGTAGAATTGCAGTGAGGGAAATCTCAAAAGACACAAACCAGGAAGTCAACAGAGAGACATTCCAGATGGCATCAGAGTTCAGCACTGAGTGAGTACTTATCCTAGCGCTAACAAAGAGCCTCTTCTCTCAAAAAAATTAGTTAGACTGACTAACAAAAATTGTTTCATTTAAATAATTTCTTACATTGTGGATACTTATGAAACATTGCGCGTGTCGAAAAAAAAAATGAATGAAAATTGTGGTTTTAAAACTCACAGCACATTTTTAAACTGGCTTTATTTAAATGAATTAATATATTTCACTGCACATTGTATTTTTTAGCCTATTATTTAGTTAAGCTGTATTCAGCACTACCCATTATAAACGCAACATAATTTACATAATAAATCACAATTACATTTGTATATTAAAGTCACATTGTTTTCTGTTTATGATTGATTATATGCTGTTCCCCACACGTCAACACTGTGTGTTGCTCAGAATTTTATTCTTCCGACAGGATACAGATTTACTTTCACCCCTGAGGCACTCAGTTTACTGTTTATTGTCATTGTTGTTCCGTACGCTGATAATAACCCAAAAGAGCAAATCCGGTTTTGTACATGCTTTGCTTGAGGAGCTGGCTAAAACATAATACTGACACATTAGTCAAGTAAATCACATTACGAACACATATTCTAACCACTTATATGCAACAATATGACCCGCTCTACCACCAAACAATAAGGTGCAAATATGGTTCAGGGGTGGGAAAAGTTAGACCACAATAATTTTTTTAAAACAACGTGTTGTTAATTTTTCTCAACAAACATATTTAAATTGTTTAGTGTTACTTGGCCAGAGATTTGATAAACAGTATTGCATTGCTGATTAAAGAAGTCAACTAAGAATTTTTTTTGTGCTTTTTTGGCGACTGGCTCATTTTGCTAGTAAATTGTCTTGATGACATAGATAGAAATGAGTTTTAATGAGTAAATTCTATAGTGGAATCAGGAAGTATATTTTTAAGCTGAAAGCTTTCAGTGAACAGATACGCTTGCCAGGCCAGTAGGTACAGACACCACCAGGCTTGCTGCAGTGGTAGTCTAAAGGGAAATGGCAAGCCTAAATGATCTGAATGGGCTAGATGGTTCAATTCAGTTTTCAAATATTTTGATGTCTACATAGCCTGCAGCAGGGTTTCCCCCAGAAAAGTTGTTAGGCCCGGTGGCAAGTATCTTTTGACAGGGGAGTGTCTTTTTTGATGGGGGCCCGGCGCGGGCCAGCGACAGACTGATGGCAGCATTAAGGTAGGGCCCTATAGTTTCTGTGATAACAGAATCACGGACGGAATCGCGAAATTGAGAATTTAAAAAATCTATAACACAGATTCCATAGGGCCCTACATTAAGTCAGTGCTAAAAGCTGACTGGAGATTTGAAAATATAACTACGTAATGTGAATGTTGTTATAAATAAGTCATTTATTCAACACACATTTTAAAAAAATCAACAACTATTTACAGCATAGCATAGTCTTACAAAGAAACTGACAACAATGTACAATAGACTTGGAATGCTGTGTTTTCAACAACAACAAAATAAATTAAATTAAAATAAATAATATCAAAGTTTTTGCACTCTACAAAAAACTTGAAAAATGTCCTGATTGGGTACTGATTCTTACAGCCTTGGAATGCTGGGCACATTTCAATAACAACAAAAGAAATAAAAATAAATAATATCAAAGTTTTTGCACTCTACAAAAAACTTGTATTCAAGTCCTGATTGGCTACTGAATCTTACAACAAGCCTTGGAATGCTGGGCACATTTAAATAGGGATGGGAATCGCGAACCGGTTCCAAGTTGTCCTATTCATTGGAATCGTATCTGGCTCCGAGCTTATCGATTCCGCTTGTCGCAGCCAGCATCTTTTTACGACAGATGCGCGTTGCAAAACATTACATTACATTACATTACATTATAGGCATTTAGCAGACGCTCTTATCCAGAGCGACGTACAACAAGTGCAAAAACAATGACGTAACGCCTTGGGGGAGGCACGCACGCAAGGCAGCCTCTCTCAGGTGTTTGTTTTGGACAGCAGCTGTTACAACAAATTTGATCCGGGCTGCCAGCCTTGATACATTCTGTTGCGATAACGATTCTAAGACAACTCAGCAATTTCTTTGGATTAAGAGGTTATTTTCTAGCCTGAAATGCGATCGTATTACTAAATGGCTACACATGTCATGTAACGTGCTAGTAGTTGGCTATCTCCCTGGATATGAAGTACATGTTTTTACCAATAATAATAATAATAATAATAATAATAATAATAATAATATTAATAATAATAATAATAATAAATGTGATTTTATCCATGGAAATATCTATACAAAAAGGCAAAATAAATGTCGTGTTTGCGATTGACGTCGTCGTAGATGTCAGAAGGAAATGTCACTGATTTAAAAAAAAAAAGGTTTGCTCTCTTTGCAGTGGTTTCGGCTGGAAACGAGCTGTAAGAGCGGGATATGCACAACGCTGCCTACAGATTGGCTACTGAATCTTACAACAATGTACAGCATTGGAATACTGGGCACATTTCAACAACAACAAAATATATATGTATCTGTGTTACTGACTGTTTGGCTAGCTAGCTAAGTTAGCTAAATGACCACGTTGTCATGCACATTAGTGTCATCAAGCTAACGTTATTAATAAACAAGTGAAGTCGTTATTTCGATGGTGATTAATAAATCATGTAATGTTACAATGTATCGAACGTTACATTCATGCTACTAGTTTAACGTTACCTACACACTGCTTAAGTTAATATAAAAAGAATGTACTTACCGACGAGATGAAGTGATAACACAGTTTGTAACGAGGTTAGTTAGCCTACTAAAGAAATGGTGCCTTGCTAGGTACCGTTAGCTTGTGATAGTTGGAAGCATCAAGTGTTGAATGTCACTCTATGCACAATGAGGGTAAAGAACAGACCTGCTGTTTTCCTATAGTGCGTTCACATTTTAACCAACAGATGTCGCTAGTGAGCTTTCCAACCTAGCCGCCCCACTGTAACTGTAGTTTAAAAAACATCTTTAAAATACTTTTTTTTTTTAATCCCTGATGCTTAGGCCCGGCGGGGGGTCAATACACTGGCGGAAACCTTGCTGTAGTGGTAACTTTCACATTCACCATGACATTCACAAAATATCAAAATGGCCTCAGTTTAGAGTGCTGTGGTGAATGCGTGGGGTTTGGCAATGCTGTGTTCAGTTATAGTCCGATTATAGTCAGCATGCTGGGAAACAAGGTTATGAAAAGTTGTTTGCTAGTGGTTATTTTGTTAATACATTGTTGAATATTGGTAGATTCTGTTTCTGTTATTACTGTCCCAAATGTATACAATGTCCTTTGATGCTAAATGCAACCCTACAGGGTAGGGTATTCACTGATACACACTCTGAAAAATATGAGAAAAAGTGCCAGAAAACAGAAAACAAATGCTTGTGATTGGAGTAATACACTATAGGTGTGTAAAATTACATTTTTCTTGTAAATAATGCTTTTTAGTACCCAAGTAGAACATTTTTGAACTTTCAGAGTACTTTTGGGAAATGTGTTCCTCAAAGAACAGAAATATATCCACACTGTACATTTACTTCTGAGAGTGCAGGTGTGCTATATTCACTATCACTGCTGCCCCACAGGTAGACAGAACTCACTGTTACAGGTGTGCAGTAGGGGAGAGTGGGCTCCATTATCACACATTTTGTCTTTCACTCGATTACTAAGTGACCACTTGCATGACAATGACAATATTTCGTAATGAAATTTTTCTGTGCCTCTTTCAACTATTGCTGATGTTTATTAAACTCCGTTGGAAACATGAAAGTTACAGTTTGACTACAAATTAAACACCCATTCTAACAATGGACCCGGCGAGGTTGTTTGTTACGATGGGTGAGATCAATTGTTAAAAACTTTTTTTTTAATTAATAAATTAATTCAGAGTTCATGTTCATGTTTCCTCCCAGTATTGGTACATGTGCAGTTAATATGAGCTCCAACCTGTTATTTTTATTCAAATTACTTTGGAGTTGATTTCATATGCAAGCACCTCCGATGTTTGTCATCCAGTCCAGTTGGATTCAGTGTGTTGGTGGAATTCACAGCTAAAAACATGACAGTAGCTGAAAAAATAACCATGGCGCAAAAAAAAGAAAAAAAAATTTTAAATACGACGTTCGGTGAACAGAGCACGAAATTGATCCAAAGCCGGTCACTTGAAATAGAAAGTGAAAGAGGGTATGTATGGGGGGTTTGCAAGGCGATTGACTGCATACTAGCGTATTTCGAATCTGCCAAAAAAACACTGCGTAACAACTGAACCCATATCCCAATGGACGCCGCTCTCCCCTACTCACTGCTGCCCTGCTGCCAGATGATGCTTGCATTGTGTGTTTGAATATTTGAGCTTCAAGAAAGTCCACAGCACGTAACACAGCTGAGCCCTGCATACTGTATACGTTACAGGTAAAGTCAAACATGGAGATCCGGACAGCCCTGTTCTTTTGGCTCCTTCTAAGTAGCTCTGCAGCGACTAGTAAGTAATGTTTCACAAACCGAACTGACGTGTCCATATAATGTACTGTAGGACAGGCCAATTAACTGAGGGATTTGCATTCACCATGCCAACCGTTAATTCCTAGATAGCATTCTTTGTTTGGCAATGAACGCATACATAATTTTTTTTTATTTTTATGTATTTATTTACTGCATTGGCATTATAAAATACATTTGTCAAGTGCTAAGAGCATGAGCGTCCGTTGCTTGGCTTTGTTCTTACTACCGATACTAGACTGTTGTGATTTCATATGCGATGGTTGCAACGAGAGGACTAACAGTACTTCAACTACGCTTCAGTTACGCGCGTAGTGCGCTCGCGGTCGCTGCGCGTTCGGTGAGTGTCCTATCGGTGCCGCTTCCCTGCAGCAAGAGCAGAGTCACGGCTTCTGCGCAGATTACATCTCCCTCCTTCCGTCCCCCTTCCTCAGAATTAGTGCAGCTGAGCACCAGCGATTTGGTAGCGGAGCCCTGCCACAGTAACGTGACGCTACGCTGCAACGTCTCCAAGGAGGCGGGCCTCAAGGTGAGCAGCCTCTCCTGGATCCGCAAGCGCGATAATAAGACTCTGTGCGATAATAAGACGGGGCTGAAGAGCCACGACGGCCACAGGATTCGGTGTAGCTACACGCCCCCGACGCAGCTGGCACTCACCTTCACACACCTGTGGCCCACAGACCGGGGCGATTACATCTGCAAGCTACGGTCCAACCGGGGCATAAAGAACAACACATCCAAGGTGGACGTTGAAGGTGAGTGCCATTCAGTTTTTCCAACAAATTTTATTTTATTTTATTTTTTAAAGGAAAGAATCACACCCAATGTAATAGGCTATTTCAAAAGCCTTTGATGTTTTTACTTAAAAAAAAGGTGAGTATTTCTTCTCTGTTGGTGTGTATTGCATAGATAGTATTGCTATTTGTGCCCGAAACTACAGTATGTGGATCCATAGAGCGTCCAGTGTCCAGAATTATTGGCACTCTTGACAAAGATGAAGACTATTTAAAAAAAAAAAACAAATGAGATGTTCTGTCATTTTCCCCACACGGTTTAAATACTTTATTTCGTGACATGGAATCATGTCACGGTACGGGTGCTGGGACCCAGGTGCAGAGTGGGAAAAAACCACGAAACTCAAAAAGGGGAAAATTAACAAAGACTTTACTAACAGGCAAACAAACAGGGAACAAACAAGGCCACAATGGGCAAAACCACAAACTCAAAACATATCTAAAAGCAGAAAACAAGGGGGACTCACAAATACAGGCAGGGCAGAACACGGTCAGAGCAGAACACAGGCAGGCAGAACACAAGGGTAATTCAAACAAACACAAACAGGTCACAAACACAGGCAGGTACATACGGTCGGCGCAAACATACGTAGGAAACAAACACAGGAACAAAGGAAATGCAGAAACTCCAAAAAAACCCTAGAAAACCAAGACATGGGCAGGAACACATGGGGCAGAGGCTTACGCACAAACAATCTGACATAACCACAAGGAACCAGCACCTGAGTCAAGGGAGGGGGAAACTTAAATAGACAGGGGTAACAAGACACAGGTGAACTCAAAAAACAATCAAACCAGAAGGAGGGGATAAGACACAGGTGGGAACAATGATGGGATAACGAGACAATGAAACAATCATACAATTAACAGGGGGGGAGCAGGACACAAAACAGAAGTGCCGCCATCTGGCGGCCCAACAGGGGAAACACAGACAGGAAAACAGGACCATGACAGAATCAACAAAAACAATACATTTTTCAAATAAATACATTTATTTCCAAAAACGAAATTGCTTTCACAAGTATTGCCACCCCAGCGATTAGTACTTGGTACAGCCTCCCTTGGCAGAAATGAACAGCATTGAGCCTTTTCCTATAATGTTTGATAAGGTTGGAGAACACATTTGGAGGGGTCTTGGCACAGAAATGTAATATGACAGTTACCTTATTTTTTTATACCCTAGTGAAACCAACACTGATGGTGTGCCACAATACAGTTTCTTTAGGGTCCAAGAAACTGAAATTTGCTGATGTGTTGTTTCAGTACATTTTGGAATTCCCAAATTACCCAGAAATATTTTTAAATGACTCTTGCAAAGACAACAAAAGGCCTGTGCTTTCCCCCTTGGCTAAGCACCAGATTTCCCGTGGCTGGAGTCAGCTGGGCTTATTGTATCTCACTAAAATTCTATGACAAAATCCTTTCTACTCCATATGTAAATAATGCTCTTGCCACTTTTGTGCGGAAGTCGGAAATGCACCGTGCCTTCTCTGGCTGCTGCAGAAGTACCAATACGCTTTCTTCTTTTCCAAGAAATGAAGAGACCCACAGGAGATGAGTTTAATGTCTGGAGGCACTACGGCCACTGTAACATCGTAACAATCCCAACAGCTGATAGTTGTAGCGCCCATTTTTCAACAAGGTCTTCACCAATAATCTGCAAAAACAGTGTGGCTTTGCTAAAAAGGTTAGAGCTGGGGCACTATACAGTGCCTTCCGTTTCTACGCCTCCCAACTGATAGTGACTCTCCCGGTGGCGGCAGAACAGACGCCTGATAGGTCGTAAGTAGGCGGCCTACTGTTAGCTAGCAATTATGGAATACCTTCCAAGCTTAGACATGTGGAGTTACAGCCTTTCTTTATTCAGGTGTAGCGCCTGGAGTTTGAGACTGCCGTCGAGTCGAATGCTGCTGTGCACCAGCTCTGTGTTACAACATCATTACACGTTGAGTGCAGGTTTAACTGTACAATGGTAAACGCCTAGCTTATGTTGCTTTCTTTCGTGTTGTCTGGTAGTCTGGGCAACGTGCTCTAACCCTAGCAATGAGGAATGGTTAATATATGAGCTGTTTTTAGGGCTGAGAATATCCGTGAGCGCAGGTTAAACACCCACCCTGTCCTTGTCTGCTGAACAAGTCGTGACAATCTAATAGTGTTCATTGCAATTTAACTGTGTTAAAAACTTGAAAAAAATATTAAGAAGACAATCAATTGTCACTTCTGGGGAATACAACCACACATTGAATCCAGTTTCCTGGACCTTTAAGACTGAGATTAACTTAAATATGGAGCATTTTATTACAAACTTAACTCTGTTTTTATTTAAAATAATTTTTAGGGCTCCCAATAATTTTGGTGCCTATGTTCTTGAGAAAAATAGTATAACTCAATAAAGCAGATATTTTTAAAGAACAATTATATTACAGTAAAAGCTTACAATGTTCTTATATGTTTGAGCATAAAGTGTACCTCATTATTCATGTGGTTTATTTAATATGGCCTTTTTTCCTCTCATTTTCATCAAGATTGCCAAACATTCTGGACCTGATTTTCAGTGGGATGAATTAATATTAATGAGAAATTCTGCATTTAGGCATTTAGCAGATGCTCTTACCCAGAGCACCTTATACACAGATATTCTTAAACCATTTAATACTGCAACAATTCAGGCAATAGACCATAACTAGAGCATTTTGTATGCAAGAGGGGTTTCGGCTTTTTGGTGGTTTCGGGGTGTGGGGGGGGGGGGGGGGTACCCCCTTACTGCAGGATACAGCTGTGCCACCTGGGAATCAAACCTGCAGCCTCTGAGCTACAAGTAACGTTCCCTAACCATTACAGTACATTACATTACATTACATTCATTTGGCAGACGCTTTTATCCAAAGGGACGTACAAAAAGTGCATTTCATGGTCATAGACAACTGCTAAACACGGGTTCAGTAAGGTACAATACTTATTTTGTACCGCTATTTCTAGCCGAGAACACAGTACACTGGCACCAGTCTAAAACCACACAGGTCATGCAGTCCTGGACTTGAATACTGGAAGCTTCAGGAGTGGAGCTCATCAGGTCACTGTATACATCTTACTCGGCCAATTTTTTAACTGCGTTTGTGAGGCCCCCTCTGACTCGTCTTCTGTCATCGGATCAATGTACGATTTAAAAAAAAGTTTTCTCTTTCTCTCCTCCTAAAGAATGTTACGGGAAGGTCTACACGGACTACTCGCCCTCGAAAGTAGGCTGCCATTTCCACGGGGTCTACCCCCGGGGCGAGGTGCACTGGTTTCACCGTGGGAAAAATGTCACCTCCGATTCGACGGCGGCCGACCCCGGCGACCCCAACCCCAAGGGGATGTACAACGTGTCCAGTACCCTTCGGACCGAAGGTGACCCAAACGAGTACAACTGCTCTTTGTGGATCCCGGGCGCAAAGACCTATCTGGCCAGCGCGCTGGTACATGGGTCAGAGAGAGGCACGAGGCTTGCGGGCAGGGGGCAGGCTGTCTCCGTGCACATAGTTGGATTGGGCTGGCTCCTGATCCTGGCCGGAGTCCTTATCGTGTGATGCATACGACCATAGAGCAAATGCTGTCACAACGTCACCTGTTGGTAGTGTTGCGACTTACTCAAATTACGACCAAAGTGCAACGTTGTCATTAGTGTGTTTGTAGGGCACATCTCGGCACCAGGTCCTTATTGTTATATTTCCTGGCTGTTGTGTATGAGTACAATGAGTCCCAAGTTCAAATATTAATGATGCAGGAAGTGTGATTGCTGGATAAAGAAAGGGGTGTCGTCAATGGACTTTGTCACCGGTAAGGTCCAGTCTTGGCAATGTACGTATGCATGAGTGACAGCGCCGGGAAGCTACATAAACGTTGTTTCAAAATGCTCAAGCGCCACAGCAAAATTTTGTGGAGAATTACTGCCCTCTGGTGTCCAGATTATGTAAAACATGTCGATCGCCCTTTCCGGTGCACGACTTGGTTGGTAAACCGATTTAAAACATCGTGACCTCTTCTTTGTGTTTCCGCGTCTGGACTAGCAGAACAGTGACACGGCCGTCTAGTCCATGACCACGTGTACATGTCTATGGTCTATGTCTATGGTCTAGCCCCTGCTGCCTCCATGCCCATGCTCTCTAATGAACAGTGCCTCAGTACAGAATCCGATACGCTATGCCGAGATGGGTGCATGTTTCCTAAGCCTGACACACACTTCCTGCCTTGCTACGTGTTGCCACTACATATATTGTTCAGTGTGTTATTTCCTTTCTATATGCATATGCCCTTCTTGTACAAATGCTTATAGTCAATAGAAAATTGATTAACTACCCTTCAATGTAAGAAGCTGGTTTATGCTTGGACTTGATCTGTATGACCATTAAAAATAAAAGAACTTATAAATTATGTATTTCTCTCCTTGTATACCACAAATTTCATGCTTGAGATTGAAATGTCTGCACCATCAAACAAGCCTTCTTAACCACAAACACACATGTATTTTATGCTCAACTAACTATTCCCTGAAATTGAAAATATAGTTGGCTCAACAGGGGGCTACAATGCCTTTGATGCATTACATTACATTACAGGCATTTAGCAGACGCTCTTATCCAGAGCGACTTACACAACTTTTTTTTTTACACAGCATTTTACACTGTATCCATTTGTACAGCTGGATATATACTGAAGCAATTCCGGTTAAGTACCTTGCTCAAGGGTACAACAGCAGTGTCCCGGGAATCGAACCTACGGCCTTTCGGTTACAAGCCCAGTTCTTTCCCACTGTGCCACACTCCGGCAACAACTTCAGCCTCTTCGAATGGGTCATACTACACCCCCAGGCCAAGTGGCCTGACCTGCCCTGCTCCCCCAAAGCTTTATGTTTTGAACCCTGAGCCTGAGTCAAGTGGAGAGGGCGCAGTCAAGGAAACGATAATAGCTCTATGCCTCAAAGAAATATGACCACCCCCACTGCAAAAATGAATGATCAATAATAAGAAGAATTATTATTATTATTATTATTATTATTATTATTATTATTATTATTGGTAGCAGGTAATATTTTTCTACTGGATGCGCACAGTTTGCGTGTTCTCCCCGTGTTCGCGTGGGTTTACTCCGGGTACTCCGGTTTCCTCCCACACTCAAAGACATGCATGTTAGGTGTGCTCCTGCAGGTGCCCTTGACCAAGACACTTGCCTCAGAACTGGAGTTGGTCCCCAGTGGGCAGCTGCACTGTGGCTGCCCACTGCTCCTAGGTAACTAAGGATGGGTCAAAATGCAGAGGACAAATTACCCCACGGGGTTCAATAAAGTATGTCTCATTTTGAAAGTTAAAAAGCGTATTTCCCAAAATGGTGAACTATCCCTTTAACAAAGCACAGTAGTGATTCCAGAGAAGGACAGGCTGGGTGGGTCATTTCTTTGAGCCATTACTCTCATTTATTCACAAAGGAGAATGCCGCTTTGAACATTGCGGGCTGTCTTGGTCTTTTTATAACACAACCGCCGCCCCTAATTCAAATCTGCCAAACACAATACACCCAAAGCCGAACCGATTATCTCACTGTCCAATCCCAAAATGGCCGTGACGCCACTACAGTATTTTCCTGAAAGACCAACCATGCAATTGGTTTAAAAGTCAGATTCAAACAGTTTTCTGATGGTTTGCCAGAAAAGAGTGGTCTACAGACAGAGATACAGTAGATTGTCTGCGAGTTCTTTAGAAGGCTGTGCAGTGAAACAGAAAGGTATATTTGAAATAAATTTTAAAAAATGTGCCTAATCATTCTTTTTCAGCTAAATGAGAAAAGAAGGTTTCTGGTCCTCAGCAAATACAGATTCACTAATTGAGTCATATGGGCATTCATTTAAAATGTAATAAACACTGTAGAATTTTTTCATTTTTCTGCATCCATGTAATTTCTGAGGTAATGTGCAAGGTCACAATTAGCACTGTAAAGGTCTTCATCTCCAACGGACATGAATATTTATGAGTACATTTGTTGTAGCTTATGATTAAAAAATTTATAGCCACACAAAAAATATGACCTGAAATTTGATCCACTGTGTATAAAATACAAACAAACATAAAAATATATTGCCCTCATTGAAAAGTGGCTTGCTGATATTGGTCAGCACACTCATTCCTGGAGACCTTTCTTCCGTTTAAAATCAGTTCGGAGTCAGGCTGTGTTTTCCAGGTTTGGGAAGCCTTGTGTACCCCTGGCACGTGACACAAGTAACCCCCCTAGTCTTACACCCACTCTGGCCTCTTGGGATTTAGATTACATTACAGGCATTTAGCAGACACTCTTATCCAGAGCAACTTAAATATTACATTACATGCATTACATTGCATTAATTTATACAGCTGGATATACACAGTATAGGAAAGCAATGCCGGTTTAGTACCTTTCTCAAGGGTACAACTGCAGCGTCCTATGTGCAAATCAAACCTGTGATCTTCAGGTTACAAGTCCAGCTCCTTACCCATTATACTACTCTGCCGCCCATTGGCTACATTGGTGTAGTATGACAGCGGCATTGTAAATGCCAGCTAAGCTTGGAACCATAATGTATAATCATTAGAAATCTGTAGTGTTTAAATAAGCTGGCATGGCGTGCTCTAAGCCACAACTTGTATATTTAAGTGATTTTGTTTAAACCGTTGATTGTATTACATTGAAAATTGAATTGTTTCAAATATTTGTTAGCAGAACCGAAATCCTTTGACTGAAACTTTCATTGGTATGAATACCATTTTCTCATCCAGCTCAACACAAATGTACTAATAGATACATAATTTCTGTACTTTCCAAAACCTGTTATTCATAGTTCTGTAACCATGACGCTCAACATCAATGAAATATTGCCCTCTGTTGGAAAAATCAAGTAACTATGGTGTGTGTGAGTTGAATCTTGTCTAGTCTCACGTCCTTGTCTAGTCGTATGTCACAAAAGTTTGTTTTCTTAATTGACCCTGTCGTACAATTAGCAATGTAGATTTCCATTAGAAAATATAAACATTTACTTACGATCATAAGAACATTGTAGAACATTTAATTTCATAAAATGTATATGAGAATAACGTCATCAGGCCATCGAGGCCAATCAGCAAGCGTTGAAGAGTTATTGGAGAACTGATGTATCCAGTCACTCCGTCTTGAGTCGTCTCTTCTTTCCGTTACACATGAAGGAAGCGGGGGGATTGTAAAACCAGCTCAGCAGAAATGAATTCATTTTAATGAAATTTTAATAACCTCGTCTCATATCCACACGGAAATACCATACAAAACTGCTGGGGCCAGTTCTGTAAATCAGGAGTTTGAGTAAGAGTGCCCTACACCTGCACAAGCTCTGAACCTCACATTCCACTTGTCCTCAATATTGTCCCTTCTAACTATGATTCTCAAACAACAGCATTTGTGCTGACTAAATTCAACTGTGATGTCTGACCTGAACCACAAGGGGGCACACAAAACACATTTGACTATTGATTTTTTTTTTTATTATTTATTATTATTTTTTTATTTTTTATTTTTTTTTTTAAACGGAACGTTGCCAACAAGGAATCCCCCCTTAATACGGAAAGGAGTAAGAATCTGTCCATACATTTTTATTTTTTGTTGCGATGGCTGCTACTGTGGCTGCGTCTCTCCGCTGTAGGTTCGCTGTTGTATGAACGTTTTTTGTACAGTACATAGAAAGTGATGCTTTTGTTTTCACTGATGGTCCGAGGCAAGGCAAGACTGCACTCGCAGCACGCGTTTGGCCTGTCAAGCAAAGCCGTGTCGATTCCTTGTCTGGTTTCGTAGTTTAATTTAGGCACTGCTCCTCATCTATCATCCTTTCCTTTTGAATTGTAAAATGCTAGATGAGTATCAGAGGGGCCTAAAGCACAGTGACATTTTACTGATATCATATCTGCATTGTTTTTGTTTGATTGATAACTTTGTATGGTGGATAATTTTTGTATGATAGGTAAGGGTCTCAGTAGGGAAGGCAGAGGGGGATTATTTGAAGGGGCAGGGTGAAGGAAATGCACGTGCTTGGCAGTTTGTCTCACACGCGCAGGGTTCTTAAATAGAGGCATCGATTTTTTTTTATTTTATTTTTTTATGTTTGACTGTTTCACTTTCTTTGTATAAAATGAAACAAGTACAATCTCCACACTCCATCTCCACTTGCAGGAAAGACAGGAGTGCGATATGCCAGCACACCGTGTGAAATGAGGTATATAAATCATCACGCGCCGGAGCGTCCTCCGTCGGCGTGCCGGCATTAATGAAGAGCTGTCAGACTGTGATTGCTGCTAACGCGCCTCGCGACGAGGCTGAGTGATGCTGGGCCGGAGCCAGCAATCTGCGTGCATCTCCCCGCGCCGGGCGGGTGATTTATCCTGGGTCCACTCCTGCACCTGAGACATGTCCGGCTATTAGTCCTGCAATCTTCTCGCGCTCACGTCTTCTTCGTCGTTATCGGTATTTGTCAGATGTGATTGCTCTGGATTGTCCGTAAAAGCCTCGACTCCCTTGCTTGGTTCGTCCCTTATATTTGCCGGAGTAGACCGGATTTTTCCGGCCCTCTGAAGAGTCTTTTCTTCTGTTTGCTTTTTTATACGCTGTGAAAGTCGGCGGGTGTGATCTGGTGCACCTAGTCTAGACTTACAGTATGACTACAGCTGCTGTATGTGACATGGGGCATACTGATAGGGAGTTAAACGATGCGATGTTATTTATACATGTTTAACAATGGGCTTATACTGATGATGTTGTATTTAATATGCTA
This sequence comes from Anguilla anguilla, assembly GCF_013347855.1. NCBI lineage: Eukaryota > Metazoa > Chordata > Actinopteri > Anguilliformes > Anguillidae > Anguilla > Anguilla anguilla. The sequence continues at coordinate 71,209,304 of NC_049202.1, read as the reverse complement.
GGCAATACATATTTATGATATAACATTATGGAAAGGGGATTTACATGGTTTGTTTGTTTGTTTGTTTTCCAATGAATTTGTAAGATTCTTTGCTCAGAATGGTTGACACTGAGATGGGGGGGGGGACTGCCAATATTTCATAAATAAATACAGATGATAAGACCACAAGCTGTGGTAGGCGGGACTAACAAGTGAGTGACATGTGCTGCTGTAATGAGACCTGTGTATGAAATGTAGGTATAAGAAACAAATTGAACATCTTGGACACCCAACTCTTGCCAATCAAAGAGGAGTGTTAGTCACGACCCAAAACTAATTGAAATTCACAGAAAAATTCTGCCCGTAAGACCAGCAAAATTAAAGGATATGGCTTCTTTCTTCTTGTTTTTTTTGTTTTTTTTTTTTTTTGTTTTTGTTTTGTTTTTTGTTTACAGCCTTACACCACTCCAGTTTGAAGTGGTTTCCTTCCTTCGTGAAGTAAACACTTCAGAATCTGTCCAGAAAGCATGCTAGAACGGGGGGGGGGGGGGGGATGCCAGCAGGATCACTGCTTCAACATGCACTCCACGCTGTGGAGCATGGCTGGATCCGCGAGTGGTTGCCATGGAGAACTGAAGCTGCCGCTGTCTCTGGCGCTCAGCCGCAGGGGGCCGCATTCTCTCCCGCTAATTAGCAGCGCCCGTTTAAAAAAAAATTTTTTTTTTGCGCATAAATGGTTTAAAATGGAATTCACAGTGGTTGGTGAGGTTTCTGGCTGGTTCCGTCCTATTATGCCGTTTCTGTTTGCAAAATTAAACCTGTTCAAACTGCTTTGACTGACAAATTCGAAAAGATATACATTTTTTTACGGCTTTACAAATAGACCTGCCAAATAAAAGGGTTTTCAGGTTCTGAGAATGCAGCATTGAGAGTGGATCCTGATGTATGATGATCTCTCTCTCTCTCTCTCTCTCTCTCTCACTGTGTGTGTTGTTTCATTTAATCCATAAAAGTCATTTTACCTACATTTTAATACAATTTCTCGCAAGAAAACATAAAATTATAAAATGTCACCTTGATTGTTCTGGCATCTTGCTTCTGAATTTTCTGTTTGGTCTCATAATTCAATTTTAATTGAAAAAAATGTTCTCTCCCTCTCCACCTTAGCTAATGTGTGGTGAGTGTTCTGGCGCAAAATGGCTGTCGTACATCACCCAGGTGGGTGCTACACATTGGTGGTGGGTGAGGTGAGTTCCCAGAGTCAGAGAAATACACATATTTCCACTGTTTCTGTGCCTTAGGTACGGGCGCCGCCCACAGCACTGATTCATGAGTCGTTATTGGCCATTCCAAATTCAGAAGAAAAAAGTGGGACTCTGAAACGACGCATTAATAAAGAAACAACAGCATCAACCCATTAAATTACACATCACTGGCTTACTGCACCTTTAATACATCCTGTATTCTGGAGAGATTTGAAAAGGACTTGTGCTTTTGTCTCACCATTGAGAAGTGAGTCAGCATCAGTAGTTCGGCAGGATGCCAAGCAGGGCTGGTCAGTGCAGGGATCGTTCATCAGCACCAGGTGCTGTGGGTCAGCACCCCAGGCCCAAGCCTAGCTCCTTTCTGGGGGGGAGGACATTTTCTTTATTTTCTTTCTTTACTTTTTTTGATTTTCTTACAGTGCATGTGAGTAAATGATATGAGGTCTTACAGTGCACGTGAGTAACTGATATGAAGGTCTTACAGTGCACGTGAGTGACTGATATGAAGATCTTACAGTGCACGTGAGTAACTGATATGGAGGTCTTACAGTGCATGTGAGTAAGTGATATGGAGGTCTTACAGTGCACGTGAGTGACTGATATGGAGGTCTTACAGTGCACGTGAGTGACTGATATGGAGGTCTTACAGTGCACGTGAGTAACTGATATGGTGGTCTTACAGTGCATGTGAGTGACTGATATGGAGGTCTTACAGTGCACGTGAGTGACATATGGAGGTCTTACAGTGCACGTGAGTGACTGATATGGAGGTCTTACAGTGCACGTGATTAACTGATATGGAGGTCTTACAGTGCACGTGAGTGACTGATATGGAGGTCTTACAGTGCACGTGAGTAAGTGATATGGAGGTCTTACAGTGCATGTGAGTGACTGATATGGAGGTCTTACAGTGCACGTGAGTGACTGATATGGAGGTCTTAGAGTGCATGTGAGTAACTGATATGGAGGTCTTACAGTGCACGTGAGTGACTGATATGGAGGTCTTAGAGTGCATGTGAGTAACTGATATGGAGGTCTTACAGTGCACGTGAGTAACTGATATGGAGGTCTTACAGTGCACGTGAGTAACTGATATGAGGTCTTACAGTTCATGTGAGTAAGTGATATAGAGGTCTTATTACATGTTTTAGGTTCAGTGTCCTCTCGTGGTGTTTAATAGGTTTGCCTTATTTGGCCAGCAGCACAGAAGGGAACTCTTATAAATGGACAATAAATGCATTTCATATCACGTCTTAAGCAGCAGCCTGTGATTTGCTGACAGGGTGATTACACCTAGCCCTCTGATGGGCGGTGAAAACATAAAATAAACTAAACAAACTTTCTGTTCACTTTATGTTTTAATATACATCAAAATAGTGTTATTCAACAAATAAGAAATAATCCAGCAAAAAAAAAAGAAACACACACACCGCAGCGAATGAGAGACAGTCAAATTGGTCTGTTTTTCACAGCCGAGTCACACAGAACATGATGTGCATGAGGCAGGAATCACAGGGCCAATCACAATGTTCCTGCTGCCATTCTCAGGGCATGGACACACATCACATGCACAAAGCCTTGGGGGCCACCTTCATGTACTGCAATCGTCAAGAAGTGGTTGCCGTGGTCGCCAGGTTCCGCCTCGACTACCTCCCCGCGTGAGCTGTGAGGAGGCTGTCACATGCTCTCCGTATGCCATCGCTGTCGGACATGACATCCTGTTGCTACGGGAAACCAAGCAGTCCCCCAGATGGAAGGTGTTTTCGATGCGATAGATGTTTCTCTTCTTTTCTCTGCACTGTGCCACATACGATCTGGATCGCGCTGAGAACGCAGCGAGAATATAACAAACTTCCGTCTGCCCTCTTAATTCAGGCAATTTCTTGATTAAATATTACACACACACGCAATCTTTTTTCCCTCCCCCTGATAGATTTGGAGACCTGATGAACTTTACATTACACTGCAATACTGCAATGAATCTCTTATTTTCATTTTAAATAGAATAGAAGTTCATTGCCACCGCCAGTATTTTATTGCCTTCTGCTTTTCCGAACCTTACTATTTTGTCATATTTTCTTGATATTGTGTTTTATAGAGTTGGTCAGTGGCACTCAGTTACAGTGCAGGTCTGTGGCTTTGATTCATTATTCAGGCGCTGTGTTCCTTGTCAGACTTATGCCCAGAGGTCTCTTGAAGGTTTCGGTTACATCTTCCCCCCCCCCCCCCCCCCCCCCCAAAACCACCCCCCCCCCCCCACATCCCCACCCCACCTCATTGTTCCTTTCTCTTTTCAGGAAAGAAAAAAAAACTTTTGGCCCTTCTTCAGTCACACTATGATGACAATGATAAAATTCAAAGGACACACTTTTATTCACATTCTCCGTGAGTCCCTCGATCAGACAGGTAAGGTGACTTTATGCCTGAATCTCGTGGGGGGAACTTCTTTAACCTCACTAATTTTGAGTTCACCTAGCAGGGTCCTAAACAAGTCCCCTGCCCCCCAATAGAGGAAAGCCTGGACCCTTTTTGGAAGAAATCTGTTATTGCCTTTGTTTATTTGTTTATTTAAAGGATCCCCATTAGCTGATGCCGTGGCAATCAACTGCTCTTCCTGGGGTCCACACCTGACATACTGTACATGGAACATTACATGATAAACATTAAATTACATTAATATACATTAAATAAAATTAATATCAAATGCAAGGATTACATTGATATAAAATCAAATAAAAATTACATTCATATAAAAATGAATTAGTGTCTAACAAGGACCCGGAGAAACACTGCTGCAATAGGAGATATGTCTGTTTGGAGTTGGCTCACTGATCTCTGGAAAGGGGCATTAGAAGGGGTTTGCTCTAAACGTGACTTCTTTGGTCATAAACTGTAGAGGTCTCACTTGGCCTGCCAGGCCCTTTGCAATTAGTGAGCTCACCAGTTCTCTTTCTTCATAATGATGTTCCAAGCAGCTGGTTTTGGCAAGCCTGAGGTTTGGCCTAGGTCTCTATTTAAAAAACATTTTATTTCTCAGCTCCCATAATGTCTTCCTTGACTTTCATTGACACAACTCTGGTCTTAATGCCGACAAACGCCAATATGCATTAAAATACCCATTAATAAAACCTGAGAATCTGCACTTTGACCACATATAAATAGTTTGATTACACATCTAAAATTATGGAATACAGAGATATCTCTTTAAAAATGGAAGTTTACTTCTGCTTCTTACAACCAGGGTGATGCGTTATAGACAAATAACCAGGGCAGCTGTGATCTCCAGCTTCAGGCAAAATAATTTCCATGTCACGAAACGAATTGCACCCCACTGGTTTCCGCTTGAAATTGGATCCACCTCGAAAAATGTCAGCTTCCAGCTACCTGGCCTCAACCATTTTATCAATATAGATTAAGACATTGAGATTTTCAATCAGAGATTTCAATTAAATGTCACAGATTGCTTTGAATCTTAAAATTAAAAAGAACTTGTTCTTTGTACATCTGTAGCCATGCAGGGTCTCTGACCCCCAATACGGTATGCTGTCTTCAAGTAATTTCCTTTCAAAGGAGAGACAATTATATGGTCTGTTTCTCAAAGGTGATAATCTAAAAACTAGGTATCCGACAAAGCCAAATCAAGAAAAAATATGGCTTTGTTCCAAAGTTATGGAGCTCACTGTATATATATATATATATATATATCAATCCATCCATCCACCCCTCCATTATCGCTTATCCTGAGCAGGGTCGTGGAGGGTGCTTGAGCCTATCCCAGCATGCATTAGGTGAGAGGCAGGAATACACCCTGTTCTGGTGTGTACACCCTAATCTATCGCAGGGCACACCTATATATATATATATATATATATATATATATATATACGTATACACACACATACCGGTCAAGGTCAAAATAATGGCATAAAAATGAATCTTTTGGTGTGTCACAGTGCTGTATCCTCATATTTATTAATTTAAATGAGGATTTAGTTCATGAAAATGCCACAGTGCTGTATTAGGCACATTCGTCAACTGCTCCAATCTCCTTTGATTGGTGGATGATAAGTGGGGGGGGGGGGGGGGGGGGGGGGGGGGGGGGGGGGGGGGGGGGGGGCACAGCATTTTCAGTCCCTGGACCATGAAGACATCCATGATAAGGCACACACTTGGCTGGCTGGCTGGCTACTGGCCACAGTGAGAGCAAAGAGGCGTCTGCTTGTGGAGGCGTCTGTCAATCTGAGCATCTTCACATGAAATATCAGCCGCTTTTTTTAAAAATTCAGAACGTTCTCATTAGCATGTGCATCCGCCCCTTTCTTGTACAGATAATTCAGTGATTTGCTGCTATTTAAAAAGCTGGAAGTTATATAACAGTTCTTTTTTTTATGTAACCCGCTGACTGTACCTTGTGTACCACCTCCTGGTTAAAGCTTTGTCTTTCCTTTTTTTTTTTTTTTTTTGCTAGTGCTTTTTTCTGTGCCCGCACCGGTACAGCCTTAGCTCCGTCTGATGAATGAAGCTGCAGAACAGACAGCTTTGTGGAGCAAAACCTTGAGGATGAGGCTTCGAAAAAAAAAAAAAATCCAGGATGCCTTGAGGATGTATGCCTCCGAGCCAGTTGTGTTTTAATGAGCCGAAAAAAAAGGCAGGGGGTTCATGTTTAATCCTCCAGCTGCCATGGTTCTATGACACTACGTTATTGTATCTCATTTCGGGACTTTATTGGAGGGGGGGGGGGGCAGAAACAGGCACGAAAAATAATTGAAAGCGTGCGAAAAGCATGTGAACACGTGAACCCCTTCTCGATAATAAACACATAACGATGACCATGAGCGACATGTCTGGAACATACTGTTCTCCCACCGGCATACGGTACCTCACGCGTGTACGCAGGCTTTCCTCCACGTCACCTGCAAATATCATGTGCCGGTTCTAATTGGTGTGTATTCACCATCCTTTTGTAGCGATAACGGGCACTGAGGTAATGCGAAAAGAAATTAGGTTCCTTTCATTCAGAATCAATTAACATATAAAATCCTGACTGGACAGCCATGTTTGACATCGGGAGTGACAAACTTAAATTAAAACTATTAATGTGTTTTGAAGATAATTTAAAGCTAAAATACGCCAGTTTTTTTTTTATTATTATTATTTGCCGGTTGAGCATAACGGCACATCGCAAAACTATAAGCTCTTCTTCGCACCGTTGTTGTTATCAATCTTTGTTGAACGGTTCCCCATTCCACAAGTGCGAGCTTCTTCACTAGCTGCTTCACCTGCGGGAAAAAAAAACTGCATTATTTTAAAATAAATTGTGCTGCGCAGTGCTGTTTGCTTGTTTTTTCAGCCGTCAGGCTCTGTTGGGATCGGACTTCGAACGTGGCTGCCGCTTGTCGGCTGGTTCGGTCGGGCTGTAGAGACATTGGGCTTAGGCGGGCCCAAGACCTATTTCCGGTGCATTTCTGATGCAAACAGTGACTCACACACGTAAACTGAAGCTCCAGTTCTGCCCTCTCCGGGCCTACGTTGAATTATTCCTGCTGTTGCTCACTCCCGTAACCGTAAATTCTGCACCATGCCATTTTGTGTTTGAGTCCCCTGGAATCTTTAAATTCATCTTTTCCCTATAGGTAGCTGTTTATATCCGCATATGAAGGCGATGTATACATATTTTTTTGTGGAGCCCGTCCTTGGAATCAGCTGATTGAATATTTGAGCAGGAGGCAAAAACCGAATGGAGGCGAAGGGGCTGGAAACGAAACGCACCGTTCTCAGTCAGAAGATCTGCCGACACAATCAGCAGACGAAACAACAAATGAGCAAACACTTCCTCACGGGATAGTTCCCGGAGCGGTTGTTTGGCTTTTTGGAGGAGCTCGCGACCACGTTGAAGCCACTGAGAGCCAAATAAAGTTTATTTATTTATTTATTTATTTATTTATTTATTTATTTATTTATTTATTTATTTATTTATTTACTTATTTACTTATTTATTTGTTTACTTATTTATCAAATCAAATCTGATGCTGTAGCCCCATCTGTGCACAGAAATGTTTGGTTGCCAGATCATTATATGAAACGGAAACCGGCAAACAGAACCAGCTGCTGGCATAAACGCTCTCTGTGGTTGTTTAGGGCCATGCAATTCAGGTTTTTTTGTTTTTTTTTACTTACTTTTGAAAGACATTTCAACTGCGCAGTATTCACAGTATGCAAAGAGCTTTTTCCAATTCCTATTGTTCTTGCACCAGTTCCCTGTTCCACGATCAGTCCCCCCCACCCCCACCCCCACCCCCCCACCCTTTTCATCCTTGTTTTGGGCCTTCACATCACTCACAGGTGGAAGTGCTCTTACGGGGACGAACAGGAAATGATGCTTCACCAGCGTTCGGCTAGAGAAATGGTCCCAGACAATGACACTCGGCTGAGGCTACAGAAGCCAGACCGAGACAGACAAAATGAGCACACTGACCTTGTGCTGGACGAGCTGCGTTTCCCTGCGTCTGCAGTACGCAAATCCATTTTTCTGTGATGCATAAGGACAATACACCTGGAAAAAAAAACAGCCCCTTCTGTGTGTCAGACATTGGAAAAACAAATTAAACTTAGCAAAATGGCAAAACAAATCTCGGAGGAGACAGGATAAAAGCCAGCAGCAATTTATTATCCCGCTGCCAGTTTTGCCATCGAATGAGAAATGAAATATCGTTCATTTTGTATGACCGCCATTCTTTGCTTTTATGTACTGATGTTTGAATGTGTTATCTCTGCATTATTCTGTTTTGATAACAATCATCTTATTATTCCTCAAAAATTGAAAATTGTTAATAAGTTCACTAACGTTGAAGAATTGCACTGAAGAATAATTACATTTTACTACTGTGAGTGAGAAAGTTCTCATCAGGGAATCATTCATTGTTTTTGGATCCCTAGACAATGAAATGGTGAAACCAAGAACACCTGTAAAGCCATAGTTAATGACGGAATAGGCAAGGTGGGATATTTCAGTGCAATTATTAGTAAAAGCAGGTGTATTACTTCACACAATAGCATTAAATAATTTAGTGTAATAGTGTTACATAAAATAAAAATTAGCTCAATGAAAAAAGTTCATTTCCTACCCTAAGATACTTTTTCCATAGGTGTAGACATACTATCTTGAAAACATGAGAAATAGGAAATACACAATGTAAAAATGATACAGTCTAGAGTAGCATTTTGTTAAACCTTGGCTAACACAATGGACTCTGCTTCCACTCCTAGACATGGTAAGTTAGCTGTATAAGCTAACCTTTTCTTAAATGGCAACATTTTTCAATTTTAAATGAATATGTGAAATATCTGTTATTCTTGTTATAACCATATATGACGCAGCATACACATTCAGTGTTTGGAAAGAGCATTAGATTGATGTCTTTCGGTGTCCTTGTTTGACTAGCAATGCCCCTCAACCTGCTGGTCGAATGACTTGGTCGTGTTGCCAATCCTTTTGACGATGTTGCCGGCGTGATCCAATCCCTAATGAGGGAAAAAAAAAGGCTTCACAGCTTCCACACGGCATATGTTTGTCTTATCTGACCGACGCAGAGTGCCTTACTATCCAGTCACTCAGTGGCTACTCGAGGGGATAACATCAGCGTTCTAATAACAGGCTAACGCTCGCGAGCCTCTTCAGCCAGCGGGCCCCAGGTGTTGACTTTACTGCGTCGATGCTTCGCGCGCGGTGGCCGTGGGGATGTGTGTGTGCGCTCGCGAAAGGTTGACGCGCTCGTGACCAGGTCCGGGTCAGGGCGTCTGCTGTTTTGTACGCACAGAATAGGTCAGGTGCCTTTTTTTTCGGTTTACGCACACGCGTTGCACACAAAAGGCCCGAGGGGAGGCGAGGCGAGGTGAGGTTGCGGTGGGGGGGTCCCGCCGGCTGCGGCAGCTTGTAAACACCGGCCTACGTCACCCTCGGGTTCTCGCCGCCGCTCGTCGCGTGGCTCCGGGCGCAGGTGCGGAGGGCCCGCCGCGGAGAGAGGCCATTGTGCCGCCCGCAGCCCGATGACGGATTTGGAGTCCGGTGGCACGAGAAGCGGCTCAGATTGAGGCTGAGCTCCCACCTGCGGCGAGAGCGCCGGGGGGGGGGGACGAGGGGCGGGGGGGGGGGGGGGGGTTGGCCGGGGGGTATGGGACCGAAAGGGTTCCCTGGGGCACCCCTCCGCTCCCTCGCGATGGTGCGCCGGTGCTCTGATGTCCCGACTCTAGTGTGACAGAGAGAAGAGGGTAAGCGTTCTGCAACACAGCCATTCGAGTGAGTGATGCAGCCATGGCTTTTTTTTAAATACAAAACAGAACACAACAATCAGATTTTTGGAGCCTGATTTTTTTTTTTTTTTTTTTTTTTTACCTGTATTGGAATCGAAGTGCCACTCATCATAAATGGTTAGCTATAATATTCTGACTTAACGTACGCCATTAGTGCACAGTGTGGCCCAACAGTTTTGAGCCGTCTCGAAGAATGAACGAATATATGACGTGTGTCAAGGAGACAACCCATTCAGCAGGGACAGATGTCATAATAAATACAAGCACGTTGCTAAAAATATGTATTATTTCCTGCCCACAGACATACACTGTATGCATGGGTACATTCCTATAGATACACAGCATCCAAAGACACGTTCTGCACTGGCTCATTGTTGCTAGTCAATTCCAGAGCTAAATGGGCTGGTTTCTTCTGGTCCAGTCATTCACTTAAATGTTAGTTTTAATTTGGGTTGTACCCATGTTCAGCGTAGTAGTAGCACGTTTGTATTTTACCTGTGCTTGTCACTCAACCAAGAGGCTGCACCAGAACAAAAGTACCACACAAGCACGGAAATAATGACTCCACATTTTCAGCTTTGTATTTTTTAAAAATTGTACCTTAAATGTATTTTATAAAAAATGTTTTACGGAGTTTGTAAGGGCACAGTGGGTTCTCGTTCTGGGCAGATGGGCCCTAGTTTCCTTTGTCAATAAATTGGATCATTAAAGCTCTCGCCGGCGTCTCCATGGAGACCAGTAGCAGCGTGAAATGGAGGGAGAGGTAATTGTGACCAGCTTGAAAAGATCTGATCTTGAACAGCACACAGTGCCAGATGCTGAGCTAGGCCTGACCCAGCTCAGACGCACTCTGAATCACCTCGTGTCCCATGACACTGCACGGAAATTTACCCCATACTGTTTACAGGAAAATACTGTATGTGGTAAATTGGTCAAAAATTATGAAGAATATTATGAAGAAACTGGCAAAATCTGAAACGAAACCATATTGAAGGCTTTGAAAAACGTACCTAAAAAAAAAGTTAATATACGTTTAATTCAGAAATAGAAATCCTTCTAGCATGTTCTGAGCAATACCACTGTGTTGCTCTTCACTTTTGGGTCAATCGTTTACATTTCTGTCGCCATTGGATACAGTGGAACTCTGACTGCTTGTTCAGAATGCAGGATTTTAGAGATGTTCTTCACCTGAGAGTAATGAGGAAATGTCAGGTCTTAACTTGGGTTCCAGTTGTTTATACACAACCACATACAGTAGGTATAATAAAAATAGAAATTAAGCAATCACCTCTGACTGGAAAATACTTGCCTTGTTTGGAGTCTTTTGGAGGAACATTCAAATGAGAGAAAAGGTGACCCAGTCACGGCAAAGTTAGACGATGATGGTGATAAATAAATCTCGTATGTGCATGTGAGACCACGCCCACCCTGTGTTTGTTTTGCTTTGTATCCAATTATGCAGCTGGAAATACACTGAAGCAAAGCTAGTTGAGCGCCTTGCCCAGGGGTACGACGGCAGTGTCCTGCCAGGGAATCGAACATTATATTGCACTGCCGCCCTGTCAATCAGCTGAGCCAAGACAGCCACACGTCAGCACCCTCCACGCCTCCCTCCTGGTCACGGGGAAGACAAGACCCCGAGGCACAGCTGGTCCTCTGTTAAAAACTGACGCATTTGAAAATATAACCGCCACAAAGCCTTTTAAAAAAAATAAAAATACATTTTTAAAAAACCTTTGGGGGATTGGGGAGTGCTGATTGTGCCTCAGCCCAATTTTTCAGACAGTCAGAGGTCCTCCCCTGCCCCATTACTGTCCTACCGGACCCTGAGAAGCAATCACTCTTTGTCTGTTTTGGGAGGGGGCTGGGGGGGGGGGGGTGGCACATTAAATGTGAGGAGGCAGAGGAAAACATCACTCTGTATGAAAGGCTTTTCAAAAGCTCCTGGACATCACGTGTCTTGTCCGTCAGCTGTCTGTACTGACAAGCCGGGTCCTCCTCACCCTCATCTTCTTGTCGCCACGACAGCATCGAGGCACAGCTTTCACATTTCCGACCAGACTGGAAACAAAAGATAACATTTTTCAAACTGTAGACCTTTTGTGAGAGATGGGGTCATTGTTTTACGGAAAATGTGTGGCCCTTTGTTAGATTTAAGTGACAAAATACCACTGAACCATAACCTCTCTTTTTCTCCCCTTTAGCGTTGAATTTTTTTTCATACACTAATTGTGCTGTTCCTTAAAAAAATAAAAAAATAAAAAATAAATCGTGTACAAAATCTTTCTTCAAACGATCCAATAAATGCATGCAAGGACACAAGCTTTGGGGCCGTGTGGTTTTTTTTTGCGTTCCATTGTTGGGTGAAACAAACAAGGCGAGGAAGAAGAAAAAAAAATTGTAGGTGCCGTGGAAGCCCCCGGGGACACGTACTAAAACTGGGCACGCGTGCTCCGTGCGCGATGGTGAGCTTCCTCTGATGGCCCTGTACCGAGCACTGGCGCGACTCAGCTCTGCTGTCCTTGGACGCGAGCCAAAGTTGTGAGATCTTGAAGTGGAGCGTGCATTACCTCAAAAGGTTAGAGCTGGCCTTCCACGTTCAGCACTCTCTGCTCATTGTGTTTGCAATCAGCCTTGTACCCTAAAGGTAAAGTAACAAATTTAATCAAGCGCTACATCTGTCCTTCGTGTATGTATTGTTTCCAGTGGCCGCCGATTTTAATGTCATCGAAGAAATAATAATGTAATCTAAAAAAAAATATATAGCAATGGGAATGGTAAAACAATGAAATGTAAACCCTCTAAATTAATCTGCAAAACCAATTCCGTTCATCCCCTGCTTGTGATGCTAACGCCTTCCTGTCTTTCATAGCACTTCTTAGCCTTCATCAATGAACTGTAATTGTGTGACATCACAAAATTATTTGTCACATATTATCTTTAATATCTCTAAAAAATTTTTTTAAAAACGACAACATGATTATAAAAGAGAATAATTACAAGGCGTGTCAGTCAAAAGAAATTTTGCCTAATTGTAGAAAAGCATGGGCATGCCAGTGTTCATTCATGGATAGATATCTTGTTGTGAAAACTTGCAGTTTGAGCAAAATAAATTCTATCTATGATTATACAGTTTTCCAAATAGATACTGCTTTACATATTTGTATATGGAAAGTCTTTTAGATGCAGTTGTTCTTTATATTGCCAGAAATTATTCATGTTTGGTCAGTGAACGCAATAACTTCTAAATGACAATAATGTCCTTCCGGATCTAAATTATCATGGATTAATCACGTCCAATGTCAATTTTATTTCTTAAGATAATGACATATGACTAATACAGCACATTTGTAGCATAATTTATTACAGTTCAATTTTCAGAGTTATTTTTCAGGAAGCCCATCTCAAAAGGAAGACATAGCTGGTATTCACTAATAGGACTTTATGACATGGAACCTTTAGCCATTTTTAGTCTATACCGTACTGCTCACCCATTGTTGTGAAAGGAGAGGTTTGAAAAAAACAGACCCTTCTGAAAGTAAAGGAAAGTAAACACAATTTATTTTTTCTGAAGTGTCCTCTTTTTGGCTGGAAAAAAAAAAGTGGGTCACTTCTTCAAACTAACAAGACCTGCCAAACGCTGCCCAGGATTTGACGGCACACAAGTGCACCGCAATAATGAGGAAGCATCCTGAATAAGATGAATAGACCCAACAACCCTCTGCTGTCCACAGGATCCGACCATTACCGCAAAAACCCAGCAGCCCGTGTGGGCGAACTGAGCATGCCCAGAAAGAATTAGCCAATTTATAATTAACGAGGCACAGGGTCTACTTCTCAGTTCTACCCCTGTAACATTCTTCTACTGTAAGACCTGGCAATTCATTTTGTCCCCTGTAGAGTCCTTGTGGTTGTTGTGAAGAACCATATATTTTACTATACTGAAACCTACATATATGTCTTCACTACACAAGATTTTTGTCATCCAAGGCACTTGAATTATTTAGAAATATTGAAATACTTTATTCTGGGTATCAGGAGGATATAATGAGCATAAACCTGGTCCAAACAGCATACTGTAGGATTAACTAAAATCATAAGTCCTTGCTTTGTTGGAAGAAATACTTTTTTATTATAATGGCCCAAGCTCTGGATCTATCTGCTTGAACTCAGATACCAATCCCAAAATACCAGGCACATTATGCATAAAATATTTATATACAGTTATACAGTTATGTATACAAACACACAGTTAAATGCAAAAAAAAAAAAAATTTGAGACAGTCTTGGCAAATTACATTTTGCAGCAGTTTGCTGGTAGTCTTTTTTTTTTTTTTTTTTTGGACCTAACTTTTCTTTCCCAAATCCCTTTGACCAAATACCGCCTCTCTTCTCGCTCTGGAGCCCAGGAGCCCTGCAGGCGATAATGAGACGGGGGGGTGCGGAGAGGCTGCTGGCCCGCCTGGAGAGCCCCCCCCCCCATGATAACGGCGGAGAGGGAGGAGGTGTGGGAGAGAGAGAGAGAGAGAGACAGCCCCTGATGAGATTTGAGAGAAGACGATGAGCTGGTGAGAGAGAGAGAGAGGGAGAGAGAGAGAGAGAGAGAGAGAGAGAGACAGCCTCTGATGAGATCTGAGAGAAGACGATGAGCTGGTGAGTGTGAGAGAGAGGGAGAGGGAGTGAGAGAGAGAGAGAGAGAGAGAGAGAGAGAGAGAGGGCCCAGCGTGCTTCGCCCGGACGCCGCGGTAACGGCACGGGGGAGATGCGGGGGAGACTCATCGATTTTCACCCGTTTAACAGGAAGCCGCGTTTCTCTGAGCCGCTCCGCTCTGCTCGTGCCCCCCCCCCCCCCCCCCGCCCCCCCAAGCCCCACGTGGCCGCCGGAGATCCGGACGCCGGGGCGGGACCTCGAGTGTCAAACCTGCGAGCGCCGTTTACAGGCGTTTGGCAGACACTCTTATCCAGAGCGACGTACAACAAAGTGTATAACCATGACCAGGAACAAGTATGATGAAACCCCTAGAGAGAAGTACCGGTCCAAGTGCAGGGAACAACCGCATAGTTCAACTTGGACCCTGAAGGTTAAACTGATTAACACTAACACAAAAGAGAACAGCATTGCTCCTCATCAGGGCAAAAACAGTGCCGACGTTTCTCACTATGAGTCGCCCAATGGGAGCGCTTGGAACCCGGGCAACGCGTGCCATGACAATGCGGATCGCGCCGTGTTCCCAACGGAAGGAACCACGAATTAAAATCCCACCCACACGAGGGGCTTCCAGAAGCTTCCGTTCAAGCGGTACGCTGGGTTAAAGGGGTTGTTTATTTTTGTTTATCCCCCGTCCGCCTTTCGCAAGCCCAGCTCTTCTCTCCTCACGTCTCTCATCCCTCTGATAAAATATGCACTGTCATGCACTTCTCTTTTTGTTTTTTTTTGTTTTTTTGTCAATTTCTTTTCCAGCGGACATATTCGGGTACCGACCTCTATTTAATGATTAGATACCCGCCCTGGAGAGGACACATCTGTATTCAGGGGCCTTAGTGGTCGGATAACTAGCTGGAAAAATGCGCCACAGTACGCCACACTCCTTCGTTCTTCGTTTCGATTAGCCGTTTCACGTCCAAACCAGTTCATCAGCCCCTTCACACTGGAGCAAGATGCCCAAGATACTAGTGGCGACGTAGCTCAGGAGGTAAGTCTGGTTGTCTGGCAGTCGGATGGTTGCCGGTTCGATCCCCCGCCCTGGGTGTGTCAAAGTATCCCTGAGCAAGACACCTAACCCCTAATTGCTCCCAACAAGCTGATTGGTCTTGCATGGCAGCCTTTCACCGTTGGTGTGTGTGTGAATGAGTGAATGAGAGGCATCAATTGTAAAGTGCTTTGGATAAAGGCGCCAAATAAAATGCAGTCCATTTACCCAACGTCTCTGTCCTTCTCTCTTCATGTTGAAACTCGGCACTGTTGTGATATGTGTCTGGGTCACTTTTTAAGAGCCAGCACACTCTTGAGTGACAGCCTGTGATTATGTAAGTAATTTAAATTCAATTCATTTGGGCACTGCCAGTTGAAGCGAGAAAGCTTCATTTGGCGGGCAAGAGCCTGGAAGTGCTATACTGTACTGTATGTGTTCACAGTGCTAACAAGGTGGTTGTGTCAGACCATTAGTTACTAATGAGTTCCCGTCTGAAACACTGAACTGGATTCCATTCCTCGAGAAAAGGAGAATTGTCATTAGCTTGCTATTTTTCTTCAGCTAATTAACTTTTAAATTATATTAAATTTTTTTTTTTTTTAAAGAAACCAATGTTAATTCTACAGCTGTATATAAACTGGCAGCCAACACATTCAGCTTTGGAACAGGATATTCTCTGTATTGATATGTATGCGTTCACCAGCGGACCTGTGTACAACGATCATAGCAGACAGAAATAACCACCGACCCCCCCCCACCCCCCCCCCCCCCCCCCCCAGTGCCACCCCGCCCCGATGCTCTCTCACTCAGAGCTCACACTGTTTGCGGCTGACGTGTTGTCTAATACCCCAGAGGTGACAGAAGGGAGGAACAGCGGAGAAGAGGAGAGGCGGTGTGAATGTGAATCGGTGGCATGTGGCCACGCAGTCCCCCAGGCACAGTTCTCAGTCTGCCCCCCCCCCCACCCCCGCGCAGACCGAGACAGCATATCCTACACGCACACGCAGAACTGTCTCCTGCCCCCCCCCCCCTCGCAGACCGAGACAGCATATCCCACAGGCAGAACTGTCTCCTACCCCCCCACCCCCCCCTCGCAGACCGAGACAGCATATCCCACACGCAGAACTGTCTCCCCGCCTGGGAGTTCTGTCTTACGTTTTTGCAACGTGGTTTTTTGGGGGGGGTTTTTTGCTCTATTCAGGGGTGTCAGAGGCTTCCGAATCGAGCGCACTTCGCACCCTTCAGTTTTCGGAGTGAAACACCCACGCACACGACCGACCCACTGGTGATGAGGTCCCACACTGGCATTTAACCACTGCTGATGAATACCTACTCTCGTCCCTCTCACGCAGCAGAGATTGTCAGACGGGCTGAACGACAGACTCCATCAATCTGGGTCATTCTGTATGAAATCAACCCAGCCTTCCAGCTTGACTTCCTGAAGTCTAATTTTCTGCAATTTATTGCAAGCTTTTAGTGTTAGATTCAAATCCTGGATCATTTTCGAGGCGCAGCATGTTTTTAAAAAATTACGTTTTTTTAAAAGTGTCGATTAACGAAAGTAGCTGCCCTATCAAACATCATGGTTCATGTAAAAATACGACTGGACCATGATTGACTCCTTGAGAAGAGGCTATTCAGTAATCATTCAGGCAGATACAGCGTGCCCTCGCATTTTAATGTCATGTTTACTGCCTACCCCAGCAGGGCTTTCATCATCTTGCACATTACAGCTCCCTGCCTTCACCACGTCCTACTGCACTCATCCAGGCCTGCTCATCCAGCCTTAAGGAGCTGTGCATTCTGGGCCTGCTGCTCATCCAGCCTTAAGGAGATCAGTACTCTGGGCCTGCTGCTCATCCAGCCTTAAGGAGATCAGTACTCTGGGCCTGCTGCTCATCCAGCCTTAAGGAGCTGTGTGCTCTGGGCCTGCTGCTCATCCAGCCTTAAGGAGCTGTGTACTCTGGGCCTGCTGCTCATCCAGCCTTAAGGAGCTGTGTACTCTGGGCCTGCTGCTCATCCAGCCTTAAGGAGCTGTGTGCTCTGGGCCTGCTGCTCATCCAGCCTTAAGGAGCTGTGTACTCTGGGCCTGCTGCTCATCCAGCCTTAAGGAGCTGTGTGCTCTGGGCCTGCTGCTCATCCAGCCTTAAGGAGCTGTGTGCTCTGGGCCTGCTGCTCATCCAGCCTTAAGGAGCTGTGTACTCTGGGCCTGCTGCTCATCCAGCCTTAAGGAGCTCTGTGCTCTGGGCCTGCTGCTCATCCAGCCTTAAGGAGCTGTGTACTCTGGGCCTGCTGCTCATCCAGCATTAAGGAGCTGTGTGCTCTGGGCCTGCTGCTCATCCAGCCTTAAGGAGCAGTGTACTCTGGGCCTGCTGCTCATCCAGCCTTAAGGAGCTGTGTGCTCTGGGCCTGCTGCTCATCCAGCCTTAAGGAGCTGTGTACTCTGGGCCTGCTACTCATCCACGTTTAAGGACCTCTGTACTCTGGGCCTGCTGCTCATTCAGCCTTAAGGAGCAGTGTACTCTGGGCCTGCTGCTCATCCAGCCTTAAGGAGCAGTGTACTCTGGGCCTGCTGCTCATCCAGCCTTAAGGAGCAGTGTACTCTGGGCCTGCTGCTCATCCAGCCTTAAGGAGCAGTGTACTCTGGGCCTGCTGCTCATCCAGCCTTAAGGAGCTGTGTGCTCTGGGCCTGCTGCTCATCCAGCCTTAAGGAGCTGTGTGCTCTGGGCCTGCTGCTCATCCAGCCTTAAGGAGCTCAGTACTCTGGGCCTGCTGCTCATCCAGCCTTAAGGAGCTGTGTGCTCTGGGCCTGCTGCTCATCCAGCCTTAAGGAGCTGTGTGCTCTGGGCCTGCTGCTCATCCAGCCTTAAGGAGCTGTGTACTCTGGGCCTGCTGCTCATCCAGCCTTAAGGAGCTGTGTGCTCTGGGCCTGCTGCTCATCCAGCCTTAAGGAGCTGTGTACTCTGGGCCTGCTGCTCATCCAGCCTTAAGGAGCTCTGTGCTCTGGGCCTGCTGCTCATCCAGCCTTAAAGAGCTGTGTACTCTGGGCCTGCTGCTCATCCAGCCTTAAGGAGCTGTGTACTCTGGGCCTGCTGCTCATCCAGCCTTAAGGAGCTGTGTACTCTGGGCCTGCTGCTCATCCAGCCTTAAGGAGCTGTGTGCTCTGGGCCTGCTGCTCATCCAGCCTTAAGGAGCTGTGTGCTCTGGGCCTGCTGCTCATCCAGCCTTAAGGAGCAGTGTACTCTGGGCCTGCTGCTCATCCAGCCTTAAGGAGCTGTGTGCTCTGGGCCTGCTGCTCATCCAGCCTTAAGGAGCTGTGTGCTCTGGGCCTGCTGCTCATCCAGCCTTAAGGAGCTGTGTACTCTGGGCCTGCTGCTCATCCAGCCTTAAGGAGCTCTGTGCTCTGGGCCTGCTGCTCATCCAGCCTTAAGGAGCTGTGTACTCTGGGCCTGCTGCTCATCCAGCATTAAGGAGCTGTGTGCTCTGGGCCTGCTGCTCATCCAGCCTTAAGGAGCAGTGTACTCTGGGCCTGCTGCTCATCCAGCCTTAAGGAGCTGTGTGCTCTGGGCCTGCTGCTCATCCAGCCTTAAGGAGCTGTGTACTCTGGGCCTGCTACTCATCCACGTTTAAGGACCTCTGTACTCTGGGCCTGCTGCTCATTCAGCCTTAAGGAGCAGTGTACTCTGGGCCTGCTGCTCATCCAGCCTTAAGGAGCAGTGTACTCTGGGCCTGCTGCTCATCCAGCCTTAAGGAGCTGTGTGCTCTGGGCCTGCTGCTCATCCAGCCTTAAGGAGCTGTGTGCTCTGGGCCTGCTGCTCATCCAGCCTTAAGGAGCTCAGTACTCTGGGCCTGCTGCTCATCCAGCCTTAAGGAGCTGTGTGCTCTGGGCCTGCTGCTCATCCAGCCTTAAGGAGCTGTGTGCTCTGGGCCTGCTGCTCATCCAGCCTTAAGGAGCTGTGTACTCTGGGCCTGCTGCTCATCCAGCCTTAAGGAGCTGTGTGCTCTGGGCCTGCTGCTCATCCAGCCTTAAGGAGCTGTGTACTCTGGGCCTGCTGCTCATCCAGCCTTAAGGAGCTGTGTGCTCTGGGCCTGCTGCTCATCCAGCCTTAAGGAGCAGTGTACTCTGGGCCTGCTGCTCATCCAGCCTTAAGGAGCTGTGTGCTCTGGGCCTGCTGCTCATCCAGCCTTAAGGAGCTGTGTGCTCTGGGCCTGCTGCTCATCCAGCCTTAAGGAGCTGTGTACTCTGGGCCTGCTGCTCTTCCAGCCTTAGGGAGCTGTGTACTCTGGGCCTGCTGCTCATCCAGCCTTAAGGAGCAGTGTACTCTGGGCCTGCTGCTCATCCAGCCTTAAGGAGCTGTGTGCTCTGGGCCTGCTGCTCATCCAGCCTTAAGGAGCTGTGTGCTCTGGGCCTGCTGCTCATCCAGCCTTAAGGAGCTGTGTGCTCTGGGCCTGCTGCTCATCCAGCCTTAAGGAGCTGTGTACTCTGGGCCTGCTGCTCATCCAGCCTTAAGCAGCTGTGTACTCTGGGCCTGCTGCTCATCCAGCCTTAAGGAGCTGTGTGCTCTGCGCTGTCTGCTGCTCACCCAGCCTTAAGGAGCAGTGTACTCTGGGCCTGCTGCTCATCCAGCCTTATGGAGCTGTGTACTCTGCGCTGTCTGCTGCTCACCCAGCCTTAAGGAGCAGTGTACTCTGGGCCTGCTGCTCATCCAGCCTTAAGCAGCTGTGTACTCTGCGCTCGTCTGCCTGCCTCGTTCTACACCCCCCACTTAAACCGACGGGGTCAGCGTGTAATTCACACTAGCGTGAGAACACACAGCAGTAATGCTCTTTTTCCACAGCGGACGGGAGGATTCGGCAAAGCCCGACCGCGGCACACGCTGCTATCCCCCCCCTCCCCCCCCCCCCCCCCCCCCATTAAAAAGAACACGGCGTGCCACGCTCAAGTCGTCATAGGGGCCCTAACAGAGACGGGCCCCTGCCGTCCCCCCTGCCGCCCCCTGCCGTCCGCAAGCACACGTCTGCAGCCCACGAGCCACTCAGATCAGGGTTCGGGAAGTCCAGAGAGCCGCAGATCTTACTCCCTCGAGCCGAAAGGCCTGCAAGGTGGGGCCACCATAGAAGGTCTCGTTCATTTTTTTTTGTAGATTTCGGTGAAGTTTTTGCAGCCAGCCTCCTCCTTGGGACAAAAGAATATACCAGTGAATGAACTTTCTGCAGTCCTGTCATTAAAACAGCATCATTCATCAAGGGCGTCGGGAAATAATCCCGGTAGCGCAGAGTCGCCTGATTCCTTTAAGTTCGGTGTTTTATGAAGTTTTTTGTGGTCTAGCGGAATCAAGGGAAACTTTTTCTAACCATAAAAGACGCTGTGAGGAGACAGCCTCCGCAAATCACACAGAGGCAATTCAGAGGAAAGAGCACTCAAGGATTCGCTCAAAATGGCCCCTGCATTTCTATGACTGAAAAAAAAACTACAATCCAATCGACCGGCCGTCATTCTTTTTTTACATTCATGTGCCATTCATCGCCAACAAAAGCACAAATTTCAGTTGTTCGTGGCTTTGGAATTACATTTTTTACATTACAGGACTCCCTGGCAGAAGAGATATTGTATCTCAATGGGACCTTCCTGGTTAAATAAAGGATAACAGGCATTTAGCGGACGCTCTTGTCCAGAGCGACGTACAACAAGTGCATTATTTCAAGGTGCAGAGGTGCAAAAGAAACACACTAGAGTGAAGTAAAGATCGTAGTGCCAGAAGTGACCACATAGATCAGGACTCCAACCCTGTAGGGTAACCTGTTCAGCAAACAAACAAACAATCCTGCCAAGTACAAACTAGCACTGAAATCACATTTGCCTAATCAGAATCAGACAAAAACAATCCTGCCAAATAAAAACTAACGTGATCGCATTAGCCTAACTAGGTACATTGAGCTAAACTATAGGCTAGGGAGGGGTGGGGAGAGGTGCAGCCTGAAGAGATGAGTCTTTAGTCTGCGTTTGAAGGTAGTCAGATTCTCTGCTGTTCTGACCGCCACGGGGAGGTCATTCCACTAGCGAGGGGCCAGGACAGACAGCAGACGGGAGCGGGAAGTACAGACACGAAGAGGGGGAGGTGCCAAGCGTCCAGAGGTGGCAGAATGGAGAGGTCTGGCTGGTTTGTAGGGTCTGATGATCCTCTGGATGTATCCTGGTGCTGACCCCTTAGCTGCCTGGTATGCAAGCACCAAGGTCTTAAATTTGATGCGAGCCATAACAGGCAGCCAGTGGAGGTCAGTGAGCAGGGGGGTGACATGGGAATGTCTGGGGAGGTTGTAGACCAGTATGCCAGGAATATGCCAGTATTTGGACTGCTCCTTTTCAAATTAAACAAGGGATAGTCTGCCATGGCCACATCTAAAATGGTTTTCTGCCTGTTTGATGTGCCAAACCCATTTAGGGCGAGGTTTCAAAACAGTATTAAGGTGCGTCTTGCGCAACATGACCCGGATAAGCAGTGTATCACATTGCCAGCCTTGGACCAGGTGACATTTCCATGTTTGTTTTGTAGGTCAAACCAATTTTCTAGGAGGGGGTGGTCACAGTTATATAGTTATAGGGAAACCATTCTTTTTCTTTCAGTGAGGAGGAGGACTCAAATCTGCATTTGGGCCCAGACAATCGGTACTGTTAAACAATGGTTTATTAAATCATCTACAAGGGGGAGGAATAATATGTGGGTCAGCAATCTAGGGCAAATTAGCATATCACCTGCAGTATGCTAGCCACTACGCACACCCACACTATCACGTCAACACACACTGCTGTCCAGCAAGAACAACAAGCAAGTGGGACTTCACGACACACAAACAGCTTCTAGTGTGTCGAGGGACCATCGTAGCCCACCACCTTGCATATCTTTTTCTCCATTTCTCCATTCTCAATGTCTATTAAATTGTGATGTCTGGGGAATCAGTGTAGTATTATGGGTAAGGAACTGGTCCTTAGGAATCTTAGGTTACAATAACTGGTCTTGTAATCTAAAGGTCACAGGTTTGATTCCCAGTTAGAACACTGCCATTGTATCCTTTGAGCAAGGTACTTAACCTGCATTGCTTCCGAATAAATCCAGCTGTTAAAATGAATGCAATGTAAATGCTATGGAAAAAGTTGTGTGAGTCACTGTGGATCAGAGCATCTGCTAAATCCCTGCGATGTAATCTAATGTAATGTGTGATCTTGTCTTTGGGCGTCCTGACAACTGCATAAGGGCTTAAACCTGTTGTGCTGTCATCTGTTTTGTCATCTTGCCTGATCTCCTCCCTTTCCCTACTTCCCACATCACCTGCTGCAGGGCTGTGTCTGTAATTAATCAGGGCCTGTGTCTGTAATTAATCAGGGCCTGTGTCTGCGCATCGCCTGCTGCAGGGCTGTGTCTGTAATTACTCAGGGCCTGTGTCTGCGCATCACCTGCTGCAGGGCTGCGTCTGTAATTACTCAGGGCCTGTGTCTGCGCATCGCCTGCTGCAGGGCTGTGTCTGTAATTACTCAGGGCTGTGTCTGTGATTACTCAGGGCCTGTGTCTGCGCATCGCCTGCTGCAGGGCTGCGTCTGTAATTACTCAGGGCCTGTGTCTGCGCATCACCTGCTGCAGGGCTGTGTCTGTAATTACTCAGGGCCTGTGTCTGCGCATCGCCTGCTGCAGGGCTGTGTCTGTAATTAATCAGGCCTGTGTCTGCGCATCACCTGCTGCAGGGCTGCGTCTGTAATTACTCAGGGCCTGTGTCTGCGCATCGCCTGCTGCAGGGCTGTGTCTGTAATTAATCAGGGCCTGTGTCTGTGCATCGCCTGCTGCAGGGCTGTGTCTGTAATTAATCAGGCCTGTGTCTGCGCATCACCTGCTGCAGGGCTGCGTCTGTAATTACTCAGGGCCTGTGTCTGCACATCGCCTGCTGCAGGGCTGTGTCTGTAATTAATCAGGGCCTGTGTCTGTGCATCGCCTGCTGCAGGGCTGTGTCTGTAATTAATCAGGCCTGTGTCTGCGCATCACCTGCTGCAGGGCTGTGTCTGTAATTACTCAGGGCCTGTGTCTGCGCATCGCCTGCTGCAGGGCTGCGTCTGTAATTAATCAGGCCTGTGTCTGTGCATCACCTGCTGCAGGGCTGTGTCTGTAATTAATCAGGGTCTGTGTCTGCGCATCGCCTGCTGCAGGGCTGTGTCTGTAATTAATCAGGGCCTGTGTCTGTGCATCGCCTGCTGCAGGGCTGTGTCTGTAATTAATCAGGGCCTGTGTCTGTGCATCGCCTGCTGCAGGGCTGTGTCTGTAATTAATCATTACATTACATTACAGGCATTTAGCAGACGCTCTTATCCAGAGCGACTTACACAACTTTTACATAGCATTTTACATTGTATCCATTTATACAGCTGGATATATACTGAAGCAATGCAGGTTAAGTACCTTGCTCAAGGGTACAACGGCAGTGTCCTTACCCGGGAATCGAACCTGCGACCTTTCGGTTACAAGCCCAGTTCCTTACCCACTGCGCTACACTCCGTCCATCAGGGCCTGCGTCTGCGCATCACCTGCTGCTGTTGTGCTGTCATCTGTTTTGTCATCTTGCCTGATCTCCTCCCTTTCCCTACTTCCCACAGAAGCGTTGATTCCTGCTACGTCTTGCCTTTCGGCGTCTGTGTCTGCGCATCACCTGCTGCAGGGCTGTGTCTGTAATTACTCAGGGCCTGTGTCTGTAATTAATCATTACATTACATTACAGGCATTTAGCAGACGCTCTTATCCAGAGCGACTTACACAACTTTTACATAGCATTTTACATTGTATCCATTTATACAGCTGGATATATACTGAAGCAATGCAGGTTAAGTACCTTGCTCAAGGGTACAACGGCAGTGTCCTTACCCGGGAATCGAACCTGCGACCTTTCGGTTACAAGCCCAGTTCCTTACCCACTGCGCTACACTCCGTCCATCAGGGCCTGCGTCTGCGCATCACCTGCTGCAGGGCTGTGTCTGTAATTACTCAGGGCCTGTGTCTGCGCATCCTTTGTCCCATCGCAAAAGACAACAACTTGAAAAAAAAAACAACAAATTAGTGAATCTTTCAGGAAGCATAGCAGAACACCCATGATGGTGTGTGTGTGTGTGTGTGTGTGTGTGCGTCAAAACAGCTAATGCCAGTTTTCACACCGTAAAAACAAAAACATACCCTGATCTATTCTCCCCCAACACATCCACATTCCGCAGATTGAATTTTAAAGAATAACAACGCAACAGACTCATTGTGTTTCCCCACTCTCCTCATCAGGCACAATGCAACCTGACAGGCCGGGTTATTCTGACCCAACCCCTCTCTCTCTCTCCATCCCTCATCCGTCCTGAACACTGTGATCTTGCAATAAAAACTATTATTAATTTACGCTCGCTTCTAGGGCAAATAGAAAGGCTTACGTTTAGACTTGGTTATTCTCTGAGCCCGTCCAGGATTCTTTTTCCATGTCTATATTTTTTTTATCCTCTACTCCACATTACTGAAGTGCTGCTGTGGCTGGATGTTTGTTAGATGAAAATGTGGAAGCACGTATGTATGAATCCCACTTCACAGCAAATAAAGAGTTCTCATAAACAAATTGCATCACTAAGCATAGCCAGTGAGAGCAGGCCAGAAAAGAACACGACCAAAAAAACAATTATTTTTGGTGGATGTGCAACATATGCTTTATGTATGAAAAAGAATGGAACTGTCTTTCAAATGGAGAATAAGAGCGTCTGCCAAATGCCTGTAATGTAACATGTTTGTCCTGTGAGGTGTACTTTACCGAATGAAAATTGGAGACCCTGGACCGAGAACTGAAAACATGCCTCCCCGTTTCAGATGTAAAGGCTTAAATATGCAAGTTCTACACAATACATTCCCAGGCATAGGGTGGTCTCTCCTACTCCATGAACATCCCGTTTAAATTCTTATTTCGCAATTTTCAGGTTTTTCATGAGATGAAGTTCACTTTATGGCATGTCTGTAATAGATATACTGAATAATGTAAGCATATTTTTGCATGAAACCTTAACATTAAAACTTTTGCATCTGATACAATTTAGTGTCAATTCCAGTGTGGGTCTGAAGTATCCGTTTTAAAGTAGGAAAGCCCCACACGAGTGGAGTAATTCAGAGACAAAACCGAAAGCACCAAGAAAAAAAAAAGACTAGTTTTTGTTAACTAGCTTCCAACTGGCTGAATTCAGGTATTACTACATGCAGGGGCTATATACAGTAGGATGTTCGAATGCACTTTACTGTTGAAGTTTGCTGTTAAATTACCTTGCAACTCCCACTCCTGCCCTAACTATTTTCTAGTGTCGTCAAGAAGGAAGAAACGGAAGCATTTTGCCACTTGCCCTTCTCTTACCGCCTACAATGCATGATGGATGTCAGGTTCGTTCCCTGTTGGGAAGGGGAAAAGCACCCCGAAGCGCAGACCCCCGAAGGTCAAGCCTAAACACATACACGGAGACATATCGACGCACAGTCGTGCTTTGTATTTACATTTAAGTCCTTCTGTTTGATCTGCATGTTACATAAAATTTGCATAAGAAACTCTAAACAAGTCTCTCGTCGCTCATTCTTTACTGATCCCGATAGAGGAAATGTATGATGCTGGGACCTGGTGGTGGGTGTTGCTTGATGTGTGAGGTGAAACTGAGCACCCACACGTGCACACGAACGCACACACACACACACACACACACACATACACACACACACACACACATACACACACACAAACGCACACACACACACACACACACACACAAACGTACACACACGCACAAACACACACACACAATCTTACTGTTCTAGCCACAACCCCTCCCCTACCCCCTCTGCTCCATTATGTACCCGTGCCAGTGAATGGAGATTGGGTGCAAGTGCGAGGAACTCTACAGCTAAGCCTAAGTTCCTCTAAAGGTTTGTGTTAATGACCCTCTCTCACAGGAACATGGGCAGGTTCTTAAAGAAGTATGCCCCGGTGACACAAGGGGACAGCCAAGGCCTGAACAGAGCCCCAATATTAGTACAAACTGCCTCTAACCAAGGGACAGGCAGAACACAATTCTCAAAAAACCCTCGGGCCTCCCAGTCGTAAAGCTCGAAATCTCTGGAACAAACAGTGCCAGCCAGCTTAAATCAGCTTTTAAAAGGCTGGATTTGGAGAATCTCTTCCACCGAGTCAACCAGGATAACGATGTACAAACAGAAAGGAAACACAGACTGCCTGAAGCTGCCAATAAAGACATTTGTAGGTAATAAAAACCGAAATAATGTCATCTTTAAGATGCTTTTTGTTTCTTCCTGATGCTGTAAACATTATTTGCCAACATAGTGGAAAGCTGTTTTTTTATCACTGTCCAAACTAGGTCACTGTCTGGAGTAGTAAGAAATGAGATCGGTCGCAGTGTTGATAATTACACATAACGAGAATGAGTGCTCTTTGTCAGTGATCAAATATCCGTGCAAGTAAGACACAGAAAAATATGATGTTTAGAATAGAATAGAATAGAATAGAATAGAATAGAATAGAATTTGACATGCACTCAATGACAATTGGCGGCATAGGTCAGTTTGTATCTATAATGGTGGCCACATATTTAAGACTCCTCAACTCTTTCCGTTGTTTTCTCTCTGA
Source organism: Anguilla anguilla (assembly GCF_013347855.1). NCBI lineage: Eukaryota > Metazoa > Chordata > Actinopteri > Anguilliformes > Anguillidae > Anguilla > Anguilla anguilla. The sequence continues at coordinate 71,182,372 of NC_049202.1, read as the reverse complement.
TGGTACAGTAAGGTGTCTCAGGTGGGACAATGTTCATCTGAAGTCTACGGCAAATCTGTTTGTCTTTTCTGCATTCAAATCCAAATTTGCTTCACGCCATTTGTGGGAACTGGTTGATAGTAGTTAGGAGCATTTCTTCGGAGTTCCGCAACTCCTGTGTAAATTAAAAGGTTGTCTCGGTGCATTTGCACTGAGAGTCGTTTGTGTGGAGCATAAATAACACAGGAAAGACCACTGAGGGATGTGATGAGAGAATGGCGCTGATGTTATTGCATTGGCCTTTGTATCGAACCCACCGAGGTCCTTCTGTCGGGAAGAACAGCACCCGTAAGATGACATGCATTACATTACATTACAGGCATTTAGCAGACGCTCTTATCCAGAGCGACTTACAGAACTTTTTACATAGCATGCCATGTTTGCTTTCTTCATTCCCAGCTGGTTCATTTTGCACGTGAATATTGTTCCGAGATTAAATTTTTTACCACGTGTTTGCATGGAAGAAGACATTTTACAGACCATTTGGCTCCTTTCTGGTAAGTCATGTGATATCCGTGACTGGACTTTAGTCCAGGAGCATGTGACTTGTGACTACCAGCCCTGACACCGGTATAATGGCACTTCTGTGTCTGTAGCCTGAGACTGCTTCTGGGATTCAGAACTCGGAGTGGGCTGTGAAATCAGCTAAGTAAACATCATAACCAGAAAACTTTCCATTTATAGTTTTATATTATACCCACGTTTCCGTGACACAAAAGATAGACACATATGGTACACTCAAAAGCTGAATGCTGGCATACAGCAATATGAAGATCTGGTCTCTTGAGTCATGATATTTAATGTATGTTTTGACAGTTGCTATACCTTGACATCTGTTGGTCTGGCATTAAATTCCCCTTGAGTACATCTTTGAGCTCCAAGTCCCCCATTGTTTCTCTGTTAATCAGACCTACAGCTGTTCCACCACCCCCCCTGCCATCTTAGGCAATCAGGGTCTGCCTTTGGGTTAATGACACTCAGACAGGGCTTACGTAAAAACCTTCCATCTCACAGAACTGTGCTTACACCACTTCCTGTAAGGTCTTTAATTATTGTATGTATGTATGTGTGTGTGTGTGGGCGTGTGGGCGTGTATGTACGTATGTATGTGTGTGTGTGTGTTTGTGTGTGTGTGCGTGCGTGCTTGTGTGTGCATGTGTGTGTGCTTGTGGGCGTGTATGTATGTGTGTGTGTGTGTGTGTGTGTGTGTGTGCTCAGTTTGCGTGTGGGCGTGTATGTACAATGTACAATAAGTATGTGTGCATGTGTGGGTGTGTATGCGTGTGCGTGCATGCGTGTGTGTATGTATGTGGGTGCGTATGGGTGTATGTGTGTGCGTGTGTTATTTTGTTCACTGCAGAAATAAATTGTTACTTATATATAACATCTTGCGATCTGTCTCCTGAGGGTAGAATGCTCAATCCAGGATTCCCCACAGCTCCTCAGGCTGCGCCAAGCAGCAGGACCAGTTCAAAGCTGTTTTTGTATGATTCAGAAGGAGAAGTACACATCAATAGGCTCTGCACCCACGGCTGATTCTGGTCACAGTCCTGGGGTTTATCCGCAGTCAAGAGGGCCACGGGAACGACAACGGCTCTGACACGTGTCTCCTTTAATTTACTAAACTATTAATAGCCGGTTCTCCTCATTAGCTTAGGCCCGGAAGCATCAATTAATGTCAATTGAACTTCAACATTTGATTAGAACATTCAGCAATTCTGTCAAAGGTCCAAATGCTTCAACAGCAGTTAAGTAAACGAGAAGAATAACTGGTGGCTGTGCAACCCGTAGCCAAGATGATCTGGATTACAGGGATGCCAGAATCTCTTAAGAGATCCCAGTTGGCTGGCGCATTGTGTCAACTTGCCAACAGCAAGAGACGATTAAGAGCCAGAAGGCGTCTAGGGTAATCGCTAATTGAATTGAAACTTTCGCAAAAAACATTTCAGACGCGTGATTAGGCGTGACAGAAGGGTACATGCCTTCCGATTAATAATCCCACCCACGCGGTGGACCCAGAGACGGATCCTGGGAGAGGCTGCCACCGCGGAGAACAGCCACCGAGCACCTGGATGTAAGCCAGCCCATAAAGCGGGAGACAGGTGGGCAGGCAGCAGGCAATGTGATCTTCAGGGATCCCCCTTTTTTGTGCAGGGTGGGGTGGGGAGGGTGTGGGGGGAGGGGGTAGGGGGAGGGGGGGGAGGGGGGGTTGTAAGCCAGCCCATAAAGCAGGAGACAGGTGGGCAGGCAGGCAATGTGATCTTCAGGGATCCCCCTTTTTTGTGCAGGGTGGGGTGGGGAGGGTGTGAGGGTAGGGGGAGGGGGGAGGGGGGAGGGGGGGGGGGGCACTTTCATGTGGGAGACGGTGAATGGGTTAGCTAATTGAGCCACGACAGAGTGTGGTGGGGGTAAGGGCCTCCCACACAGCCCAGCGACGCAGAGAGACGGAGACGAGAGGGGAGCTGCTGCATATGCAGGGACCTGAGGTGGCCACCCTGCAGACGCCGGGATCACTGGCAGAGTGACTCATCAAAAACCAGCATCCCCCGCCCTGGAGCAGCACAGCTGGGACAGAGACGCACCAAGCCCGGGGTCTCGTGATGGGCGGCACTGTAGCGTAGTGGGTAAGGAACTGGGCTTGTAACCGAAGGGTCATGGGTTCGATTCCTGGGTAGGACACTGCAGTTGTACCCTTGAGCAAAGGTACTTAACCTGAATTGCTTCAGTGTGTATCCAGCCGTATAAATGGATGCAGTGTAAGTGCTGTGTAAATCCTGTGTAAGTCGGTCTGGATAAGAGCGTCTGCTAAATGCCTGTGATGTAATGTACTGTCACCGTTCTTCCACACTGCAGGCGGCAGTGCAGTATGGTTGAAGTACAGCTGGCTTTCCAAACCAAAAGGTCGCAGGTTCGATTCCCAGGTTGGACACTGTCGTTTTACACCCTGAGCAAAGTACTTAACCTGCATTGCATCAGTGTATATCCAGCACATATCCAGCTGTACAAATAGATACAATGTAAATCATATGTAAAGAAAAAATAAATAATTAAAATTAAAATGTTGAGTAAGTTGCTCTGGATAAGAGCGTCTAGCCAAATGCCAGTAGCGTAATGTACATGTAACAAGTGCCCCATCGCCCTGCTTCTTCCAGACATGCCTCAAGGGTGTTTTCATGCACATATTTTTAGTTTCCATTGGAGAGAAATATGTACTTAGCAATGCTATCTGGCATATCTGAAATCGATACCCTACAGTAGATTGAAGGCTGCCGAAGTGTTTGGACGAGGTGCTCCACAGTCAAGGTGAAGCTTGGTTTATGTAATTTGACACAGATCCAATCTGTGAAACACGGGGCCAGTTTTTTCAGCTGTTGCTAACCAAGATATTGGGTTTCCCCACAGTATTTCATCTCCGCTGGTAGTTTCCCCCTAACAAACGCTGTTTACGCCTAGCTGAAAAGCACATGCGCAATATCTGAGAGGTCAGTGCTTAAGCAAAGCCACAGATCACAGTCACATAACCTCATGTACAGTGATACATATGTTAAGGAGAAGAGTCAGAGCTGCACAGGAATTATTACCAATTTTCCATCTTCAATTTTCAAACAATTCACAAGTAGAATTTTAGGTTGTTTAGGTTTATATATCTGAAGAAAGAAAAAAAAAAAGCCATGTTTGCACAATAACCCCGTCATTCTTCGTGTGTAGGTTAATCCCTTATTTGTGCCTTCAGAAAACAGCTGGAACTCAGCAGGGGAGCGAAGGTGTAGACAGATGTTCGTTTGTGAGAAAAACAGAAATGACTGAACTGGAAATGCGAACAAGAGAGTGACAAGGAGGGATAGAGGGGGACAGAATGCCATTCAGGTAATTGGGCAGATGAAAGTATAAAAAGTTCAATTAGTCGCTAGACATGGAAAAGGCTGACATTTGAGGGCGGATGAGGGAACAACCTCAAGCGAGCGCTGCCAGAAGAGATGGTGAAGAAAGCAGAATAAATCTGAGAAAGCTACAGCCAGACTGCAATAAATGAGAAGGGTGCCACGTACCACACAATGTCTGATTATTAGTTAAAGTCTGACAAATAAACTGGAAAAAAAAATCTGTGGCAAAGTAAGATCTAAATGGTTTGATCTGCTGCGGGTTTCCATGCAGCCCACTTATTTACACATCCTACGATTTCCCCCTGCTGTTTTTTGTGAACAATTGTTTTTATTATGAAGCGTACAAAAAATTTACTTACAGTGCCCTTGTTACACATTTTACCCCTCCCCGCCACCCCATCCCTCCCAGTCCCAAGGTAGTGATATCCTAATTATTTCAGTGAGATTCCCCCCTGCTTTGAAGTCATACATGCATGAAATTTGCCACTAGATCTATATAATATCTATATAATATTGATTATAACATTTCAGCTGAGCAGCTTGATCTTGCTGAAAGAACATCAAGGCTGAAAGCATTGCACGTGGAAGCATGTCAAATTGTTTCTAAGGAATCTTCACTTTTCCTTTTAAGTACAAAGCCCGTGCTATTGTATTAAAACCACATCATGGAGACTTAACATAACATGCAACACACTTTTCCTGAGCTAGGGCATTAAAATGATTTTCTGTACATAAATGGAAAACCATTTTCAGGAAATAAATACATAGAACATCGATTTGCTTGTTTGACTTTAACACCATTTTATTACAACCTAAAACTGCGAGGGTCAGGGATGGAAAGACATCATTCCACCACTTGTCCAAATAGACTAGGCAGTTTCCTTCCATCCATCCATCCATTATCTGTACCTGCTTATCCTGAGCAGGTTAATAAGGAGGGGGGGAGGGGGGGGGGGGGGGGGCGCTGGAGCCTATCCCAGCATGCATTGGGCGAGAGGCAGGAATACACCCTGGACAGGCTGACAATCTATCGCAGGGCACACACACCATTCACTCACACACTCATACCTATGGGCAATTTAGGGTCTCCAATCGGCTTAACGGAGACAGGAAGGAGCAGCTCTGCGTCGCAAACGCAGCTGAACAGCGACGGGAAGGAGCAGCTCTGCGTCACAAACGCAGCTGAACAGTGACGGGAAGGAGCAGCTCTGCAGCGCAAACGCAGCTGAACAGCGACGGGAAGGAGCAGCTCTGCGGCGCAAACGCAGCTGAACAGCGACGAGAAGGAGCAGCTCTGCGTCGCAAACGCAGCCGAACAGCGACGGGAAGGAGCAGCTCTGCAGCGCAAACGCAGCTGAACAGCGACGGGAAGGAGCAGCTCTGCGTCACAAACACAGCTGAACAGCGACAGGAAGTAGCAGCTCTGCGTCACAAACGCAGCTGAACAGCGACGGGAAGGAGCAGCTCTGCATCGCAAACTCAGCTGAACAGCGGCAGGAAGGAGCAGCTCTGCGTCGCAAACGCAGCTGAACAGCGACGGGAAGGAGCAGCTCTGCGGCGCAAACGCAGCTGAACAGCGACGGGAAGGAGCAGCTCTGCGTCACAAACGCAGCTGAACAGCGGCGGGAAGGAGCAGCTCTGCGTCACAAACGCAGCTGAACAGCGACGGGAAGGAGCAGCTTTGCGTCACAAACGCAGGTGAACAGCGACGGGAAGGAGCAGCTCTGCGTCACAAACGCAGGTGAACAGCGACGGGAAGGAGCAGCTCTGTGGAGCAAACGCAGGTGAACAGTGACAGGAAGGAGCAGCTCTGTGGAGCAAACGCAGCTGAACAGCGACGAGAAGGAGCAGCTCTGCGGCGCAAACGCAGCTGAACAGCGACGGGAAGGAGCAGCTCTGCGGCGCAAACGCAGCTGAACAGCGGCGGGAAGGAGCAGCTCTGCGGCGCAAACGCAGCTGAACAGCGGCGGGAAGGAGCAGCTCTGCGGCGCAAACGCAGCTGAACAGCAGCGGGAAGGAGCAGCTCTACGTCGCAAACGCAGCTGAACAGCAGCGGGAAGGAGCAGCTCTGCGGCGCAGACGTCCAGCGCTTCTCATTGTCACGCTGGCCTCAGAGATAATCACCCAGGCGTCCGGGGAGGAGGGATTCAGGAGCGCCACCGTCTCCTCTCCCTCCCTCAGGGGCTCCCGGAGGAGCTCCCCGCAAAAAAACTGAGCCTCCTTTGTTCCCCGAGCCCTGACACAGAGAGGAGCTGAGCCGCACCTCCTCACCAATTAGCCCGTTTGAGCGGTGCAAGCCAAACGCCTCGCCTAACTGCGTAGCCTCTGTGCCAAGAAAAAAAAAATGAAAATATTACTAAATGAAAATATTATTTATATTGCATATATTACATATATTACATATATTTACACATGAAAGTGAAGAAGTGTACATGAATATTCCTGAATTAGTTCCGTTACCCTGAATACACACCTACAAATATTGGCAGTTATTTTCCGATAGTTTAGTTCCCGTAGATAATATTCTCTGCATAGGTTTGCTCAGCAGTCTCATATTCTAGATCATATTCTCTCTGGCTACGAAACTGAGGTTCACATGCAAAAATTAATTTGCGATTGAATTTGAATTTGAATTGTGTATTCATAACCAGCTCAAGTGACCACGAGATCAGTTCTCTGGATTGGTCCATGAGCATTATATTGGATTTATATTCAGGGAGAGGTAGAAATCAATTCGCAGCGAATAGGCGCTCTTTGCATGAACAACATAAGGTGCACAAAGTACCTGTTGACCCAGTTACAAAACCCTCACTAGCACAGAGGTGGTTCTTTTATAATACAAACGCATCACAGGCAGCATTTCCCTGGGAGTGTAGTATGGGTTTGGCTCAGTTTCAAACCGGTCTGATATGGAGAAGTAGCACAATGTAAGATAACTTATTACTATCAGTTGTTTAGAAGTATGCATACAGGATAACGCTAGCCAGCTAGTAAAACAGCAGCACATCTATCTAACTAGCGGTCCTAAGGAACAGTTAGCTGGAATTCATAACTTCCAGGTGCTCCTGTCAAAAGCAAAAAGCACTGGAACTGACTGGCTGTTAACTGGCAGAAAATATGCATAATAAAAGGGGTACTTGTTTGGTATCACTGGACACTCAGCTCTAAATGTAACTTACAGCCTTGGAGCCTCGTTAATAAAACAGCCCCCACACGGCATCTTAAAAAGAGGGTTTTACAGAAAAGCAGGACAAAGTAGTTATTTATAAAAACCCCACTTTTTCAGTGGATATTATCGTATCTCCATGTAAAGTTTAAACTAGACACTGGACAAGGCAATTACCTGTGGGTCATGAGGAGGTACTATATGTTTGAGGCCAATGCACTGAACTGGGCAGTGTTCACGCTTTCAGAATTACAATTATTTTATTATTTATGTGTCCAAAAATTTTCTAATAATTATTTGATATTTGATAATCGATCCATTTTTTTTGGCATGAAGAGAGCAAATGCGATCATATTCAGACAACAAAAAAAATGCCGTTATTGGCCACATTCACAAAATGGGGTCATTGTAAAGCACCTTTCACAATTTTTAAATTGAAGTTGATTTGAGATTGAAGTCACGGGGGTGTAAGACGCAGGTACGCCATCTCAAACCAACACAGGTCACAGCAGCTTCTTCCAGTCACTGTTATTTCAATTCAAGTGTAAGCACAACTTCGGGAAAGATCTTAAGATTATGCTTAAGTTGAAATCCCAGAACATTTTTTGTATAAATGTGGCCTGGAGTCATGTGATGTACGCAATCAAGAAGCCATTCTGCAGTAAGGAAATACACATCTGATGCTGATGGTTTTTCTCAGATATGAAGAAGCTTCTAATGCACTGCTTTTGTCGCCTACCTTTGCTCGCACTGTTTTCAACTCCCTGAAAATCACTGCAGCATCTGTTTGCGCAGCACGGACGGATGACGTTCTGTCCCGGACCCGTCTGACAGCGTGTTGATTTTGTTCCTCTAGTGCAGACCCCGGAGCGCTTCTAGCCTCTGCCGGTCTTGTGCTACAGCTCTAAGATAATAAAGCCCTGAGAGTCGCCCGTCCTGCTGCTCTTTTGTGCCGAAGGGACACGGAAAGGAAGAGGCTGGAATGGGAACAGAATTCTAAATTACTTGGGAAAAAGAAAAGCAAAAGAGAAAATAATGTCAGTTTGAAAATACCACACAGCATTCACTTCTTGCTCCTTCCAACGTAAAACATCCAAATGTTCTTTGCGTACAAATCACACGACAGTACAGAATTAAAGCGGAAAATGCCTAGAAAAGGTGCATAAGACATTATGACACAAAAACATTATTCTAAAACAAAAAAAGGATTCAAAAGGATTTATTTTGAAGCATAAAAATGAAAAGCTTGAAAATGTTCCAGAATAATGTTAGTGCCACAAAAGACTTTGAGACAGAGCCAAAAAAAATCAATGTACTTCACAGGAAATATTGTCTTTCTTTGTGAATTGTTAAGACAAGAGGAACAGTATAGCTCAATCCCCAGTGAATGGCTTGCATAAGCAAGGTCAGTCTGCAAAAGTAATGTCTGAACATCTTCTGTATGCATGCTTAAAATGTATAATTACAGTGGTCATACTGGATCCAAATGAAATACTGGAGCCAAATGAAATGATAAAATACATTTTCCTTGTGTCTCTAGGATAAGGGACAGTGCAGTGGATGGTAACCCAAATCTTGAAAATGTGTATTTTGTGAATCTGAAGGCAGCCACTCTTAAATATATCACCTTGCCTTCCTCCATCTGATTCCGTTTGCAATTTGCATGAAGCTTCCCGATTGGTCACTGCGCGATTCCACTGAAACGCGTTGCTGCCTGCTGATTGGACAGAGGCTGTAGTGGGCATGGAATCTCGGCGGTTGAAAACCCAGATAAGAAGGAACATGCGGACAGAAAGCCTCAGAGCATCCTACAAACAAAGAGCTGACACAGCTTTTACCACAGTCTCTTCCGTTCACCTGCAGAGTCCAGCTGCCGTTGGAGCGTTCCTACAAGCAAAAAGCAAATATCCCCGAAGCTAAAATCCGTCTAGCCTGCACAAAGAGCAGATCTAATTCCCGAAAAAAGAACAAAAAAAAAAGACAAGGCTGCAAGACAGAGAAGACGAGAGTGACCGAGCAGACAGAGCGGTTTGGGGAGTTTTTTTTTTCTTCTTTTCTCGGGGCGCACCTGGCCGAGGCGGGAGAGACCATGTCCCTGCAGGTGAAGGAGAAGACGCACGTGCGCCTCGTGTTTTTGGGGGCCGCGGGCGTGGGCAAAACCGCCCTGATCCGCCGCTTCCTGCAGGACACCTTCGAGACCAAGCACCGTCGCACGGTGGAGGAGCTCCACAGCAAGGAGTACGACATCAGCGGCGTCAAGGTGACCATCGAGATCATGGACACCAGCGGCAGCTACTCCTTCCCGGCCATGCGGAAGCTCTCCATCCAGAACAGCGACGCCTTCGCCCTGGTATACGCCATCGACGACCCCGGGTCCCTGGAGGCGGTCAAGAGCCTGCGGGACGAGATCCTGGAGGTGAAGGAGGACAAGTTCACGCCCATCGTGGTGGTGGGGAACAAGACGGACCGGGAGGGCGAGCGGCAGGTGTCCAGCGACGACGTGCTCTCCACCGTGGAGCTGGACTGGAACAACAGCTTCCTGGAGGCGTCGGCCAAGGAGAACGAGAACGTGCTGGAGCTCTTCCGGGAGCTCCTGCAGCAGGCCAACCTGCCCAGCTGCCTCAGCCCGGCCCTGCGCAGGCGGCGGGAGACCTTCCCCAAGGACAGCGGCGTCCGGCCCCCCATGAACAAGACCAACAGCTGCTCCGTCTCCTAGAGACGGAGGGAGAGGACGCGGAGAGGCACGCCGTCGTTTCCACGCTTCGCACAGTGCCACTGCCACACGCCTGGGGGTGAGAGAGAGAGAGAGAGAGGGGGACAGGGTGAGAGAGAGAGTAGGAGAGAGAGTGGGAGAGAGAGAGAGAGTGAGCGTGAGAGAGAGAGAGAGAGAGAGAGAGAGAGACCTCCATCCATTTAAACCTTCATAGGCATTTTGTGCAGGAGAAGGACAATGACTGTGGTTAATGGCAGTAGAGAGCCAAATGAGGGGACACAGGAAAAACAGTGAACACATGTACAGGAGACTGTTTTGGGGTGGCCGGGGGGGGCGGGGAGGGTTCAGATCAGAATCTCAGCTGTGCAGTGCGCTCATATTTGGCTGGACAGCAACAGCGGGGCCAGCCCTACAAACGCGAATGTCTGTGACTGACTGAGTGACTGACTGAGTGACGAAGTTACACCATTGGTCAGCCGAGTTATGAAGTCACACCATTGGTCGGCCGGGTCACGTGTGTTAGGTCCAGCCATATAGTAGGTTTTAACCTGGTCTTGTTTAAATGTACTATGACGATGTCTCAAATGGCACAGCTTATGGTGTTCAAGCTTAGATCAATGTCAAGCTGTGTTGTATTTGTATTACTTTTGAAATTAGGGGTATTCACTTGCAATAATACTTGAGACTGTTGCAGATAGCAAGAGCGTGTGAATTCAACTGAAAACAAAGACGTGTGCGTATTGTGCTGCCTGTACAAAGTTTCTGCTACAATTTTATTTATTCAGCGATTGGGAAATTAAGATGCATCAGAGCAAAAAAAGTTTACATGAACGTTTTTACTTAATTTTTTTATTTTCTCATCTATGTGTAGGGCCTATTGAACATGTTCATGAAAAAAAGGTTGCATTGCAATGTTTACCAGTAAACATTTGTTTCAAATGAATGTGTTAAGATTTATGTTTCACATGTTTTTTGTTTTTTTTTTTATTGTTTTTTTTTATTTATTTTTATTTATTATTTTTTTAATTGAAATAAATATAAATAATCTACAAGACATATTCTGGTGACCATAAAAGTGTGGTGCTTTGTTTGCGTTGTGAATGTTCACAAACAAGAAGTGTATTTAGCAACACTATTTCACCTTATCATGAGGGGTTCCGAATCCTACCCTCAGATTCGGGGCTTCGTCAGACATCAAGACGTGCTACAAAGGTATGCGTTAGCTGTGAATTCACGAATGGACGTGTGAACGTAATCTGGACAGGTAGAGCGTGATTTCTGGCAACAACAAAAAAAAAAAAAAAACAGAGACGCAACATACAGTAAAGAAACCCAAAAAGACCAACCATTCAAAATGCAACTGGTGTACAGAGGCGTCTGAAGAAGAATATGCAAATAGCGGTCTACTTAATCCTTTTAATCATTGTTTTTGCTAAATAATAATAATAATTACTTTATATTAATTTATAAAGTAAAATTAATTCAATAATCACATTTTATTTCCACACGACCATCAATAGCTCGTTACAAGTAGCCTAATTTCGTTCCCACCTGTAGCCCACAAGCGGCCGACACAGCTGTCGTCCGAATTCTGTTTTAATTAGATATAGGCTTAAAATAACATTAGTTGTACGGACCGATTTATTTGCTCGTTCTAATCGGATAAGGTGGATTTAAATAGGTTTCAGAGCAGTTCTAAGCAATTTAATATAGACCTACAGGTTCACAATTCTCACAACATTACGAACGGCCGGTAGGCTATAGCAAATACACGGTTGTAAAAAATTCTGCTTGTAATTTGCAAGCATCCGTCGTTCGTTCACAAATGTACCATCCCTTACTGACAGGAAGGTCAATAAATTGGAGACCTAGAAGGGGGAAGCTAAACATGACGTGAATGTTCTGTAGTATTAAGTTAGAAAATATTCGCTGAACCTCGAGATCTTAATGTAGGAACAATCGCTTCCTCGTTCCAACAGGAACGAATCGCAGAAACATACGTAGTCCGTCGTCGCCCCCTAGCGGTAGCCAACTTTTAAAAATTGTTTACGACTGGCAAAAGAGAAAAAACTCAAGGGAACTATTCAACTGTATTAGACAAAAGACTGTTGTTCCTGCATTTACTTTATAGGAAGCAACTTGTTCCTACAATTCAATGGTAGTTTTCAAATAAAACGAAACCATAAAAATGCAAAGACTACATATTAATGGAGTAGCACCAGAGACAAGCAACTGAGATATTATACAGTTTGCATTCGCGTTATTAACGTTTCCATAGATACACAGTAAACAAAGGCCATCCCTTCGGCTTACATCACGGTAACTCGTCCTACTTGCTACCTAATCGTTGTCATTAATTTCAAATTGGAATACTGAATACGAATGGCTTTTGTAGACGATACTGATATTATAACCTCTCATGCCAACCCCAGGATAGTGACATTACGTCACTTTGAATTCATAATTCTAAATTCCATCAGACCATTTTTCAAATACCATTCATTGTGTATGGTACTGCTGATTAAATAATAGTATTCAGCAAAAATAATAGCACACCATGTCCGCATGGGCTCCAGCAAGTTTCAACAACTAACCAGAAGATTTATTTTATTAACTCAATGGCTGAAATAAATATGGCTGGCATACAAAATAGACATACCCACAGGCATTTGCAACCAATAAACATGGTTGCATTCAGAATTCACAGCATTGTTAAATGGTTGAATACAATAATTGGGTTTAATCTCATATATCATACAATTTCAAGCATGGATTTGACAGTTAAAGACCAGTAAGTAATTCAAGGGCAATTTCTGTTTGCATGGTAATGTGGTACAGCAAAGACCATTGAATGGCTAGACTACAGTGTAGTGGGAAAAGTATATGCCTCCTGCCTGATTTCCTCTGATATTGCATATTTGTCAGAGTGGATGGTTTCAGAACTTTAGACAAAACATAATATTAGACAAAGGGAACCCGAATAAACTCAAAACATATATTTTAAATTATAATTCTGTTTATTTAATGACAAAAAGTAACCAAACACCCATATCACCCATGCAAAAAAGGAATTGCCCCCTTAAACTTAATTGCTTGCTCCACCTTCAGCAGCAATAACTGCAATTGAATGCTACCTATAGTTTCACATCAGTCTTTTACTTCATAGTGATAGGCATTTTATCCCAATCTTCTTTGAAGAACTGTTTTAATTCAGACAAACTCATCACTTCTGGAATTTCATTTAATTATGGCATAGTGTGCTAGTAGAAACTTTGTGAGGACAATGGCAAGGTTCAATGTGAGTGAGGTTTAGATTCAACAGGGCTGGCTGCAATCAAGCCTGGCTGTTTTCAATCAGCTGAATGTAAGAATCGTAAAATAAATGAAAAAAGAATTTCAAAACATTGTTTTGTGGTTAACTCAGTTCCCCTTTATCTAATATTACATTTTGTCTAAAGATCTGAAACCATTCAGTGTGACAAATATGCAATAGTAGAGGATATCAGGGTGCCCTGGCCCAGCTAAGCAGGTCCGACCACTATTTAAGTATCTAGTCTCAGCAGTTAGGGAGACCGAAGTTTCATTTATAAAGCAAATAGTACATACAAGTAGCATATTTTCAGTCTCTGGTGGAAATGCTGGTGTATAAATAAGGTAGACTGGCGATATGCTGATGTGATGCAGGGGTCGTAGAAGCAGCATGTTGAGCATCTAACGGTTGTGTGATGAAGTAACAACATTAGAGACAGAACCCTCCTCCCTAAAACATTCAGGTACACATGTACACAGGCACACGCACAGGCACACACACAAACACACGCACGCTCGCACACACACAAGCTCGCACACACACACACTCACGCACACAGGCTCACACACACACACACACACACACACACACGCTCGCACACACACATGCACACTCACACACACATGCGTGTGCACACACACACACGCTCGCACACACACACACACACACGTGCGCACACACACACACATAGACACACACACACATGCTCGCACACCCACACACACACACACACACACACACACACGCGCACACGCACACACACACACACGTTCACACACACACACACACACAAACACACAGACATACACACACACACATGCAGCACACACACACAGACATGCACACACACACACACACACACATGCACACACACACACACACGCTCACACACACACACACACACACACTCGGACAAGCTCACACACACACACGCACACACACACGCTCGCACACACAGCTGCTCTGTTCGTACGCTTCCCCTTTCCGGCCCAGCACAGAGACAAGGAGCATTGTTTCCTAAGACTCAGACGAGGAAGTGGCCTGTGATCGGTTGCTTACTGGTTCCTCTTTACGGTGTTTAAACGGACTGCTGTCCCCATACTGCACATTGTCACTGCACCCCGTCTGGAGGAAAAGGCCCACGCAGCCACCCAGGTATGTACCCCTATGGGTCTCATAAACATAGCTAAAATGTGGCTCTCTTATATACCTACTGGCATTATCACATAAAATACTAAATTTGCTGGTTTTTTTGGGTTTTTTTTACACTAGAGCGTCTACCATAGAGTGAACCTCCTTCTGTATTTCTTGCTTTGCAGCAACCACAGCAAATCTTGCACACGCTGCCATCGGCACTCATGGCAGCTAACTGAGAAGAAGCAACGATGTTCAAGTCACAGTGTATAGAGGTTTCAAATGATATGTGGGCAAAGTTACGAGTTATGTTCTGATTTTTTTATTTCATTTTTTTATTTTAAAAAGGCTTGGTTGGTATAATGGTTACAATTTTGTCAGTGAAGTTCCTTTGTTTTGTGACCATTTAAGGAGACTGAGGGAATACTGAGATATTAACAGAGGGGGGTTAATTGCCTTTATATTTGTCTTTGACCCTGGACTTGGTCAAAGCTCCTCAGTGGCTGTTACAGATAAACCTGAGGAGTTTGGAACAAGTATAGGGTCCTTGACTCTGGTACGCATGCATTTAATGTAAGCACATCATCCATCTAAGAACAGTTACAGTGGAAAAAAGGTAAAGAATGTGGCATTTTAAAACTTTTCCCAAGGCCACACATAGGACAGACACATAGGACAGACTTCTGAAAAGTCTAAGTCTGGAACATTTTGTCTGATATGCTGGAGTGAAGACGCGACAGAGTTTCTCAATGCCTGTGCCAACAAATGCCGGCTGTATTTACTGGTGAAGTTTTATGCCGGATTATTAATGTCTTACCCAATACTTTTTTTTTATGCCTCATTCAAAAGCATATTAGTAGGAAATAACCTGTGAATTCCCGTACACCATGTATTCCCTACTTCCCCATCGATATTAAGTGTGCATTTGATGTCCTGCCAGCCACTCAACAATAAAAATTAAAAAAACAGAAACAGATCATCGTTACAAACAAAACCATTGATTTTTGTTCCTGTTCTTTGTGTTTCAGGCCCTTTTCAAAGCCCCTCCCTAACCTGAGCACAGTTAAATACAGATAACTTACATTTCGGTGCATCTTATTATGCGTACGATGTCCTGTGTAAATCTGTTTGGTTGAGCATGGAACATGCACGATACAGTGAAACATGCCTAAAACCACATATGGAAAATAGCTCCCAATATTTCAGTAAAGAAGACCTTCTTAATACATCTCGATGCATCTCAATGATAAGTTTGGATGTCTAAATGCATTAGAAAACAAGGCCAGCACCTATAATCATTTGGTATTTTATCTAAATAAACTTTCTATTAAAGGTAGGCACGTTTAAAAATAATAATAAATGCGACCCATTCCATTAGCTGGACTATTTTCTTATGTCAAGTCCAGAGCTCCCTATTTTTTTTTTTTTTTAGAGATCTGCATTAGCTAGTGACTTTAACAGACACCCATATTTGCAACCATTTATGAACCTCTTATACAAGTACAAACCACTTATAAAAGTGTCAAGTCTCAAACCCTTAATGCATTTGCCAGTTTTGTAGCAAGTCACTACCAGAGTGCACTTCAGGATAGCTGTACATTTTCGTTTTACCATCTGGTCTATAATTTGACAAGATTGTAGCCAACAAAAAGTACTAGAATTTTTTCAACAAATGTACTTACTAAAGACTGCTTGCTTGAAGTACATAATAAACTAACTGATAAGGTCAGTGTGTGCTGGCAGCCATTTGCTTTACAATGTGAATGCCCACCAACAATACAGCTCTGAAAAAAAAAAAATTGAGACCACATCTAATTTTCAGTTTCACAGCCTATGGGTAGGTGTGTGTAAAACTGAACTTCTGATATTCTTTCAGGAACTGTTGACCACATTTGATTTAAATTCCAAACACAAACACTATCATTCAGAACATTTATTTTCAGTGTTTTCATAAACTGAATAAATGTAAACTAAACAAGCTCACACACATAAATAATAAAGAATAATACCGTCGTTGCTTAGAAAGGATTCAACAATCAATATTTGGTAGAGTAACCCCAATTCTTATGAAAAAAAATAAATATGGGGGGGGGGATTTCAATTTTGTTCCAGAGCTATTCATATTGAGAATACAAAGCCTTCCCACATACACCTAAATTTTCTGTTACTGTACTGTTCTGTACTGTACCTAAATTGTAGTTAACGCAGACGGGATTTTGTAAGTTAGAGCGGCAACATTTTTGGGCGTTACAGTAAAGATGAAGTATTACATTCCTCCACGAACCAGTTGGTCCTTGCCCATGTTCCGTTACAGTCTAAAGATGCATCTCTTCAGACTGTGTCTGGATTAACTCCATCACTACACTGCATGCAGGGTACTCCCAATCCAGGATCATATCTTGTCACCATGCCTCATTCTAGTTTGACCGGTCATTACAATGACCTGTGAGTAGGGCTGGGCGATATGGACAAAATCAAATATCACGATATTTTTGACCAAATACCTCGATATCGATATTGTGATGATATCGTGGGGATGACTATTGGTACTTTCACCAAATTACACAATGAGATTTTTGATAAATAATCATCAGCAATGCCCGTGTAATAACTAAGTGGGTAAAGGCAAATAATAGAACAGCTAGAACAGTTCAGAAAATGACATCACTTCACTGTAATGCTGCCTTTAATACCAGGAAAAGACAACACTTATGCCATATCACGATATTACGATATACAAACTCCCAGACGATATGTAGTCTTATATCACAATATCGATATAATATCGACATATTGCCCAGCCCTACCCGTGAGTCCCGAGCGGTGAGGTAAGGGCAGGCGATTATTTGAGACGCATCACATCCCCCGTTTAGGGTATACGAGCCGTTGCCACCAGGCAGACGGTATAGGGTGCCATCCGTCCGAATCAAGCGGGCTCGCGGATCATCCGTGCCTACCGGTACTGCACTGCTGAACAAACTGTGAAACAAAATAACTGAACATCCGTGTGTGGAGGATGCCGCACGTTATAGTATGTAGAGCACTTTGGTGATATGCTGTGTATAGGTCTGTGATTATGCAGAGGCGTTCTGTTGTTGTTTGTTGTTGGTGCTGATGTCGTTGTGGTCGTTGGTATTGTAGTTGTCCGTTTGTTTGTCTGACGATTGCTGTATGGTACATGATAAATTTTCGAAAGGACTAATAAATATCCTTCTATCACTTTCTGACTTGGCCTACGCTTACTGAGTGAACTGGACTTTGTGCTCATGTGGACAAGCGTTACATAATGAGTTGTACCTTATCGGACCTGTGTTTTGTAGTTGCCCGGTGACCTTCAGTATGCACTCATAGCACGTCACTATCGATAAAATCGCCCGCCAAAATACGTGAACACGTGAAGCTTCACCACAAGCAGCCAGTCAGTCTTTGTAAGTCAACATTTCCCCACATGCAATAATGATGTTACTTTTCAGTAGAAACTAAACAAGAATCTGGTGACGGCATGCACCCCAAGAAACCAGTTTAAAGTGCACCGATCAAAGAACTTGGATAATTCATAGCGACAGTAACTTCAGCATTTGGCTTAATCCATAAAAACAGTGCCTTTGACAAACTGACAGACACATCTGGTACATTGCATGAGCGAAAACTGAAAAGCTTATGCAAGTCAATCTTCACTCATTTCACAAATAATTCATTTTCAGGATATTTCTAGCTATAAATATAAAATTGCACAGCGTATCAATCAAATATAGGCTGCATGTGACAAAGGAGGGTTAGAAACAGTACTGTCACTAACTGGCAGGCTAACCTCTGGCTCCAGAGCTGCCCTTAAGGACATTACATTGACCACCAAATATGAATAAGGCCCTGGTACAGGGACCCGAGCAGGAAGCCACAGTCTGTGCTCTCTGCCTTTTACTTCTGGACACTTCAGACGGGGTTCACCAATGGGCAAGGTAGCTTTGATACATCCCTTCCAATACAGACCCAGACTTTCTACAATACCACAGGACGCATGAAGCCAGCTGAACATATTGGCTTAAAACAAATTTTTATTTAAAAAAAAACCGAATTGCAATAAACGTTCGGTAAAACATCCGCACTCCCTGCACATTCATTGAGGGAAGGTGTTTAAAAATTCCTCTCCTACTGTTGAAAGAACCAGATAACCATCTAGGAGAGAAAACGTGCCCTTACATGAGACAAATATACTCAGAGTATTATAACAATACTCTCGGATAAGAATGTTCACATTCCGGGAATCAAAGTGCAGTCTCAAAGGGAGGGCGGAGACTATGGAAAAACCAAACTGGCTTTGCATTTTTTTGCAACTGTAGTGGATTCTTTAGACTCACCAAATACACAGCCCGGCACTCCTTCCACCCTGTGAGCAGATTCTGGATAATGACAGGAGTTCCCGGTGCTAGATTACAGTGCGTATGTCCATACATTCAGCACTGCACTTGGTCGCACCCTTTAATGGGGTTTAAGGAGACACATCACGTTGTAATTTTTAGGCATTTATGGTTGGGAGGCAGCACTTTCCATTTAAAGAACGGAGGCGTGCCTAGCTGGTGGGTCTGTGGACTTAGTGGTTGAGAGTAGCCGTTTCACCACAAGCTATGAAACTGCGTTCACCAACATTCACAATGTGGTTTATACGTTTGTAAGGAAGAAACCCTCCTATTCAAGGTATTAATGACCAATCTCTTCTGCGACCGCTTACAAAATTCGTGTTTAAAGGAACACAAAGTAATGCAAATAAAATTCATTTTATTTATGTGACTACAAACACTCAGCTCTTACAAAGCCCATTCTACAGAAGGTCCTTACATTGATGACATGCTACAAGCTACAAGAAGTTTAACATGTAAAGGAAAGAATCTGTGCGCCTTCCTCAAAAAAAAAGGGCACAGCGAAAAGGAGCATAGATGTTTTTAAAATAAACAAAAATATAATAATAATAATGTAAACCGAGGAGCTAAAAGTTTCTAACGCTTTTGAACCAGACACTGAAGACGACCAGGTGATATCCGCAGAAAAAAATACTGCTTTAGGAACAGACCTGGGTCAAACACCTATTTGTTTTGGATTCAAATACTTTTCTACGCTTTACTGATCTTGTCTGGTCTACTGGAACCAATGAAATACTCTCGAAAAGCGCAAACCCCGCCTTCTGGTCATATTGGCAGGCTGAATTACACCCAGGCAAGATCAACAGAGCACAGAAAATTATTTGAATCCAAAACAAATACGTACTTGGACCCAGGTCCGTTTAGGAATCAGAACATGATAACCGATAATCTATTCAGACGTCAGTTAAGCTTGGTCCAGCAGCCTTTTCTCTTGCATAGAGAAATGAAAAAAAAAAAACCATTCTCCCAGTCCCAAAACACCCTCAGCTGTAAACACCAGTTCGTCAAAAACGAAGACTGAGGGATTGATGCCAATACCAGGAAAACATTTATTTTATGAAATGGACAAATTTGATGCACCTCACTGGTGATGGAAATACCCAATATTTAACTCTTCATTTCCTGAAATGCACACTTACGGCTGACATTTCAATTAAGCAGCCAGCTCTGCGTAATCACTGACAAGTAAACAGCATATTATCCCGATAGGCCAGGACACCGTACCAGGGAACAACAAGGCAAAAATAAGGCTCCAGTCAGAGGCGTGTCTGATGGGCCTAAAATGCTTCCACAGTTTAACTGCAAGTATTTACACAAGTATGACATCACCAGGCTTACTATTGCTTTTCATGCCAAATTGAATACGCTTAGAACCAGTATAACACGCAAAAATGCACATTTAAAAAAAAAAATCAAAAATTTTAAATCAGCCAAGGACATGTGCGATCGAGTTAAATGCGGCAACAAAATGAACGTGTTCCCTTTCAGTACCAAAACAAACTCAGGACTACGGTTCACAGACACTACTAAAGTTTATGACCCGCAACGAGCACTGTCACCATGAAAACACCAGACTGCCAAGTTCAAAACAAATAAGTCTGACGACGGCGCTCCGCGAGAATCACAAAGATCAGCCCTTCTCGGTGAATACAAACATCATGGCTTTACAGACAAGGACACCAGGCACAGATACAAACAGATAGAAACAAATACACACAGATACACACACATGCACAGACTGTGCGCACACACACATATGTGCATATTCGCACTCGTGCGTGCACACACACACACACACACACACACACGCGCAAATGCTATTCAAGTCCTACAGAAGTGGGGAAAATGGCTAATCACTTGAAAGCAATGAAAGAAGGTATGAATGCTAACATATAAACTTCTGTTTAGAGGAACCAAGGCTGCCACACTACAATGTACAGGTTTCCTTTCCACTCCCACTGGGGTCCAACCCGGTTCACCCAAATCGCAGACCACACTGCATTCACCCAGACAGAGAACAGAGGGGAATGCCGGTTACCCAATCACAGCAGAGTGAAGTAGTGATGTATGCACATAAAGACTTGAGTGACACTTGGAAGGCCGTGTGAGCACATAGCACGTAGTGAACCAAACCGTTAGGATTTTATTGTACAAAGTATTAAACTGCATGTGCAGCACACAAGGATACAGTACAACCCATGGCAATCGCCAGCAATACGGACCGACTCTCTCAGCATTAATTGTACTCCGCTTTTTTTTTTTTTTTCTGCTTTTGTTTTTAATAGCTTTACAATTATTCTCGACAAGTAAAAGAAAATGCAAGAACACAAAACGACAGCGGGGAAAAATGTCGTAGAAAACAGATCAGTCGGACTGGCTCTGAAGGACGACACTGACGAGGCGGAGAGCAGCCCCGGCACAGGCAGGAACGCGGAGGTTTGGGGGGGGGACACGGGGACGGGCGGAGGGAGCGGCCCCCGCGCCCCCGCGCCCTAATCGTCCACGGTGATGTTTCGGAAGAGGTAGGCCATGGACTCCCCGTTGTGGATGCGGCGGATGGCCTCTGCCAGGATCATGCTGACGTCCACGGTCTTGATCTTGGGGCACTGGAGCTTCTGCACCTCGTGCGGGACGGTGTTGGTCACCACCACCTGGGCAGCGGGACGGGAACAAGAGCGCCTCGGTCAGGCCTCCGACAGCCCAACCCCCCCCTTCCCCCCCTTCTCAAATTATTTTCACCCGGACCGAAGTTAAGCCCAAACGGGGTGTTTGTGTGTGAGAGTGTGTGTGTGTGCGTGTGTGTGTGTGTGTGTGTGCGTGTGTGTGTGCGTGTGTGTGTGTGTGTGTGTGCGTGTGTGTGTGTGTGTGTGTGAGAGTGTGTGTGTGTGTGTGTGTGAGAGTGTGTGTGTGTCTGTGTGTGTGTCTGTGTGTGTGTGTGTGTGTCTGTGTGTGTGTGTGTGTGTGTGTGTGTGTGTGTGTCGGACGGGTGGGACCGACCTCGTCGATGGCGGACTCCTCGATCAGGCGAGGGGCGTCGGCAGACAGCAGGCCGTGCGTGGCCATGATGTAGATCTTGTAGGCGCCCCTCTCCTTCAGGATCTCCGCCGCGGCAACAAAGTCCTCCACATCGTCTATGATGTCATCCTGGAGAAGCACCAATGAGATTCGTTCAAAGATCCTTACTTTAAGACACTTCTCTAATCGTCTGACCATAAATACAGTCATTTATATGACCGTGACTATATTTTGTCAACATTTCCATGAAATGTCTGTGGACAACGGTAGTCGGTGCCCGCACATAATGTCCAGAGGGGAACTATTAACTCCCCACTGTATGACAAATAGAATCATCTGACCTAGTCAAACAGGCCGCTTGCAAAGGAATAATAAATCATCTCTTGCTTTCAGACATAACACGCTTGAAGAGTTAATTGTCACAAAAGCACCAGAAAGGGGCAAAAAATAAATTACTTAATAAAATCTTTTAAAAGAGGGGAGAGAAAAAAATAACAATAATACAAAATAAATGACTGAATGAATGAATGAATGAATGATGCTTGAATGAATGAATGAATGAATGAATGAATGATGATTGAATGAATGAATGAATGAATCAATCAATCAATAAATCTTACAACAATGATGGCGATCCTTCCTCCCACGTCTCCCACCACTGTGATGGGTGGCTTTTCCTTCGCCATCATTACTGCAAACGCAAACAGTGCCTGTCAGCCACGGCCTCAGAGAGCAGACGCATGCACACCAAGGCAAGGCACCAGAACAAGATCAGGAGAAATCACTTCAGTGTAGATTGGGTAAGATGGGATAAAGTTGGGCTTTTTCAACAATGCAAGACCTTTCTCGGATCAGAAAAAATCCCTTTCTTCCAACTGCCCCCCCCCCTCAGCCTAGACAACTGTACTCAGCCTCTGAAACAAAGGAACACTTTTATTGGGGGGAGGGGTTGGGCGGTGGGGGGGGGGGGGTGTCTAACTAAGCAGGGAGGGTCATTCATCCCTACCGCTGGCTTTCCTCTCTCTCTCTCTAGGGAAGACAGAGAATAACACAAAGCAAAGGATCAGAGGAGCCAGCTCAGATGGGAAATGACATCACTGGGGAGCCTCCGTGAGCAAGATCTAAGGTCTTCAGCCACACAGCCGGCGATCCTGAGACGTAGCCAGATTAGCCGGAACAGATTTCTCTTCAGTGCCTACGTACATTCAGACATCTTCCAAACATCTGCTCCAGGGTAATGTTAGCGTTAAAATAAAACTCACATGCTCCTGAAGGTGAGGGGAGACCTAATTTGCAACA
Source organism: Anguilla anguilla (assembly GCF_013347855.1). Lineage (NCBI taxonomy): Eukaryota > Metazoa > Chordata > Actinopteri > Anguilliformes > Anguillidae > Anguilla > Anguilla anguilla. The sequence goes on along the minus strand of NC_049202.1, from coordinate 71,159,394 downwards.
GGTGGCTAATGAACTGGTGAACGTGGATTCCTGGGCGACATTCCCCATTTTACCCCAACTACAACTTCACGAATCTGATTTGGAGGGAAGTCCTCATCGCAACACATGCCATGCAAAATCAAAACAACCTCGTCTTTCGCCCAGCATACCCAATCAGACTCATGTATATTTAGAAACTCCCACAGCAGTGCATATTTTTACATGGACTTCCCAAACAAAACAAAAAGTTCCATTTAGAGAGGGAAAAGACAACAGAAACTGTCCCATTTTGTTGTCGTCGTCCCCCCCCCGCCTCCCTCCCTCCCTCCCTCCCCTGGAAATGGTACAACCATGCAGGGCTTTTAAAAGGGGAAGTCAAAGTTTTTAAATATACAAGAATCAAACCTTGTATCGTCAGTCCATCAAAGCCAACCAAATTAAAGACAATGCAGTGAAATCAGGCTTGCCAACATCCCCTGTTCTGCCCCTGTGGAACTCTCCTGTCCAGTTGCACCCCGTGGAAACTACATTTACAAATGGAACCGCCAGCTGACTAATGTACAGAAACACGGCAAAAGAAGTTGATTAAAAAAAACCAATATATGCACACCGATTCCCAGATATGGACAGAGGGAAGCAGCGGCAAACCAGTCAAGCGATGCACTGCCACTCGCCGTTAAACATCAATGAAAGATCTGTTAATAAACCCAAACTGGCACTTCCTCTTATTGATGTTTAACGGAGTAAAAGTACATGCTAAACCGTGGTATATCAATTAGCCTGGATAACTGCGCCGCTGCAAAGCCCAACGGCACCAGCGTGCAGGGGGTTAAATAATGCACTCCAGGAAGTAGCAGGAGTGCGCACTTATTGGCTGAGGGGGGGATGGGGGGCGGGGGCAACAGAGAGGAGGCCACACCTGGCACACAGGGGAGAATATTTGGCAAGCCCGGTCGCCTCGTTATGATTTCACACAGCCTCAAGGCTATAACCACAGAACCGCTGCCAGCGCAGTCAGGAATACCACACCAAAACAGCCATGAAAAACACGTCCTTTAGATGGATGTTTCCCCAGAACTGAGATTGGGGAAGGGAGCGGAGGGTGGGGGGTGGGTGTAAGGGGGGGGGGGGGGGGGGTGGGGTTGTTGAGGAATGATCCGAGTCAGTGTTTGGTATCCTGACACAAACCGGATTAAGATCCAGGTTGTAAGGCCATGGAGTCCCGTGTGCAGGAGGCCGTCACATCTGCGGCTGCCGCTGAGATTGCAGTCCAATGGCACGGGGCCCCTGCTTAATTCTGATCAAAGTTCGGAGGGGGGGGGGCTCCAAAGTGCTGGTGCCTGCCTGTTCTTCCGCTCAGAGTACGGAACAAGGCCGCAGAGGCCATTTGACCACTTCACTGTTCTTACCTGTCCCTGACTGTAAAACGCCTGCAATTCTTCCCCCCCCCCCCCCCCCCCTCCACAGTATCCTGGGCTACTGACCGTGTGCAATAAAGCACAGCTGTGCACAGAGGAAGGCCTGGCCTGGGAGGTACAGGCAGAACAGCTGCCATAGCAACAATCTGGCCCTGTGTGCCAATTACTCTATATGTCGGAGAGATGGAAAATTTCTCTCTGCTAATAAATCAAAGGGCTCAGCATGTTCTTTGCGGATCTAACTTTGTCTCATAGCGCTGGTTTATCAAGGCTTTCAATTAGAAGAACGTTGTTTCGGGGGGCTAAATGTACTTCCACTTCCTTCCTTAAGTATTAAACGCGAGTCGTAAACTCCTCAAATTCTGGGTGTCTGATATAACTGTGTCGATATAGAAGGGCAGTACCACCAAAGGGTATGTTTTTATTTTTGTTTTGTTTTTTTAACCCTACAGCAGAATGGGTCTGAAACCAGCATGAGAGTTCTGCACTGAGAAAAGTAATCAGTTGGCTGGACTAATTCCGATTGGACTGTGAGTGGAAATTGCACCAGGGTGTCCTGGATGGAAACATCTCCTGTCAGATTTGTGACAGCCATCTACCAAGGATCTCATCAGGAATTCAATCTCATTTCAAAATAAAAGCATCACTTCCTTATTGGATGGTTCCTGTTCAGCAGAGGGTCATTCGGAAGTCACACTAGAGCTTTCACATCTGAAGGCTTTCAGTCCAATGCTCAGCAAGGCAACACTCTGAAATTCTTTCTTTTAGCACAACGGTGCATTATGGAGTGTTTTTGTCCCACCGTCGGTGGAGTGGAAAAGGCAGGGTCGAGGCAAGAACGTAGGTGGAGAACCGCGTACACTGGGCAGCCCGTGCTGGTGATCTTAAGGATGTTCCACCTCCAGCATACTCCACTCCTTCACACACTGTTCGGTACTACAGGAGTCCCAGGACCGAGGAACACGCCTCTCCCAGCCAGGAGTGTCCCGCGCTCTTCTACGGGCTCTAGAGGTGCACCAGCCTTGTGCTTCTCAGCACGGACTGCCCAGGCACCTTCACTTCTGCACTACCCCTGCCGCGGGCCTGCCTGTTCCAACACAAACCCAAGCTTCTTCCGCCAAGCTCAAGCAGGTGGAACAAAAAAATAAATTAACATATTTCACTGTCCAGGTCACAAGATTGCAAACCCACATTTTCCACAAGTTGACAAAACTGGGCAAAATCTGCACACGAGAACCGACAGCAACACTGGCAAGTGCCCAAAATAAGGGACACCAGCTGATGCCTTCAATTAAGATGGTATTGCAAAAAATTGCAGATTTCCAAGTGGTTGCTGGGTCCATGTCAAATTGCTTAATCCCCGGATTTCAGAGTGTGCTTTGACCGCATGGACTGAAAACCCTCGCCCACAAGAAAATCTCCATGCATGTGTTAAGGAACCATCTGAAATGTTATTGCTGTGATCAAAAGCAGAATGGAATTACTGTCGTACTTGGGAGCTCTATGCCAGGGAACGGAGCTTGGTGCTTCCCTATTTCCAACAAATATAAATGGCACATTAACAGATATTCAAACACAGGCGACATGACACACAACTACAGGACCAGAGGGGAAAAAAAAAAAAAAAACCCCCAGCTTGGCACTCTGGTTAAAGGAAAGCATTCCTACAAGTTTTGTCGGAAGATCAAATTTTAGTACGTTAAAATTTAGCAACCCGGCTTTGAATCCACATTTCTCCTCGGGGTGCAGTTTATAAAAAAAAGTTGTTTCCATTTCTCAGACGCAAACTCTGCACCTGAACGAGGGAGCGAGGAGGAGAAAGGAATCAATGCCTCAGCCAGCCCGACCGGAGCAACTCGGTGGGCACGCTGCTGTTTACAGACCTCAGAGAGGGCGCTGAACCGACACTGAAATGAGGTCTGCAAGCCTTCGATGGCTCAGTCTGCGGCTCCGTCGGGCAGAAAATGAAGGCTTATCCTAATACCTTCACACATAGAAATGTGAAGCCCATCGATTCCCATTCCCCGGCAGTCCCTGGGGGGGGATGAGGAAGGACTTGCCTTTAAGAGTTCTTTGTCAATTTGAAAATCAAGTGAGAGGCCGTTAGAGGGGTTTTTTTTTTTTTTTGGTTTTTTTTTTTAAGTCCTGGGTAATAAAAGTTAAACAATATACAAATGCAGTTACAGAATTAGTGATAAAGCTATTCATGCTTCATAAATTACATTCCGGAGTCATTTGGCAGGAACACTACCTAAGGAAACCTCTCCATTTTCTGCAAGAGCACCAGCTGCCAGTGGACACTTAAAGTATATAATCCCACATTATCTGAACTTTCTAGAAGGGACGTCCACTAACCTCCATTAAGACAGCAGTAAGTAAAAGCCCTACATCAGCTCCTTAGTATTCGCTTCGATCAAAAGGAGAGATTAAATAGACTGGCCAATAAACAGAATCGTTTGTACAAGTGTTCCTACAAAATCATTCTTCACTTACCGTTGTCTACCAGATGCACCCTACACCTGATACAACATGACCCCCGACTAAGTAAAACAACCCTTTACTATGGCGTGTACCCCCAATAGTGATGTGTACAGTTGAGCTACAAAACAGTATTAAATGCCTCTATGGATTCTTTTAAAGCCAAGAGAGACAACGTCATTGTTAAAGTGTCCAGGAAACTGAAATCTGTGAATTCTAAGCTGACGTGCTGTTCTAAGATTTTTTTTTAAGCATTTGCGAACGGCTGGGAAATATTTTTAAATGATTCTTGCAAAAAAAAAAAGAAAATAAGAAAAAAAAAAAACATAAAAACCTGCGTCAAAATTGGCTGGGTTTCCGCTCGGCTAAACACCAGATTTTCACAGTGGGTGGGGTTATCAGGGTGTCATAGTTACGTGGTAATAAAACTTTAAACGGAAGAAAATATAAATCTTTAATACGCCATAGCCCATGGGACGGACGCGGCGGCACTTTCAATCAGGCTTGGCGGTGAAAGGACTCCGTCGCGTATCGCAGTCCTTCACCAGTAAGGGGCGCCACTGAGAGAGCCGCCCCCGGGCCCGTCCCAGGTCTAATGACTCCGGAGGGGGGGGGGGGGCAGGGAGGAAAGGGCCCTGGCGGCGTCTTACACGGCAGCTCCAGCCCCGGGTGCCCGGAGGTGTTGCGGACAGAGGGGGGAGAGTGTCTGCCGTCGGCCATGTCAGACTCGGAGCACTGGGCCTCCCCGTGCATCACGGCCAGGCCCAGCCGCAGCCGCTCCGCGTAAGACTGAGCCCTGCAAGGAGACGCACGCGTTAGAGATCGCACGCACACACACGCACCCGCGCACGTTAGAGATCACACGCACACGCACACACACGCACCCGCGCACGTTAGAGATCGCACGCACGCACGCACACGCACGCATGCACAAGCAAACACACACAAATGCACGCACACACACGCACGCACACGAACGTGCACATGCACACACCCACACGCACGCTGGTGCGCACACACATGAACACGCAAGCATGCACGCACACGTGCACAAGCAAACACACACAAGTGCACACACGCACGCATGCACACACAAGCACACACACGTATGCACAAGCACAGACACACACGCGCACAAAGCTACAACAAACTCCCCATTACCAGAACACACAGAGGCAAACCAACACAATGACTGTTCATTGTAGTCTAAAACCCAACACCCAGATTTCCCGATCCATAAATTACCTTTTGGCAGCGGATGGGGACTTTGCAACAATAATGGCATTTCTATAATCAGGGATCTGAAATGGAGAGGGAGGAGGACAGGGATGTAAGAAGCATCCACATACAATAAACATCACTGCATAGAATCTAAATATGTTTAAACAGTTTCCACACAGGGAAATCTTAGCGCCCAACCCTTCCCTTTCACTGTGGAAGCGCTTTCCACCAATCACAGCGCAGCGGTTCATTTTCTCAACCTTCCGGCAGCCGTCCAGTCACCGTAGTTCTTCCTTTTTATGGGCGGCTCGGTCTACACTTGTTAATCATTACAGCTGGCTACCATAGTCCATGCTGAAACCGCAGGAATACGAATCACGGGATTGTCCTGTCGAGGCTGGCGCGGCGGGCAATATTCGCCAGAAGCTACGAGAACTGAAGCGTTCTGCAGTCCGTGATTAACAGAGCACTGTCGTTGAGTTCTGAGTACTAAAGGGAAACTTTGCTGTGCTACATAAAAGTGGCTCTGTAACGCAACTGGAAAGTTACAAATGCACGCCACCGCGTACCATAATCCTGCTGAACGGTTGAAACACCCATCAAAATGGCCGATAAGTGAATAAACAGGCGGCCACAGGCAACCTTTACCCAGATTTCCGAGATGCCGAGTTCATTTATTTCTCTCTAGTGTACACAAAGCAACCGCAGCCCCTTTTACTGCACTTTGACTCAGGCAATGCGCTTGGGAACACTTACTGTAGGTTTACTGGCCCTACCTACGCTCCATTTAACACTGTATCCTCAAACCCAACCGTCCTCTTGCACCAATAATGACACGCAACTCTATGGTAGTAGATTTATACCATCCTCCTGTACCAATAAGGACACGCAACTCTATGGTAGTAGATTTATACCATCCTCCTGTACCAATAAGGACATGCAACTCTATGGTAGTAGTTTTATACCGTCCTCCTGCACCAATAATGACACGCAACTCTATGGTAGTAGATTTATACCATCCTCCTGTACCAATAAGGACACGCAACTCTATGGTAGTAGATTTATACCGTCCTCCTGCACCAATAATGACACGCAACTCTATGGTAGTAGATTTATGCGCCGGCGTCCAGTTGTGACACTGACGGCTGCGGTCTCAATATACCAGCGCTAGTTGCCCATATCTTAGCATAGGCACGAAAGCTCACGTGTTGTTGTGACCGAGTAACCTGGGCAAGAATTTATTATAAAACCTTACACGTGTGTGTGGACATATACGTCCTTTACAGAGGTGGGTAACCCGGCTTCAAAGAGTAAAAAGACTGATCATGTATTTGCTCCACCACCATGCACTAAACCAGCTGACTCTAATTAGCATAACTCTTCAGCATGATAGGAGACCTAATTATTGTAATCAGCTGGTTTAGTGCATGGTGATGGAGCAAATACATGGTCAGTCTCTTTACTCTTTGAAGTCGGGTTACCCACCTCTGGTCCTTTGTGACATCATTAGAGCGTGTTGTAAAGCGTATTTGAGTCTGTGAAAAGCGCTATATAAAATAAATGTATTATTATTATTAGTATTATTAGGGCCGTTGTGCACGCCCTAAACTAAGCTCTGCGTACGGCCGTCCGTGGGTGGAAGGCCCGAGCGCGCGGAAGCGTCCTTACCTCCTCCTGGATGTACTGCAGGAGGAACGGAGAAGCCCGCAGGTTATCCACGGGGAAGCTGAAGAAGCCCTGAATCTCCTTCTGATGCAGGTCCATGGTGATGATGTGCGTCAGTCCTGCGGGCAGACGGAGAGAGAGAGGGAGAAACGTCAACACGCCGGGGACTGTTGCTTGCCTGGGTAGTGCAGGTGGAGGTAATTACCTAATTACTTAATTGCCTCCACCTGACTGCGGCCCCATATTAGCCCTGTAGTGTGAGGCTGAAGGGAAGATCTTCTTCGGGGCTGTGTGTGGTTTGTGTTTTTTGTGATCTTTTTTGTTTTGTGTACTTTGTAGGGTTTTCGTTTGTTGTAGTCTGCATGTTAGTTTGTGATTTATACAACTAAACGCGTGGGCTTTATTTTTAAATCACTTTCTGGATTGTTTTTTTGATGCATTTGGACTTGCTTGTTGCAGCCCTTCGAGCCAGCCGTAACAGGGACTGATAACAGCAGGATTTTATCTACCGGGGGGAGACAGTGTATTATAATAGGTAAGGAGTTGGTCTTGTAACCTCAAGGTTGCAGGTTCGATTCCCCCGGTAGGACACTGCCGCTGTACCCCTGAGCAAAGGTACTTAACCCGCACAGCTTCAGTATATAACCAGCTGCGTAAATGGATACAATGTAAATGCCATGCAGAAAGCTGTGTACGTCGCACTGGATAAGAGCGTCTGCTAAATGCCTGTAATGTAATGAAATGAGACATTAAATCAAAAAAGATTACAAAGGTTTGAAAGGCCAACGAGCTCAGGTTTCTCACAGTAGAAACAGTGTCTTGGAACCTTCATCTCTACTGAGCAGACGGCTAGGTCAGGGAAAAGCGGACAGCACCATAAACCCTGACTACCAACTTGCCAACAATGAGTTGGGGATTTTTTAAGCCTTACTAAGTCTCATTTGACTTGAGTCCTTTTGACGAGTTAGTGAGGCTATTTTTCAGATCAAAGTCCCTTTCTCACTTCACCTTCGCCTGATCACAGGTCAACATGGAAATAAAAAAAATGGAGAAATGAGAGAATAAATAATGAATGTAATCTTATGAATAAACAATAACACTTTTTTTTTGAGGTCAGCACACTGGAACATTCCCCACAATAAACTAAGCTATGCCAAAAAAATAAAATAAAAAAAATTATCAGACCTAAAAAATAAAATAACTCTGAATGAGAAAAATGCAAATGCAGACAAAAGAACTGAATACTGGCAACAACAAAAAAATAAAACATGCTCGTATGCAAAATTACACAGTACTCAAAATGTACAGCATGCACTATGGCCCTATGAATAGTCATGATGATAAATCCATAATAAAATGGCAACATCCTACCTGCTTTGGCTAGCATAGACGCCAACAATTTGCACACTATGGAGCCCCTTTTCCGCATTTTACACTGCTTGCTATAGGGGAAGTAAGGGATCACCCCTATGATGTTCTTTGCACACGAGGTCTTGAGGGCATACGCCATCACCAGCAGCTCCATAATGGCAGTGTTAACATCCCTAGATTGATGAGAGAAGGAGAGAAGAAAAGAAGGAGAAAAAAAAGAAGGATAAACATTAGTTACCATTTTCATTTGCACAGCTGAATTATAAAGCACGACATGGCACAGGTTTGCGCTGGTCTTTACTGCAAAATCTTTCCAAAGGACACTGGCTTGTAGCATCATCTTGATCCTGCCAAGTCTCTCCCTTTTTTTTCCACTGCCCTGTGAGGGGATGGGACATTTTCGAATGCCCTTGGGGATCTCACTGGATCGCACCGAAGCGATGCAACCCCAAGTCTGCAACGCAGTGCCACAGTTTTTGCAGGCCAACCCACAAGTTTCTTCCACCATGGGTTCCCTTGGCAAATTTCCAATGCTTTTATCCCCACAGGGATGTCCATTTTCTGCTATATTGAAACTACAACAGTTGTTGCATGCAGGTGGGCTAGTATGGACTCTAGAGCGATGACAAAACGCTGCCATTGTTGTAGTTTTAATATGGCAACTTGTTAGCAAATTACCTTAAAGCACACGAAAGCTTCAAATTTCACATCCTAGATATTAATGGGTGTAATTTATGTTGTAGAATTAAAACGTGAACCTCTCTTAAGCTTACTTTAAACACAGACCTTAGTTTCTGCAGAAATGTAATCCCTATGGGGGAAAAAAAGCAATGAAAATCTGCCAAGGGAACCGCCCATAGCTCAAAAATGCCAACTCACTTCCTGATTTTAGAACTACAAAACTGTGGCGCTCAAACCGAACTACGAATACTCTGCTGGTGCATACAGGAAGCTGGGAGTCCCACAAGAAAATGTATGAATGACCACAGCGCCGTCAGGCAGCACAGCGTCAAATCAGCAAAGTGTTTTACAGATTCATCACACAACTGTGCAAGGCAAAACATACGCAGTTTGCCATTCAGGTAACACAAAAGCTGGGTAGATTGCTGAATAAGGGCATCGTTTAGCAAATTTAAAAAACAGAAAAATATACACATGCATACGGAAACAACAGTTTATCCTGCTATGTAATCAAGGAAACTGTCACACAAGTGGATGAGGTAAACGGTTACCCCTAAAACACGAGCTCAATAAAGAATTATAGGGCTTATCTCCAATTCTGTGTCAATTTACAGATCTGTGTTACAAAGGCCTAAGGTCACTGAAGTGCTTACTAGAGCCCTACTAACTGCATGGCCAACAGTAGAGCTCTTAGTACCATGCGTTTCAGTTAATGCCATGCAAGCAATACAAGCACAAGCCCCAAAAACTGCCGTTAGGTCTCCATGCATTCCACACAGGTGAGAGAGCTCAGGTACACCCAACCTGCAACAAATGTGATCAAACAATGGGAGCACATCAGAAAAGAATCCCATCAAACACATTCCATTCATGTTTCCTTTTTATTCTAGATAGAAAGTGGTTCTGCTTGTTCAAAAAAACGCTTTAGGCCAATTGTCACTGGCATATCACGGGACACTTATTAAAAGTATTCAGAACAGCATGCGCTTCACACAAGGGTTCAACTAATTTCAGAAATCACCATTTTCTAAAGGAGAAAATTTTGTGTTTTGACCAAATTTTTCAGCATTTTATCAACACTGACGTTATTAATAATTATTGATTTAAAAATCATAACCAGACAGTTCAACAAAGTTTAATGAACATTTTCAATAAGACCAATACACACTGATGCACGAATAACTTTACTTAGCCAGGTAGCTGCACAATTAAAGTGATGTTTTTACCATTACCTTTCACTTTAATTTTATATCTTTTTTTATTTATAGCTTTAAACTTAGAAAGCTCAATAAATAAATCAAATAAATAGTGAGGAAATTATGTGCTGTATGTCAACACTGCCACAGTCAATACAGCAAACAAACTATAGTGGCACTATTTCGGCACACTACATATCTCACTCAGTTATTTCTTATTTGTGTTAAAAGTAGCCAGAAACAGAAAACATGTAATGGTGGCCAGGCAGCAAACCATCAGTCATTATATATTTCTGCTCATTCCAACGTGCATTCACGTCATTCTTTACTCAATAATATTACACTGAGCATTAACCAAGCTGGCTACCACGATGGCACTGAACAAATTTTCTTTAATAGCTAGCTAGCCATTTATGCTAGCCGTCATACCTGGCTAATTTCAATGGGTGTGAACAGCACCCACCTCTCCTTGTTCATGCGTTAGCAGTACGACGTTACTGTGCAAGACTGACATGATAGCAGCAATGTAGGAGGCAACATTTGGGCACGTTGAGATTTATATGTTGATCAGCTCACCAAATATTCTAACACTAGTAGCTAGGTATCTCAGACAGGTTTGGCCTGTTTCTGATCACATTACATTACATTACAGGCATTTAGCAGAAAACCACTTCCCGGGATTGCTGAAATGATCGGTGTTTATCCGATCAAGGGTGCTCCTTTTGTGTGCGTGTTCACAGTCAAGGACCAAAAAGTGCAACTTGGAAACGGCTCATCGTTCAACATGGCCGCTGCTGTGGGTGGCTCGATGAACTGTGTGCCACATCAATCAGGGTTCCCACTCATTTTGGGAAATCATTTTCCAGGACTCTTCAAGGACAATTTCCATGACTTAGACTCACAGACATGAAACATGGACAATGGTAGCCCAAAGCCGGTGGTGGACCGGGGGGGGGGGGGGGGGGGGGGGGGGGGGGGGGGGGGGGGGGGGGGGGGCAATGTGCAAGTGCCATGACCATTCAAAACTTTGTGCTGCCATGTAATCTCAGCAGCTAATAAAAATGAGAAAAGCGGAGAAAAATACAGTAAAATATGCAAGCTCAGCTCTAAATATACTGTTGAAATAGCTCGACTTACAGACTAGCCTACAATTTTCCAGGACCTCACAAATATTTCCAGGACAGGAAAACTAGTCGATAAATTTCCAGGTTTTCAAGGTTTTCCAGGACGAGTGGGAACCCTGATCAATCCGTTAGTTTTCCTTATGAATATATATATACTCAGAATACAGAAAATCTCAAGCAGGACATGCAATGCAGTACAGACAGTTCTAACAGAAAACTGAATAGAACATCATCATCAATAAACCAACATTTTAAAGAACACGGTATGCATTTTTTTTACCTTACTTCACATAAGAGTAATGAAAATAAATGATCCGGGGTAACTTCAGGGAATGCAACAGACTGTACATGAAGGCAATAACAAAGAGCACATGCACGTCTCACCTGGGTATGGTCTGGATAATGAAGATGTCCTGCCCTCGAACAGATTCCTTCACGTCTACTCTGGTCTCTGTGACAGAGAGAAAATGCTCAGTCAATTCCAGCCGCGTAGACAGGGTTTATATGCTTTCACACAGCACACAATGATTCTTCTGGAACACCACTTTAAAATGGCGACCATGATGATTACGATGAGCAGCAATGAAACTATTGCCAGTTACACAAAGTGAAGCAGAATGGTACTGTGCCTAAGATAACAGACAGGCAGGAATCCAGGACAAAAGAGCAGAACCCTCACCTCTGTTGGACTCCTGGTAGACCACAGACTTGCCCAATTCCACACCAAGACGCCTGTCCAGAAACACATGATACAGCTAAAATAGCAATACAGACTCTAATTCAATGAAAGACCAGCAAGGATTAAAACCTGGTCTCCTCTCCTTCTCTATAGGGGGAATGTTCTTTTTTGGACAAAAACAGGGTTGCACCAGCCACCGATGCCAGAGTTAAAAGATATCATTAGTTTAATTGCAGTTGGGGTCAGATGTGTTTCTAGGCAAACCAGTGTCACACTTGTTTGTTCTGATAACATACACTCAAGGGTAATCAATTCCTAGGCGTTCTACAGGGTCATAAATCCTGAAGGCCAGCCCTACTGTATCCCAGTACGGATACTCCATACACAAACAAAAAGGAAATACAAAGCAAGATCAGTTGGATGATTAGCCTACATATAAAACAAAAAGGTCAAGATGACAAATAATGGATGTTTCACACACCTCAAATAGTTTCTGTCAATTACTACACGCCCACACATTGAAAATGCAAAGTGAGTACGGTTTTTAGACCAAGCCAGTACGCAATTACTAACAAACAAATAAAAATGTAATAATCTGATGCAAGGCCAATAGGCAGATAGCCTTTAATCCCACTGCGTCAAATCAAATGCACTATACGACCAAATCTATCTGGACACCCCTCCGCCTGGGGCTGGGGCAGTTCATCTTGGTTTGGGCTATGTTCCGTAGTTCCAGCGAAGGCAAATCTTAATGCTACAGCATACTATCACATTCTAGACCATTCTGTGCTTCCCCATCAGTTTGGGGAGGGCCCTTTCCTGTTTCAGGATGACAATGCCCCCGGGCACATAGTGAGGTCCCTATACAAATGGCTTTGTCGAGAACGGTGTGGAAGAACCATAAGCCAGGCCTAATCGTCCAATCGGTGCCCAACCTCGCTAATACTCTTCTGGCTGAATGGAAACAAATCCCAGCAGAAATGCTCCAACATCTAGTATTAAGTCCTCAAAAAAGAGTGGAGGCTGTTCTAGCAGCTAAGGGTGGACCAACGCCATATTAATGCCCACAATTTTGGATGAGAATGTTGGATGTTGGGTGTCCACATTCTTCTTTTGGCCTTGTAGTGTATAAATGTGTGCATTTCTAACAAGTGCATTTCGACACTTGTTTTTTCGACAGAATTTGCATAAAATTATACAAAATGAGTAAGAACCACCCATGTGTAGCCTAGTCATGAGGCCTGTAGCTAAAAGGAAGTGAACCAAAAAGCAAATGGCAGTAGAAAACAAATGGATCGAACAATACTGAGACACACCCACACCTAGGGCAAAGTGAACTGCTTGGCACAGAGTTGTTTTTTTTTTTACACAAGCAAAAGGAAGCTAAACTGCACACAACTCAATGAAATTCTCAAAAGACCATGCAAAATGGAGATGGATTTAACAGGAAAAACAAACTGTAGAAAGCATATTTGTTCATTTTAAGTACTGTGCTTTGATACTGTATGCCAAATTCACAAACTAAATTTGAATTATATTTGAGTTTAATCAAAGTCATTCAATCAGCCCAGAACACAAACATAGCAAAGACTTAACCAACAGTAAAAACAGGGACAGAACAGATATCTGTTCTTTTAGGGACTTGAACGGCTCCCTGTTCTCTTAGGGGCCAGAATGGATCCCTGTTCTCTTAGGGGCCAGAATGGATCCCTGCTCTCATAGGGGCCAGAATGGATCCCTGTTCTCTTAGGGGCCAGAATGGATCCCTGCTCTCATAGGGGCCAGAATGGATCCCTGCTCTCATAGGGGCCAGAATGGATCCCTGTTCTCTTAGGAGCACAGAATGGATCCCTGTTCTCTTAGGGGCCAGAATGGATCCCTGTTCTCTTAGGGGCCAGAATGGATCCCTGTTCTCTTAGGGGCCAGAATGGATCCCTGTTCTCTTAAGAGCCAGAATGGAGCCCTGTTCTCTTAGGGGCCAGAAGGGATCCCTGTTCTCTTAGGGGCCAGAAGGGATCCCTGTTCTCTTAGGGGCCAGAATGGATCCCTGTTCTCTAAGGGGCCAGAATGGATCCCTGTTCTCTTAGGAGCTCAGAATGGATCCCTGTTCTCTTAGGAGCTCAGAATGGATCCCTGTTCTCTTAGGAGCTCAGAATGGATCCCTGTTCTCTTAGGAGCTCAGAATGGATCCCTGTTCTCTTAGGAGCTCAGAATGGATCCCTGTTCTCTTAGGGGCCAGAATGGATCCCTGTTCTCTTAGGGGCCAGAATGGATCCCTGTTCTCTTAAGGGCCAGAATGGATCCCTGTTCTCTTAGGAGCCAGAATAGATCCCAGGGTTCTCAAGCTTGTACGTACAGAAACAGACTGGCACTGAGTGACACCTGCACCGCGTTAACCCTGTGGCTGATTAAGAGCTTAATTACAGTACATTTGGGCAGCGGGTGTGATTGAGGACATGCCTGGGTAATCCAGTCATAGGTCCTCAGCAGAAACACTGACAGCAGAAAACGAATTGATCCAACAATACGGAGCCACGCCCACACCTAGGGCAAACTGCATCACCTCTCGCAGGCACAGGCTAATGGGAAAGCACTTAGTGCGCCAGGCCTATACACACACTTCCACTGCCTGTACCAATGCAGGAGAGCTCAATTCTTCAGAGAAATTACTAGAGGCCGCACAGGACATTTACACACAGGCTCGATTTGAATTGTAAAGCACGATATTCTAAAATATGAATGACAAAAACGGGATGTGATCTTAGGACGGTCCTTCCGGTGTGCAAGGAGAATTTAAGTTGCCCAGGATATTGCAAGACGAGAGAAGAAAAGGCCTTCTATAGTCTTATCTCACCAAGGTCTGTGGCTAAAGCCGGTCATTTTCATCATAAAGTCAGCATTTCACAGCCATCCATCTAAAAACACCGGTGTGTCTCTTTCCTGACTCGTTGCCCTGGCTTCATGTCCGCAGGACAGGTACACATAGTTCTGGTGCACAGGACTGGCAGGCTCCCTAGCCTGGATCTGTACAGAGTGTCCTGTCCACACTAGGGCTGTCAAAAAATATGCAAAGTTTGAAAACTATTTGAAAATCTTTCTTCTTTTTTGGATCGCGCGTATTGTCATTAACATGCAGGCTTTAATTTCATGCGGCGAATCGTGTTCATACACGCAAAGTTCATTTCCTGTGCTAACGTTACTTCCTCTGTCAACAAAAAACGTTCTGCCCTGGACCCAGGGCAAGTGGATCGTCTGGTTATCTTTGCCAATAACCTCCGGTGATACTTTCAGCTCCATGGACACCTAATGTTACTGGTCAGCTAGCCTCGCGAGCCAGTCTCTTTTTTCACTTCGTTCAACAGATCTGGTCAGCTAACAATTTATGCTAAATAATGTTCCCATGGCAGGGTATGTTTCCTTTCTTTTCTGAAGATTTTGATAAAATTGGACAATAAAAGAAGCTAAACAAACTAAACAGAGTAAGTAATTTATGTTGTTTTAGGCTACAGGTATTAGCCGTTTGAATAGTTTTTGTGAAATAAACAGGGATTTCCTATAAACAATCATTTCCCTATGATTAGTAAATGCAGATTTGTGGCAAATTACATCCATGAGAAAGTGCTTTATTCATTTGTGCATTAGGCTATAGAAACTGAAGGGGGCTCATTTATAAAATGAACTTGCGTGCATACGTCAAGTGAAGACCAGACGTAGAGCCACGACAGTTTCCACGGTCAAATCGAGTCATGTTGAAATTTTATAAATCACTACTTTGACGTGATTTTCTACGCACGCGCCACAGTTGACCTAAAATATGTTTTATAAGTGAGGCCCCATATGTAGTAACCTAGTATTAGCTAAAGTTCACCGATGTCCTCTATTCTACTGCCCGCTTGTGGAAAATAACGCGTAGGCCAGTTTAGAGGGAGCGTCACGTGCATATTGCCCCCGACAATAAGAAGCTTATTTTTGAGAATTATAGGCAAATAATATTCGAATATATTCGAACTCTAACTAATTACAAAGGCTAATATTCGAACTCAATTTCATGCCACTTTTGACAGCCTTATTCCACACCCCACCCTGCAATAATCAAATCTACCTTGTTTTTGTTGTTTTGTTTTTTTTGTTCGCTTGTTTGTTTTATCGATAAAGCAACTTTTATCTTCAGCAGCACTACAAGGGAAAGAAACATGAAATAACGGCAAAGCAAAAAGCAAAAATGCTGATTTTTATTTTGCATGGCAGCATCATGTTGTGGGGGTGTTTTGCTGTAAAGGGGACTGGTGCACTTCAGAAAATAGATGGTATCATGAGGAAGGAGGATTAGGCTATCTAGAAATACTGAAGCAACACCTCAAGACATCAGCAAGAAAGTTAAAATTTAGTCGCAAGTGGGTCTTCCGGCAGAAAAATGATCCTAAGCAAAGTTGAAGCAAAATTGCTTAAAGACAACAAAGTGAAAGTATTGGAGTGGCCATCACAAAGCCCTGACCTGAATCCCATACAAAATTTGTGGACTGAACTGAAAAAGCGTGTCCGAGCAAGGAGACCCACAACCCTGACTGAGTTACACCAGTTCTGTCAGGAGGAATGGGCAAAAATTCTCGCAAAGTATAGTGAGAAACTTGTGGAAGGCTACCTCAAGCGTTTGATTCAAGTTAAGCAATTAAAAGGCAATGCCACCAAATACTACGAAAGTGTATGTAAACTTTTGACCCACTGAAAATCTGATATAGTACATAAAAGCTGAAATAAATCTCTCAGCTATTATTTTGAAATGACCTCCTATTGAAATATAGTAGATACCCTAATTGACTTAACACAGGAAATGTATGGTAACAAGAAATGTGTGGAGTTGTAAAAAAATGAGCTTGAATGTCTTTAGCCTAGGTGTATGTAAACTTTTGGCCTCAACTGTATTACCCCAGAAAAAAATGAATACGTCTTCAAAAAACGAGTGCACAGTGCAGTTACTTGTATACAGTGTAACAATGCTCTTTGCTACACTGATAATAAATGGTTAAGCAATTAGCACGGAAAATTCAACACTGCTATTGCTATTCAAAAAAATACACACGTCCCAAAATCGTGGACTTAATTTAAACGCACCATCATTTACCGGTGACCTTTTCTTAAGCCATTCAGCTTCCGAAGCAACATGAGCCGTGCTCAGTTACAGGGCGGGCATAATTGCTGAAATAAATCCACTTTCGACATTGTAGACACGGTAAACACATAAACATTCAAAAAAAATGTTTTGACATCACAAATGCAACGTCAGCCCTGTATTGTCAGAGACAGTGTGCTCGGCTACTCTCGGATAAAATGTTAAGTGTTTTCAGTTGACCTCCTAATAACATATTTAATACAATACGTTTAAGTACTTAAATAATATAATACTTACTCGGTGATCTTCTTGGCCAATTCTGTACATGCTGTGGTGGAGTTAGCAGAAAAGACACGATACCCACTTTTTGCGACATTCATTCTCGAGTGGTAACCATACGAAAGCCTCGGGGCTTGGGAATGAGAGAAAAGAGACTTGTGAGGCCCTAATTGTCTTTTCGGCATGACTCCTATCACAAGGACAAGCGTTTTAGAATATTCAGTAATTACCCCCCTAACAAGCCAACTACCGCGTCACAGCCACTGTTTATGATTTTTTTTTCTAGCCAAGTTAGACTGCTACCTAATCTTCGATCCACTCCAAACCGAAGATCACGTCAGTAGCCTAGCTGCTACACAACCAAGCAAAACTAGTGCTGCCGAATACACGGTTAACAGATTGTTTGTTAGCCAGACAACTGCGTAAGAGGCATAATTCTCTGACAAATTAGTTCGTCAACGTTAGCCAAGTGTTTAGTTTGCTTGATATCCAATTACAGGCATAACTGGCCAATCAGCACGTTTTACAAAATACCTACCTAGCAAACTAGATAGCAGGCTAAACTATAGTGCAAACGTCAAATATAGCAAACGTTAGATGGGTAACCACAGTTTAACAGTAATGTCGACATTTGACTTACTATGCTTTTCTTTCCCTTTTAGCCTGGCAACCCAGTCAAAGTCGATAACAGCTGCTGGCTCACTATCAACGTAGTTTAATATTCGCTAAAAGTACTGCTACCTTGAGTGAACGACAGTTGGTGCAGAAAGACTAGCCAGGTAGCTAACTTGTTAGCTTGCTAGTCTAGTGAACAAGGTGAAAATTACGAAGCCAGTTAAATAGACAGCGAGTTAAGTTCTTTAGCTGATCAGAATTACGGTCAATTACAGAATAATGACTGTTGGTTGACGAGTAAAATCATGTAAATTGTACGATTTGCTGCGCGAAGCCACTCTCCCGAAACAAACCTAGGTAGCTAATGTTTGATAGCGAACTAGACTAGGGAACAGCCTACCAAGTCAGTTCCAAATTAAATCACAAACGAACACTCGGCCGTAGAACTTGCAGCTAGCGAGTTTTCCTTATCTAGCCAAATGCTATGTTATCTGAGAGCTGCAAGGTTAAAATGAACCGTTTGTATGGATAGCCAACTACATTGGTTGGTGTTGTTTACAAAATAGCTAGCTAATGTTAGCCAAGCTAAGTATCCTACGGCGCCAAAATGTAAAGTACAGTTTGAAACTGTGGACGCAAACTATATAATCAAAAAGGTTATGGATTTTAAATGAAATGATGTCGAGATTGTTGAGCTAATCAACGTTTGCTAGGTAATTTTAAATATTCTGAGTTGCAATAACATCTACCCACCGTCCCTCGCGCTACTGTGGCTAAACCCCTGTAGGCTAAACTTTGTTGCAATGCGGTCACGGTGTAGAAGTCGTCACGGGTCTCCTGATTGGCTAGCGCAAAATGTTAAGCGGCACCAGGCAGATCCAATGAAAATGGAAACAATGAGAACGAACAGGATGGCATTCTGTATAGCGCAACCAATTGTATTTTCTCCTAGGTCTTGGACAAAGGTCAGCAAGCCTGGCACTGACAATTCCGCAGACTACACTGCTTTGAGAGGGCATTTGGTTGTACAATTGAACATAAAGTGGCTTAACATGGAATTGGGGCGATAGAGCAAGGGCTTGTAAATGCCCTCAGAGTAGTAATATGATCCGATTCTGCTGCAGATGTCTGATAGATCGGATGGGGGGGGGGTGCTTGTGGAGACGATGGTGATGTTGATGGGGCTGGTGGTTTGTGTTTGCTGGCTAGCTGCTCATGTTGGGGTGGAAGGTAATGAGAATGCGGACGTTGTAGCTAGGATTGGTGGGACGAGAGAGAGAGGGGGTCGATGTACAGGTAGCACTGGGCCATAGGGAACTCAGGTCATTTAATACACAGATCAGTTAAGGAAGAGGTGAATTGCAGGAGAGAGGAAGTTATATGGAATATAGTTGCAGTTGCAGGAAACTACAAATGATGCTATCCAGCATACAGTTTGGCTCTGTCGATTGCCAATGCTAAAGAAATATGGTTAAGACACGTTACAGTTAGCTTTGAAATGAAAGAACATTTTTTTAGAAAATCAGTTTTGCAGGAATATTTCAGATATTTTTTCAAATATATATTTAAATTACAAATGGAATATACATTCTCACAAAAAACACTGCTCTAGTTACACAAGAAAAAAACAGTAATTTGTCAGTAAAAGTACACTAAAAATATTATTGAACTGGATACAGGCTTGTTCAATACACCATTCACATATATAATACAAAGCTCAAATAGGCAAAATATGGCACTTATTTAAATTTACATTTCTACAAGCAACTGTCGACGGACAGGGATATAATTGTCACTTGCAATTAAATCCCTATCCAGGATACCCCTAATAAACAATTGCAAATACAAAGTTTTAAGTGCTTGCGGTGCTTGAATCTCATCCCAAAATGACATGCGGTTTATTGTATGCCATTATTACGTTATTACAGAGTTTTTCACTGGCTACAGAAGGCGAAAATGGAACTGAACACTGCGGGAGATAATTATTTCCGGTGGGTTGCCTTTGTCCTCTCTGTGGCATGATTATGCTTGTTTGACTTGATGGGAGAGCTACACGGTAGCCTCAGATCAGTCGCCGTGTGTTTACGCGGGCGTCCCCCCCCCCTTTTCGAGCGAGCGAGCGAGCGAGCTTCGACCTGAAAACACCCAGGTGTCCTGAGAAAAACCCGTCCGCCCGTGTTTTTTTTTGGTCCACAGGCCTCGGGAAGCTTCGAGAAATTTAAAATGTGTCGTCATCGCCACGCTCTTTCTTTTCAACTCCCGAACCCCATCCGCCCATGTTTTTTTTTTTTTGTCCACAGGCCTCGGGAAGCTTTTAAGAAATTTCTTTTAAAACATGTCGTCGTCGTCGTCGTCGCCACGCTCTCTCTTTTTTTTTCTTTTCCCTTCTCCTCCTGCTCCTCCTCCTCACCCCCCTCACCCCCTCACCCCCCCCACACTCTCAGCACTTCAGCACCTTCTCCTTGAGCAGGTCCAGGATGACCTGCCTCTCCTGGCTCTCCAGCTCGAAGCGGCGCTCCCGCTCCTCCTGCTCCTCCTCCTCACCCCCCTCACCCCCTCACCCCCCCCCCCCCCCCACTCTCAGCACTTCAGCACCTTCTCCTTGAGCAGGTCCAGGATGACCTGCCTCTCCTGGCTCTCCAGCTCGAAGCGCCGCTCCCGCTCCTTCCGCTCGGCGCCCAGCCGCTCCCGCTCCAGGGCGATCTTGCTCCGCTGGATCTCCAGCTCCTCGCGCCGGAGCGCCGCCTCCTCCTCCCGCAGCCGCTGCTCCGCGTCCGACCGCTTCTCCAGGAAGCTGAGGATCTCCGAGTAGGTCTGGCAGCAGCACTGGCACGCGCGCTTCGCCGTGGGCGCCGCCAGGTCCACCACCAGCTCCTCCTGCTCCTCCTGCTCCTCCTGCTCCTCCTGCTCTGGAGTCGGGGGCCCTGGGGGGGGGGGCGGTGGAACAGGAGTGGGGGGTGGGGACAGGAGTGGGGGGGGGGGGGGAGCAACAAGAGAGCAATTACCTGTGTTTAAATTCCTCAGGATACTCGCGTTATCATGAAAGTTGGGGCAGGAGTGGGGGAGCAACAAGAGAGCAATTACCTGTGTCTAAAGTCATCAGGATACCCTATACATTATCATGAAAGCTAAAGTTAGCTCTTTTCAAAAATCAAATGTTTCTGTCTTTATCACATTAATGTTTCTGCTCACCACATTCAAACATTTTGATTTGTGCCAGACACAACTGCTGAAATTTCCAAAATGGACTGTGACCAAAAATGGCCCCTAATCAAAATTCAGAAAGTAAGGTTTCACAAGTTAAAAAAATTTTTTTTAAAAGCAATGAAAATTACCTGAGTTTTGCGTCTCCTCACCTGCAGGAGGCACTGTCTGGGTGGGCATCACACTGATTTTGTCCTGCTCTGGGAGCACCAGCTCCTCTAGTGCCCTTTTCCTCAACTCTTCATCCTGGTATTTGTTCTCACCACTTCCCATAAGCCCTTTCTCAGCCTCCAATTCCAGCACTTCATGCAGCAGATCCTCCTTCTGGGCATACAGCCTTTCAGTCCCGAACCTAAACACAGGAAGATGCACATTTCACTGGCACCAAACATCCTGAACATCTCTTTGCTGCAAAGATTTTTTTTAATGGAAATTGTTGCTACATTTTTAAACATTGTTCCTGGGTCTTATTTGCCAAATATTAAATAATCAACACAAATGCAGTTCGTTTAAAATATCAAATATATTTAATATCAAAATTTACACAAAAACGGATACAAAAACTATTTTAACATACTAATCAATATCAATAAAGATTCAAAACAGTGCGGACATGATTCAGTGTTTTATTATAACCTGTAATCAGTTTTACAATACTCTGGCAATTTTTCCAATTGTGCCAGTAACAAAGCATTGATCAGTCAATGGTTTAAGACAGTGGAGGTGGGCAACCTGCCTTCTCTTCGGTAACATGCAAATTATTTCCTTGGCAGTTACAATTATATGTAGACAACCAACTTTGTATTGTTTATATTCTACAATCCATTTATACCGCCATTTTTTTTGAGTCCACCTGAAGGAAGACTGTAGAACATCAGTCCAAACCCATGACCCCCTAGAATGTAACTTTCGACAATGACTGTACCAGTCAGCAAACACTCATATGTTCATATGTAAGAACATCTGATTGGGCTGTGATAGATCATGTGACTACACCCGGCCCCGGCCCGGCCCGGCCCGGCCTGACCTGACCTGACCTGCGGAGGCTGGCGAAATCCTGCTTCTTGTAGTAGTCCAGCAGCAGCATGGTCCTCTCGCGGCAGCGCCTGGCGTCCACCTCGAAGCTCTCGTCCTGCAGGGCGGCGGTGATGATCTCGCCCACCCGGGCCCAGATGCGCCCGGGCTCCTTGGAGGAGAAGGGGTTCTGCGCAATCACCTCTCGCAGCAGCAGGATGTCGTGCCGCGCCGAGAAGCGCACCTGTCGCTTCCGGGGCGTCGTCGAAAGTCCGGCGATGGAGAAACCTGGGGGGGGGGGGGGGGGGGGTTGGAGTTTGGGGCTGTTTCAGATCGGTGCACATACCCACCCACCGCCGGGCTACACAACCGGCAGGGCGTGCCTGTAACCCTCACCCCTCTGTGGCACTTTGCAGGGTGTCCCACGGGGGTATCAGTTACTCAGGAGTGGCCGTGCTCTAAGAGGAGGAGCAGCTCAGCGGTGTGAAGGGCGTCTAGAACAGTCGAGACCGAGCACTGGCCAGCCCAGAGTGTCCGAGAGGTGTGTCCTACTTTAGCTACGAACTTATTGGCCGACAGCCTCCCTCAGAATGACTGTCAATGACTGGGTTGGTGGCAGAACCGAGAAATAAGAGGATTTAGCCAAAATCAACAGTAAGGAGCAGCATGTCAGTCACGTGAATGCACTTACAGTATGCTTTTCCGGCACAGTAAGACTGTCTGGATAAGAGGGCAGGGTAATGTAAATAGTGAAGCCACCCTTGGAACTCCTGGGAGGGATATTTTACATTTTAAATTAAATGTATGCATTTTCAAGCACACATTTTAAACCACAAATCACATTTTCTGCCATTCTGCCATCTAAGTAAACACTAGGTGTTTATAAATGCAGGAATACCGACGTTACTCAAAGGTTTTATTTATATTAGAATACATATTCAGAGAACGCCTTAATGTGTAGGAGATCCACGCGTGTACTAAGTAATGCAAATCTATGTCAGCATTTTTAATTGACTATTCAACACGACATTTCTTGTTACGTACTGCCGATTGATAGAACGCATATGAGCCATCTGCATGCCCCCTTCGTCTCACGAATTATTATGAATGTCTCTTCTGCCGCAGGATATAAAGTATTCTTGTCAAACGGTTTGTCAAGCACACACGTAGCCACGCCAGCTAGCTACGTCTACGCATTACACAGATTACGCAGGGGATGGAACGTGATATCTGAGTTTATTTTGCAGTGGTGCGCATTTGCAATGCAACAAGATACATATTCAGGCAGAATAAAAATTAATCCTCTGAATTGCTAAAGAAAACAAAATGCATTTTAGACGTTTATGTTAAAATCAGACGTCTTACCGCCGTTGCTTGACAGCTCCACTACACGTTCCATGTCGTCTTGTATCCGGGGTCAGCTGATACGCAGGAATTGTTGAGGTCACAGTACACGTCCACTCACCAGTACAGGTTCCATTCTGACGTGTAACTCAACTTCTCAGAAAATCTGGCAAAACTGGAGAGAAAATAAGGTGCATGTCTACCAGATATCCACAAGAGGGCAGCAAGAGGCTATCTTTATTCCGAATAGAACAATATCTTAGGTGTGAACAATATCTGCGCTCGAAAATGCTGTGGGCTTTGGTAAAGGTACGTAACATAGAGTAGCTTTGTGCTTCAAGTTATAAAGCTTCAAAGTAAATAAAACTACCGTGTAATATAACATTGCTAATGATTATGCCAATGATGATGATGCCTGTCATAAACTGGTGTATGTCGAAATTCATGCAGTTATGTTCGGACAGTTGCGCTGTCAAATAATTAGCGACACGACACGGCTAAGACGATCGTGTACAAATAGGCCTCTTTACTATTATTATTATTATTATTATTATTATTGATGTTGTTGTTGTTGTTGTTGTTGTTGTTGTCTGTCCCCTCACTGGAGCCAGAAGGATAAAACAATGAAGCCTTTCGGTGAGTGATAGACCTGGGAATCAGACCTCGCCAACTCGCATGGTAAAATGCACTTAAGATGCACTAGCTAACATAATGCAGTTATGACATAGTTTGCAATTGTTGTCTTACCGGTGGTCCCCCCCCCCCTCCCCCCCGACCCACCACCCTTCCTTTTTCTCTCGAATAGACAGAACAGCCTATTTATTGATCAGCACCTTTAATGTAAACGTACATAACAGAAAAGGCGAATGTAACAGCTAATGAGTGAGCTAATGATTCAGTCAGTCCAGTGCTTCTCTGTGTACAGCAGAAGCTGGTGATCGGCCTGCAGTCCGAGCAGGCTCTCACGTCGTGCTTTCTCAGAGTGCTCCTCTGTTTCCCGCTCCATTCTGCTCAACTTGCACTACTCAACCAGCACAAGAACATCTGACGGCTCCTCCGAGCTCCCCCCCCCCTCGCTCGGCCCTCTTAGCGTGCCCTGTGCTTATGTGGGCAGCGGAGCCTACCAGGCGTAACACGGCGTGGATAATAAGCTATAGTAATAATAATGAAATAATCGCAATAATAGCCAATCTTCCGCTCTCTTCATTCAGCCAGAGGGGGGTTTTTTTCCGGCTCCTCAAAAAGCAGCTTTTGCGGACGGCGGTTCGCTGACCGCGCCGGCGGAGCGGAGCCTGATCGAAGCTGACAACCTGTTACTTCCCATTTCAGGGCCTCTCCCACACGAGAGGATGGGGAACATTTGCTGCCAGCACCCTCCCACCCCCACCCCACACCGATGCCTCGGTGTGCCCGAGCAGACATGCAAATTCGGTGGTGTGCAACACGCGTAACGCACTGTCCCTCTGCTGTGCTCCACGGACAGCTGTTCTGTTACATTCGGCTTTTCTGTTATGTACGTTTACATTAAAGCTGCTGATCAATAAATAGGCTGTTCTGTCTATTCGAGAGAAAAAGAAAGGGTGGTGGGTCGGGGGGGGGGGGGGGGGGGGGGGGGGGGGGGGGGGGAACACCGGTAAGACAACAATCGCAAACTATGTCATAACTGCATTATGTTAGCTAGTGCATCTTAAGTGCATTTTACCATGCGAGTTGGCGAGGTTTGATTCCCAGGTGTATCACTGCCATCGGAACCTGGCCGTTTTAATCTGAACTGCATTAGTAGTCATGGAACCGAATGATATTTGAAATTGTTATTTGAAAAAGTTATCCTGGCTGATGACATGTCAGGCAACCTAATGGGATGTAAAAATGGTAATTTGCATGAATAATATAATTACATATAATTATAAGTAATTAGCTTAATTCCTGCCCCTTGGTGCTGCCATTCTTCCAACTGGGTGGGGCAGCTGGATTCACATTCAGCCAGTTTACTGCAAACCAGTTTGGGAGCAAAATGGGTCACAGTGGCAACTTGGTTCTTAGTCAAGAGGGAGCCAATTGAATTTCAGACTCTGAGCTTCACAATGACTGTCACAGTGAGTCTTCACTTCATTTTTTTTCCTAACAAGAAAAACTCAGGAACTGTTGCAGCACTGTGATAATTATACACCGAGTTCTGAGTCTTAATGATTTGATCCGATAAAAAAAAATACAAAAAAGGAAATCTGTAATGTGCTGTGCATTGCATCCTCTTACAAATGGCACAGAGCCATTTAAAATCAAACGGTATATGGGGAAATTCAGCCATACAAATACATTTTTTGAAAACGCTGCCGTTTACTTGTCATTGTGGCAGCTCCTGAGTTAGCAAAGCTTCCTCCTGTAGTGATCCCTTTGCCGTATAATCATTTTTTCCTTTTAGTAGAACTTCAAAAACCAAATCCAGGGGGAAAAAAAAATATTCCTTCTAATTCCGTAATTACATGAGTCTCCAGTGGGCTGTCACAGAACACTGTGCATGGCTTTTGTGCAGAAATCTGTCGTCTCCTTATTGCATTGACACAATCTGAATGGCGAGCTTTTCTAAAGACGTCTGCATAATAAAACTGTCAGCATGGACTCATTCCCATTCTCCAGACAGAGTGTCCTCCTTTCACAAGTCACTATCTCTATTGTGATAATGCCAAATCTTTCTTTTAATATCTTTACTGACTCTCCGCATATTTACATGAACTAGTTTGTCTCTTGGAGTTAAGTTTGATATGCATTCTTGGAATTGAAAGTGACATTTGTGTGCATGTTTTTTTTTTTTTCTTCCTATGGGTCTTAGTCCTTAAAAGCTTTATGAAATTATCACTAAACTGTGATTCAAATCCCCATTTACACTAAATCACCTCCCAGACCTTGGTATCAGCGCAAAGTGGAAGTTTAAACCAAAATACCCCCACTTTGGATTTGTTAAAAAGGTGGGGTCATTTTCTATTTTACCCTTTTTAACGTTGTCTAAAATTAAAATAGCTTTAAAATTCTACATAAATCAACAGTGTTGCTGCACACCAGGAGAAGATCCGCACACCAGAATGGAGTGAACCTATTAAGGTCACACCGTCAATAAAGTACGAAAGAAAAGGAGCAATTTGTTGGGGATGAGGAACGCCTCCCTTGAGAAGAGAGCTAGTGTATTTAGAAGGGTGTAACGTGACGCTGTCACCATTCTGGTTGACTTTGGCGGTCACTTATCGTAAAATTCACTTTCAAACAACGCGGAGAGCTGAGAGTTGTTATCGCGCGGAGCTGACAAAGTTCCGGAGAACTGCAAATAGGCCGTGACTCGCGCCACTTACTGGGAAAGCGGGGCGCGGTGGTGACCTTCGCCCACCTTTTGTTTTCAGAGCGGACTTGCGAGCAGGCTTTCCGTGTTCACGTAAACATCGGCGACGCCCCCCCCCCCCCCCCCCGTTGTGAAACACGTCCTGCGCCTCAGCCACGTCTCTTAGCGCTTGGCCACGTCTGACCTCGGCGTGGCACGCTTGTGGGGTGCACAGATTATCCCAAAAAAAAAACCAGCAAACACACCTGTTAATTGGCCCCCCTTATGCTTGCTGGTCACCTTTTCTTTTTTTTTTTACTTGTCAGTCGTCATTTGCATTGCAGGATTACACCGAGCGTTTCTGTTGGTGTGTGCGTGTGTGCGCGCGTGTGTGTGTGTGTGTGTGTGTGTGTGAGTGTATGGGCGGGGGTGAGCGTGAAAGAGAGAGAGAGAGAGAGAGAGAGAGAAAAAGGGAAAAAAAGAGGCGGGTGGGTAATACAGGAGAACACTCACTACTCACTGCTCTCTCTCGCTCTCTCTCTCTCTCTGACTCTCACTCTCTCTCTCCCTCTCGCTCGCTGTCAGGTCTTCACAAACACAGAAGTTCAGACAAGAGGCAGCTCCTGAGCCAGAGAGACGGAATTAAAAAAAAAAAAAAAAAAAAAAAAAGGGGAATCATCTCGGAGGAGCAAGTTTGCGAAAGAGAAAAGAGCAGATAGACAAAGGGGAGAGGGGTGGGTGGGGGGTATATTTGGGTCGCTCTCTTTCCTCCTGGATCTGTTTTTCCACCTTCCGTCCTCCGCCTGTGACTTCGCCGCTTCGCTGCCCTTTCCTTCGGCGCCGTTGCTGGGGAGGATTCGCCGCGGGAGCGCTGGATGGAGGAGAAGGAGCAGGGCGAGAGGGAGATGGAGCACCGGGAGCGCGCGGAGCCGCTGTCTGAGGCCGAGCGCGGCATGATCCTGGACACCTGGGCGCGCGTCTACGAGAACTGCGAGGACGTGGGGGTGTCCATCCTCATCAGGTAGCCTTTCCGAAAAACCCGCCGCGCCCCCGCGTGTCCCCCTGGCTTCGCGAAGTTAAATAGGCAAACTGAGCGCGACAGCAGTGTGCGTGCATGGTGACAAAAAAAAAAGTGTGTGTGTGTATGTGTGTGTGTGTTTGTGCGTACGCGTGCGTGCTTGTGCGTGCGTGAATGCCTGTGTGTGAGAGTGTGCAAGTATGCGCGCATGTGTTTGTGTACGTGCGTATGTGTGCGTGCGTGTGCATGCCTGCCTGTGTTTGCATGACTATGTGTGTGTGTGTGTGTGTGTGTGTGTGCATGCACGTCTGTGTGTGTATGTGTAAACATGTTTGTGTCTTTGTGCATGTGTGTGTATGAGTGTGTGGTGTTTGTGTGTGTGTATGCATGCCTGTGTGTGTGTGTGTGTGTATGTGTGTATGCGTTGTATGTGCATGTGTCTGTGTTTGTGTGTGTGTGTGTTTGTGGTGTGTGTGTATGCATGAGTGCGTGTGTATGCATGTGTGTCTGCATGTGTGTGTGTGTGTGTGTGTTTGTGGTGTGTGTGTGTGTGCATGTCTGTGTGTGTGTGCTGTATGTGTGTGTGTGTGTGTGTGTGTGCTGAAGTGCACAGAATTAAGGTTTGATGCTCATATAAAGCAGGCATGAGAGAGCAGGCGCAGGGGGGCTGTGGAGGCTGTGGAGGCAGGGAGGCAGGGAGGCTGTGGAGGCTGGGAGGCTGTGGAGGCTGTGGAGGCTGGGAGGCTGCGGAGGCTGTGGAGGCAGGGGGGCAGGGAGGCTGCGGAGACTAGGAGGCTGTAGAGGCTGTGGAGGCAGGGGGGCAGGGAGGCTGTGGAAGCTGGGAGGCTGCGGAGACTGTGGAGGCTGTGGAGGCAGGGAGGCTGGGAGGCAGGGAGGCTGGGAGGCTGCAGAGACTGGGAGGCTGTGGAGGCTGGGAGGCAGGGAGGCTGTGGAGGCTGGGAGGCAGGGAGGCTGTGGAGGCAGGGAGGCTGCGGAGACGGGGAGGCTGTGGAGGCTGTGGAGGCTATGGAGCATGAGCAGCAGAGAGGAAGGCTAGCGTACGGCTAGCATTAGCACAGCTGCCGAACGTTTCCTCCACCTGGCATCAGCAGCTGGCCTGTGAGACAGATCACCAACAGGGGGACCTTGTTTCTTCATTAAATCACCTCCGTCTATTTTTAAGATTAACATTACCTCTCTCCACTCGTGCAGGGTGGCGGTGCACATGGGGGTAAATTAGGGCAACAGAGGGTGCAGCTTTGACACCACTTCACCACAGTTCAGTCCAATCGTGTCTTTGCTCATATTATCTATAACTCTGTTACTACTTCTGTGCAATTTGCATGCGGTTGTGGAAGCTGAGGTAACTGTATTCCAATTTCAGATTTATTACCACATTATTGTTTTTGCCATGATATTACCCTTCTACCCTGAGCTGTTGACATTTCCCCATTCTGCCACCTCGTGCGATTGCAATGCGTACGCGCTTGTGGTTGTACTCAAGTGGTTTGTTGATACTTTCAATACTCTCTGAAAACATTTCTACACCCGTTTTAAAAACACGGAGCCGCCAGATTCTGATGCATCCCCCGCTGCCACGTTAAATAATATCCTGCCAGATGCGCAGCCGTTAAAAACCATAATGGGAACTGGGGCATCTTCAGTTTCCGACGATGGCTTCTGAAAATGCACAAGATTCCATTGCTGAGTGGAGACATGCTGATTTAAAAAAAAAAAACTGTAAGGAAATGTGCTTCATAGGAGGTGTTGTAGCTAGTTTTTTCCCCCCTCCATGTGCTAGAAAAACAGAGTTGAGAGAAAAGTTACATTCTCAAAGCTCGCCAGGCTAATTCTCAGCAAGTCTGTCTTATTAGAATTTCACCGAAGCGGGTAATTCTTCATGGGGGTGTTGGGGGGGGGGGGGGGGGGTGCTGTTACTCTTGGCCGGTTCAGTGCGCGGTATCAGTTTAATGGGATGCGGCGCCTGCTTTCTTCAAAGCGCTAGCAGGGGACTGCTCTGCCGGGGTTCGGCTGGCTACTCCGCATCTGCGGCTTTTGAGATGATCGCCCCAAAAAAATTCAAATGTGGCAACACACGGTCACGCAGCTTCGGGTTTTCCTCTGCGCGTGACCAAGATCTGAGGCGCTTACGGCTAAGAAAATATGTCAGGGCACCTCTCCGTAATCCGTGCCGGCGGTTACGTGGCGGGGTTTGTCGTTCGAGGCAGAATGTATTACTGAATGCGGGAGATAAGACGACACAGAAAAGGCGAACACCGGTCTGCTACAGTTAAGCACTCTCTCTGAGTCCGACAACGGCCGACGGTTTTTCTTTTTTTAATAGTTTTTTTTTTTGCGTGGGGGTTGGGTGACGACGGCAAGACTTTGTAATTTTTTGCATTCATCAGACGTGACTGTTCAGACACTTAATTGTAACAGTTCAACCCAGGGTAATGTGGATAAATTACAATAAAATGAATGAAGAGTGCAGGAACAATGTTCCTTTGATTATGTTGACCATCGTAATTGGCTTCTTGGCAGACTTTCATGAAGTTGTTTGGTCAAGGCATTAGCACTGTCACGAATCCTGTAAAACAATACAGTGTTCTTATTTCGTCTTTGCAGCACATTTCTTTACACAGCCGTCTGCTGAAAAGGGATGCTGACAATCTGCACTAACCAATCAGTGGGTATCTTTCCTCGTTGCTCTCGTCTACCAGATGCATGGAACACATGATCCATTAGAACTGAGTTGGGGTAATTATGACTGGTTGGGGTAATTACAGCTGGTTGGGGTAATTACGGCTGAAATTAGTGACATCTTCTGATTTTGGGATTAAAAATATGTCTTCCTGTTATTCTCTCCTAAATTTGAATATGCCCCCAGAACAGTGTGTTTGTGTGTGTGTGTGTGTGTGCGTGCATGCATGTGTTTGTGTGTGTACGTGTGCATGTGTGCGTGTGTGCATGCACACCTGTGTGTACGTGCGTGTGTGTGTGTACGTGCGTATGTGTGTGTGCGCGCATGTGTGGGTGTTTCTGTGTATGGGTGTGTTGGTGTTTGCATATGTGGGTGTGTTGGTGTTTGCATATGTGGGTGTGTTGGTGTTTGCGTGTGTGTGTGTGCACGGGCGTGTGTGTGTGTGGGTGAGTGCATTTTGGGCAAGAGGGTTTGGCTTCTACTGTTGTTAGTTCATCGCACAACTATTAGATGACCAGCATGCTCCTTGTATAAACCCTAAAAAGAATGTAAACACAACAGCAACATACAATTACACCAAAGGCTGTAGCCTGTGTTGTATCAGTGTGTGTGTTTATGTGTATGTGTGTGCACGTGAGCATGTGTGAGTGGGTGTGTGTGCATATGTATGTGTGTGGGCATGTGTGTGTGGGTGTGTGTGCATAGATATGTGTGAGCATGTGTGTGTG
This sequence comes from Anguilla anguilla, assembly GCF_013347855.1. NCBI lineage: Eukaryota > Metazoa > Chordata > Actinopteri > Anguilliformes > Anguillidae > Anguilla > Anguilla anguilla. The sequence goes on along the minus strand of NC_049202.1, from coordinate 71,128,259 downwards.
TGTGAGTGGGTGTGTGTGTGTGTGTGCATGCATGGGCATGTGTGTGTGTGTGTGTGTGTATGTTGGTACGTCTGCTCTGGTATGAGGGTTTTTAATGGTTCACCCATTCCGGGGTATCAGATCTGCTCATGTTCAGGGCCTGCTGATCAAAGCATGCCTCTGTGCAGTACTCTGACCCTCAGTGTCCACTGAGGACAAAACCATGCAATAAACTCCATGTAGTAACGAACAGTCTTTCCTGACCGGATCAGATAAACGAGAGCAAATGTCATACATTTCCTGTAAAAAAAAAAAAAACTACGTCCACAAACGGTGACTCTCTGACTCTGAACTATGGCATCTGATTCGCTCCTGCAGTTGAGCCAGAGCCTGGCGTGCAGAAACGGCGCGGTTGTGGAATTGTGTAGTCACCCCCTTGCGTTTGCTCTTCAAACACAGGATACGGCTCAGCAAATTAACGACAGAAAAATTGGCACCGCAAAAACGAAAACATGAAGTACGGTCTTCAGAACAGAAAGAGTTTTTTTTTTTTTTTTTTTTTTAAGGAGGAGGTTAAATAAACACAGTGCGCAAATAGCCCATGGCTGGGCAATGCCCTCGGAGACTGGTACTGACTGCCTGGGCTTTCACGATAACAAACGGCATCATCTGGAGAAGGATGCATGTTTTCATTGAAGGGAAAAGATCTTGCGCGCTTGGCATTAAGACGAACCCCACCCCACCCCCCCGCGCTTCTTTCAGCGTAACGGCTCCCAGCTCTTTCCTTTACGGGATTGCTTTTAAAAGCCCCGTCCACACGTGTACGCATGCAGGCTGTCAGTTGCTTAGCATTACCCAGACGGGCCTGAGACTCGGACTCCCTGCTGGCACTCCAGCACTGGCGCTGTGCCAGTCAGGTGCCCACCAGTCCGCAGCGCTCAGTCTGCCAACGGGGCCTACCAGCCTCCTGCAGGGGGGGTCTGGACTCAGTCTGCTAACATGCTAATGGGGCCCACCAGCCTCCTGCACAGGGGGCTCTGGACTCAGTCTGCTAACGTGCTAATGGGGCCCACTAGCCTCCTGCATGGGGGGTCTGGACTCAGTCTGCTAACGTGCTAACAGGGCCCACCAGCCTCCTGCATGGGGGGGGTCTGGACTTAGTCTGCTAACGTGCTAATGGGGCCCACCAGCCTCCTGCACGGCGGCTCTGGACTCAGTCTGCTAACGTGCTAATGGGGCCCACCAGCCTCCTGCACGGGGGGTCTGGACACCAGTTTGGGTCATGTAACACGTGGGCCCTGGCCAAAATCGCAGGGCTCCAGCATCCATCGCGGTTAGAGCAGGTCAGTGAAGTCCCCCCCCCCACCCCCCACCCCCCCTCTTGCTATCAGTTCTCCTCAAGGACAAGACAGAATCTGTGAGAATTAGTAGACCGGCTCAGGGCAAACATTGAGACTCTGTGAAGCCCTGAATCCCTTCATCATTAATATTAACGCCCCACTTTCCGTTCTGAATCTCACTCATCTTCGCCTCGTGTGTGTGTGTTTGTGTGTGTGTGTCACAAGTCTCCCTGGACGCGAGCGATCTTTTGAAATCACTTTCAGTAATTTAGTATCGTGGGCAATTTATTTTAAAAAATGTACAGATGGATAAACCAACCAGAGAAACTGGAAACGGTTACGGTTCTCAAACGTCTGATCTTCTCGGCGACTGGCAGATGGCTGGAGTTCTTGAAAATATTGCTCTCCGGCACAAGGAGGGCTGTTCAGACGGAGAGAGGCAGCTCGTGCTGCACTCTTCCGGGGCGAGTGCTCGCTGAGTGTTTATGATACGTCCCCTATGCGCGCGGCTTGCCCTGAGCCTCCGACATCTCGATGGGCACCCCTCAGGAATTACGCAAGAGGGCGCCGGGTCAGAATTCAGCCTGTGAGAAAGTGCATTTTCCCCAAGTGTAATCCCTCATAATTAAGCAGAGCGGGACTGATAAGCCCCTAATTACAATGTGTTAATGAAGTCATTTATATGCAGCCACTGGCCGGGTCATTCGATGTGAAGGTTCCCCGCACGTAGACGCGTAGGATTTCCATTCTTCCCCCCGCACAGTTGTGTTTCTCTAACGTTTTTGAACGTGGTTCAGGGTTCAGGGTTCAGACCGCGTGCCAAATCAAGAGAATATGTTTACAAAGCAAGACAATTCTTTCCCCCTAGTTTATTATCTGTTGTGGCCCCCCGTTCAATAAATAATAAATCATAGCATTTTACAGGAAAATTCAACATCTGGAAATAAAACAAGAGATGAATTCCCCCTTTATTTACATAGTTTCATGACACAATTAAGTAGCTCGTGAAATAAATAAGCAGAAACGTTCCTCGGCGAAGGGGGGCCAGCAAATCTTCAGGCAAATTCCCGCAGACACACCCTGGCCTTGCGTTTCCCGCTGCTGAGCGATGGGGACGGGGAGAAGCGGACAGCTGGGACAGGTGCGCGCGCCCCCCGGCCCGCGCGGAGCCGCTGTGGACGCCCCCCGGCCCGTGACGGGACCCGGCACGGCGGTGCTGCGTGGGGCCCAGCCACGTGGGGCCCAGCCGGGGTGATGAATAAATAAAAACCTCCAGCGTCGGCCACGCTGGGGCACGACGGCACCGGGGCGAGTCTTAACTGGGTCAGCGGCGAAAACGGGAGTACGGGATGGGGGTGAGGGGAGGGGAGGGGAGGGGAGGGGAGGGGAGAGGAGAGGAGGGGAAGGGAAGGGAGAGGAGGGGAGGGGAGGGGAGGGGTAGGGGAGGGTAAGGTTCATCAGAACCAGGGTGGGGGTGGTGAGTAGTAGGTGGTAGGGGGAGAGGGTGAGGGGTAGGGGGAGGGGAAGGTTCACCAGAACCAGGGTGGGGGTGGTGAGTAGTAGGTGGTAGGGGGAGAGGGTGAGGGGTAGGGGGAGGGGAAGGTTCACCAGAACCAGGGTGGGGGTGGTGAGCAGTGGGCGGTAGGGGGAGAGGGGTGAGGGGTAGGGGAGGGGAAGATTCACCAGAACCAGGGTGGGGGTGGTGAGTAGTGGGCGGTAGGGGGAGAGGGTGAGGGTAAGGGGTGGGGAAGGTTCACCAGAACCAGGGTGGGGGTGGTGAGTAGTGGGCGGTAGGGGTGAGGGGTAGGGGGTAGGGGGTGGCGGGTTTGGAGAGCTGAGGACGCCCACCCAGATCCTGATAAAATCGCACAGCTGTTTATGAAAGAGCTGCGGCGGCGGCGGGGAGAGCGCGCTCGGTCTGAAGCAGCGAGGATGAATAGCTGCGCTCAACTCGAACCCCCTTCAGGGGAGAGCCCCGCCCCGGGGGCTGTATTCACCGGGAGCAACGAGCCTTTATCGAGCGGGGGGGGAGGGGGGAGACGGGCAGACAGACGGCAGGGAGGAGCGGCGCGCTCCGGGCGCTTTCTTAAAACACTTTTCGCTAAATCTTCGCTCATTCGCACGGGCGCGCCCGGCCTCCTCCTTTCAGTCGCAGGTGCGGGGGCCCTCTCGCCGCTCGAGCGCTAATTAGCCCCCACGCCGGCGTCCAATCGCATTAGCCGCGGAGAGGAGCGAGGGGAGAACTCGGGCTAAATTGGACACGCGGAAATTTCGGTTTTTTTTCTTTGTTTTTTTTTTTTTTTAGTCAGGGCGTCCGCGCGTTTATCCGCGGAGACGCAGATTCGTCCGCAGAGCCGCGCCGACGGAGAGGACTGCGTTATCACAGCGCCAATCACTGCAAAACCACCGAAGCACACCGCACCCCCAGGCCCCCCCCCCCACCCCCCCCCTCCTTTATCGCCAGTGGGAGACGAGCTTGAAGTGAGCGAGCTCCCCACCATACACCCCCCTGCCACCCCCCCTCCTCCTCCCCCCCCTCCCCACACTCCGCTCTTCTGGTGGCTGTCGCTCAGCACCTGTTTCTAATTACGCAGACGGAAACTTAATGATTTTCTTCTCATCAGCACCACTTCTCTGTTCGTCTGTCAATCACGCCGCGGCGTCGCCAGAGACAAAAGGCGCACAGCCGCTCGAGCGAGCTGCAGCAGGATGCCGCTGTTCTGTCTCACACACACACACACACTCACACACACACACACACACACACACACACACACACACACGCACGCACGCACTCGCACACACACACACACACTCGCACACACACACACACAAACACACACACACACACACGCACGCACGCACGCACACACACACGCACGCACACACACACGCACACGCACACGCACACACACACACACTCGCACACACACACGCAAACGCACACACACACACATGCATATGCACGCATGCACAAACATATGCACATGCATGCACACATACAAACACACATGCATGCATACACACACACACACACACACTCACATATGCATGCATACACACACATACACGCATGCACAAACATACGCACATGCATGCACACATACAAACACACATGCATGCATACACACGCACACACTCATGCATGCATACACACACATACGCGCATGGACAAACATACGCACATGCATGCACACATACAAACACACATGCATGCATACACACACACACATGCTTGCATACAAACACACACGCATGCACAAACACGCACATGCATGCACACAAACATGCATGCACAAACAAACGTACATGCATGCACACATACCCACACGCATGTACACATGCACATGCAAACACATACACATATATACACCCACACATAAACACTTCGCCAATTACCCCACAAGTACTTCCTCTTGAGATTAGTTTCTTTTCAAACACTGCCAATAGCAAGGGTTGGCTTATGGTTTAATAAGGTTTAGGGGCATACAAGGTAATAAGCGATGCTTTTTTTTTGTGATGTAAAATGACTTTGCCACTGGCCATAAGATGTAATAAGTATATAACTCTTGTTTTTTTTTTTTGGTTTTTTTTTTTTTACTTTTTATCAAATTATTCTCCCATTGCCACAGGGCATTCACATTCCTGTGCCTCAGTGTTTCACAACCGCATTTACCTGCGATGTACCCTTGGCCGTGAATTTATTGCGATTGAATTCAGAAAGATAACGGGGATATTCAACGATGTCGAAACTGCCGACTAGTGCCGCTTGGGTAT
>NC_049202.1:71038163-71118163 GCF_013347855.1 Anguilla anguilla | reverse complement strand
TTGCACAGTCTGACACAGACTTGTACCTTAGCAAACCTGATGGAATGAAATATGATTATCAATAAAGAAATGATCTACAACAGTCCCTGTCTGCATCGTGCCTTTCATTTCCTTTCTTCTTTCTGCTCGACGAGCCGAGATGAGACAGACCCTTAAATTATGACCCACACACGCACACATACATCTTCAGGGATAATGAAACAGCGGAGGAAATACAGCTCAAGCAAAGTTCCTGCATCCCAGCCTTGGCGTTCCTCGGCGCTGACACGTTGCACCTGATGCTCCATCGTCTAAACGGCCTGGGAATAGCCCAGGGTGATTTATCCAGGTTCTCCCTGCTTTTTTCCAGCTTCCCCGGAATGACACCTGAACCAGCCCAGATCAGGATCCCCTTACGCTCTCTCTCTCCCCCCCCACCGTGCTGAATTATGTGTCTGTAATTTCTTTGCCCGGCACCAGTCCATTACGCCCTGCACCGAGGTGTCCTCTTTGCGGGGGCGGGGGCGGGGGCTCGGCTGTGCTCCGCCGCCTCATGCATATTCACGTTCCTGCGCATCATTTCGCCGGCTGACAGAATGGTGGCACATCCCCTGTCACCGAGGCTCGCCGGGAGGGCGCGGGCGCCCCCGAAACTCATTTGCAAGTCTCCGGCGGGGAGGCGAGGCGCGTAGCGGACTGGGCGGGAAAACGAAACCCCCCCCCCATCTCCCCCACCCCCCACCCCCCCCCCCCCCCCCGGCATCCCAACAGGGTGGGTGCCGAGCGAGCAAGCGAGCGAGCAACCGTGCACTCAGTGTGTCAGGTGAGTCCTCCCCATTGATGAGATAATTAGTCCACGGGGACTTTATTTTTAACCCTCTCCCCCCCCCCCCGCCTAAATCCCCCCCCCCCCCACCCACCCCCCACCTGCATACACGGTGAAGCAAGTCATGTGACTTCCCACGATAACACACTGCCCCCCCCCCCAACCCCCCGCGTGATCCTGCCTACACGGTGAAGCAAGTCATGTGACCACGGTAACACTCCCCCCCCCCCCCCCCACCCAACCCCTGCCCCTGCCACGCGGGGCTGAGTCAGCAGTTCCAGGGATTGCCCTGGATTAGGGACCCTATTTATACTCGCATGTAGACGACCGACAGCTCTAAGTCCCCCCCCCCCCAAATTCGGCTCGCCCCACCGAGCCCTGCAAGCGCCCGGCGCGAGGCCTTACTGCGTGGACTTCGCTCATGAGACTTGTGACCCGCGCCCGTGCGTCAGGTTTAGCAGGCTCAAGCGCTCGATAGGCTAGCTTGCCTTGTCCCGCTAACCACCTGCCGTGTGTCACCCAATGAGACCTCGAGGGGGGGGGGAGTGGGGGGGGGGGGGGGAGTGTGCGTGCCCGTGCTCGTCCAAATCAACAGAGGCAGCTGCACGACGTCGCTGGGCTCGTGGCCACGATTTGGCTTTCTAAAAATGCGATGGTAGGAAAAAAAAAAGGGAGTTCGTTTTTGCACGTCAGGCTGAAGCTGAAGAAGGCTGTTGCCGAAACGTTTGTGCTTATCGCGCCTCATAAATGTCTGTGATAAATCACCAGTCTGAGCGTTTTAGAGGCTGCGGCCCATGTTTTTCTCCGCTATTACATACTGCATTCGGCACCCAATCACTAGCAAAATCATTCTGAGCTGAGATCATTTCATTCTCCGTTAATCTAAAAATGTGAGAAAATAAAAACATCCAGGATAAAAAAAAATTTTTTTTAAACTTTCTGCCCTTGATGATCATGCAACATTGACCAGTTCATTCATCATCACCGGTATGATATTAAAGTGCATTTTCAGTTTGGGAGTTTGGGGTTGGTTATTATCATGTGAGGATCCTGAGCAATCGCTCATGTCCGACTGTGGTGTGTTGTGCATTTCAGGATATTTCGAAACTGGAAATTGAAGATGTTTGCAATGCCGAGAATATGAGATGCACAACCCTGCATTCAAACATGGAGGGAGAGAAGCCGAGATAGGGTTAGGGGTGCAAATCTAAAAAAAAGAAATGTAAGAAATGCACCTCTGGGACATACGTAATTGGCATCAAAAAATAAGGAGGTCAGGCTGGTGGTGCAGGGGAATGTCAACAATTCAGCTGAATTAGCACATGAGATGCCTGCCATAGTCTGTCGGACTTATGATCCCGTTTCCCTAACGAGACGGAAGGAGTCCGGTGTTTTTCTGAGCGCGGTGGCGCAGAGCACCGATTGGCCCGCCCGTGAAGGCCCCGCCCCCCTTCGGATCCGGCTCAGAACTCTTTACGCTTTCGGGTGACCTTGGTGTTCAGAGCCCTAATCAGCACACAGCCTGGGAAGCGCCACATTCCCCCGATAAGAGAGGACTGATTAAAAACGGCCGTCAAAAATAATTTTAAAAAGTTTGGAGACAGAGGCCCCATTGTGGAGGACACTATCGTTTGTATGACATCAGACTGCTCTCCCTCTGGATTGGGCAGTCAGCTCTGTTTAGGCAGGCTTCAGGCGGCGTGGGGCTCGCTGACGGCACTGCCAGTGCTTCAGGCCGGAGAGACGGGCTGCTGGGTGACACTCTCGCTCGACTGATTGAAATTGTGCAGCCGGGCGTGAGGCTAGCTGGTGTTCGGCTAGCTGTGTGGGTGTCAGTGGACCCAGAATAGCACTGCAGTCTGCGTAGCTGCCAGGTATGAGAGGTGATTGCACAACCATGTCAAAGACAGACACACACACACACACAAACACACGCACACACGCACGCACACACACACACTCACACACACGCACACGCACACGCACACACACGTACTTACTCGCTTATGGCTGTCCACCGGGCCTGATCATGACCATCTCCTTCATTTATGTGATTTTTGCCCTATAGGGCTGACTGGGGTGCTTTGGATGGAGCAACACACAGACACTCACACATGCATGCACGCACACACACACACACACACACACGCACGTGTGTAAATACTGTGCAATGCAACACTGTGTAAGCACTGAGCAGCAGCCAGAATCCTCTCAAGTTCACAGCAGACTCCTTAAGTCTGGCGACCTCGCGTGCCTGCCACGCAGCCAATCGACGGCGCGTTCAGCAAGGCCAAAGAACCGGATTGTCCCAGAAATGTATCCTGTTGTGAGGACTATGCAATCAACAGGCTACGGACCTCAACCGCCACCAGCCTGCAACAAGATCGAACTTGACCCATTTGGGCAATCTGCAGCATAACAGGAAGTTGCAAAACCGGGTGTGCTTTCAGAAAGAGCTCAGTGAGTGTGCAGGGTTGGTAGTGCAGTGTAGAACGTTTCTTTTTTTTTTTTTTTAAACCTTTCGGGATTAATGAAGAGGCGGGGCCGGCGCATTGCGCGGAGAGCGCGCGCGCACACCCGACATCTCGCGGTTTGCGTTCAGCCGCCGCCCGTGCCTGGCCCTAATAGCGCTCCCACTGATCTGCCCTAATCCAGCCGGTAATCCGCCCGCAGGTGGTGAGAGGCGCTGGGCGAGGAGAGCGGTTGTGCAATAAACAAGGCTCCGGTCGGCACGCTTTGCTTCGCTTCGCTTTACTCTCTCTCCCGACCGCCGCTCTCGCGCTCGCCATGGCGTCTGCATGCTGACCCTGCCGCCCGCGCGGCCGGGGCACGGAGGGGCTCGGGCCATGTGCACGACCATCATGGTCCTCTCCACCCTGGCCATCGTCCTGCGCCGACGGTTCGCTAACAGAGTCAGACCGTGAGTACCCCGATCGTCCTGCTGCGATGGTTCTCTAACAGAGTGAAACCGTGAGTACCCCGATCGTCCAGAGCGTACGGTTCTCTAACCAAATCAAACCGTGAGTACCCCGATCGTCCTGCTGCGATGGTTCTCTAACAGAGTCAGACCGTGAGTATCCCTGATCCCCTCGCTCCAACGGCAGGGCACACCAGGTCAGCACCATGGACGGAGTGTAGCACAGTGGGTAAGGAACTGGGCTTGTAACCGAAAGGTCGCAGGTTCGACTTTCCTTGAGCAAGGTACTTAACCTGCATTGCTTCAGTATATATCCAGCTGTATAAATGGATACAATGTAAAATGCTATGTAAAAAGTTGTGTAAGTCGCTCTGGATAAGAGCGTCTGCTAAATGCCTCTAATGTAATGTAATGTAATGTCAGGTTCTCCCCCCCCCCATTTTGTGCAGAGAGGTTTGTGGCCTGACCTTGTGTGTGTAGCTTGGACGTGGACACCACGCACTGTGGAGACTCGGGATTCCACGTTATGGCTCATGGGTGTACAGTAGCCTCTGCCTTTGCTCTATTGCATATGTTCTAGAGGACAGCTGTGTGAAATGACCAGTTGTCCTTTTTTTGTTTTTTTTTCCTTTGTTGGTTGTTCTGCTCACAAGTTCATGCAACGAGCAAGGATTCTGGCTTCAGCGTTGTCTGGCTGGAGAATCATCCGGGTTCTGAGAAATTCAATTCTCCGTTCCGTTGTGTAACGCTGAGATGTTATCTAACAATGATTCTTAAGGCCATAAATTTGTGTAGTAAAACGGAAAACTTGTACGTGAAGCGGAAAATACTGCGGCTGGACAGATGATCAGATTGCAGCTGTTTTGTGTAAAATGTGAGTGTAATTAATTCTCTGATGTACTGTGCATTTCTTGGGGAATCCACAATAGCAGGATGTTATTATGAAGCAGGGACCCCAGAAAACAGAACAATTCTAGTAAAAAGTGCTATCCAACTAATTGATGCTAAATATTTTTTTTTAAATTATTTTGAAAAGCTTTGTTGTCAAGAAATCCCATGAATACCTGTGGGTAATCATCATTTCTGTAGCAAAGAGAAATGTGTTTTAAAGCTCTGAGACACCTGCTCATTACCCAGTATATATCCCGTCATTGGAACCTTATACCGAGTATCAGGTTTTTCCTGGTATTTCCTTGTCTTTGAGCTCCTTGACAAGTTGGACGGTTTAACAAAAACCTTCAAGAACAGGAAATAATTCATATTAATGACTGTGAAATCCAGCACCAGTAATTGGGTGCAATTTTATCACCCCTTTATTACCACCCCTTTTTAATGCCCCATTTTTTTTTTCAATAAAAAGACTTAGACTGCAAGCATCACTATACGCTCTGACAAGGATGAAAGGCTCTAGCATAGCAAGAAGAACAGGGCCTGTTTTTCAAAAAAAACTTCACAGGAAAAGGAAGACCAAAGAAATCAGGTTACTTACGTGAGATTAGGATTATACACCTTCAAGTCCTCACCATCCACTTTGATATTCAATTCCAGGTTGTTTTTCTGTAAGGATGCAATGACTGACAGTTGTGAAAGAACCATATGGAAGGATTTACATATGGCATTCTCAAACAGATACTGTATATTTTTATAGCCTATATCATGATAATTCATTCATTTGTTCATTACAATTTATCAAATATCAAGGTTTTATTTTTATTTTTTTAAACATATTTCATATATTCATGTAATGTCTAAGTGTCTTCGTTAACACATCCAACTGTTGCACCGGCCTCCACCAATTCAGGAGAGCACAAGCAGAATTGCACATGCAAAAGCATCCAACGTATGTACTTCCAGCCACCGCTTGTATTCTGCAGTCCAATAAATGAGCTGTCTGTCATTGGATAATCAGATATGAACAACACAGGAATAACTGTAGTGACCCAAAGGCTTTAAAGCAGTGGTCTCCAACCCTGGTCCTGGAGAGCTACAGGGTCTGCTGGTTTTTGTTTTCACCTTAAAATCAGCACCCAGTGGAGACCCAAGACACCAGATGAGTTGAGTTAACTGTGTAATCAATTGATCTAATTGATTCATGAAGTGCAGAGTCACTATGAAAACCAGCAGACCCTGTATCTCTCCAGGACCAGGGTTGGAGACCACTGCTTTAAAGCCTTTGGGTCACTACAGTTATTCCTGTGTTGTTCACATCTGATTATCCAATGACAAAAAAAGGTTTTGTTTTCTTACAAATGCGAGTTCTTGTTCTGGTGAATATGAGCACTTTTTCCCCATAAAAGGTTGGGTGTTAAAAGGGCAGGATGTGTTCCTTCAGCGAGACCTGATCACAGCAGACTGCTTACCATGCACTGCCGCTGCTTCGTCACATAAATTCTAATTGGACAAATTACTGTAAAATTATTTTGTATAACAGGGTGGAAATCCGTTCTGTTGGAAACACAACCTGGAAGGAGGGAGGAAAGGGTTGTTTTCTTCTTTCTCCAAACTTTCAACAACAAAAAAATCCCTTTTCAAAAGTCTACTATTCCTGAGCTAGCATGTGGTCCTCCTCATCGAACGCACACACACTCACACACAAGCAGAAATACCGCTCATTTATTTTTCCTGAAGCGCAAGCAACCGAGCAGGATTAAATGGAGACGAAATTTCAAATTTGTCTTGCCTCTTCCACACGAAATGGGAAACAAACTGAACTGTAAAACTTTAGCAGAGCATTCCTAAAATGGCAGTGTTTTGAAAAGAGCGCTCATTGTTGATGTAGAGTAGAGTCCCTCAGGAATGAGCACTCCATAGTAGATGTACGATGGGATTATCATCAGCCGCTCTTCATGTGCATTGTCTCAACAACGAGCGGACGCACTGTCCTTCCAGCAGTCCGAGACTTTTGCACGTTTGTTGTTTTAGTTGTAGGACCCACTTTTTAACGCACAGGTATCTTACATTGCATTACATTACAGGCATTTAGCAGACGCTCTTATCCAGAGCGACTTACACAATTTTTTACATAGCATTTACATTGCATCCATTTATACAGCTGGATATATACTGAAGCAATTCAGGTTAAGTACCTTGCTCAAGGGTACAACGGCAGTGTCCTATCCAGGAATCGAACCTGCGACCTTTCAGTTACAAGCCCAGTTCCTTACCCACCGTGCTAAACTACCGCCCCTCTTTGAACATCTGGCTGCCAGTCTACCCAAGTGAAATGACCACCAATCTATCCATCCCTCCTTGCCTCCGCTTTTTCCACACTCTCAATACAATGTCCATTTGAACCGATAGGCTGAAGTAACGGAAATGAACAGTGTAGAAAGTACAATGATCATGTTGAACTGTTGCCCGGATATGTTCTTTGACGCATTTCCCTCGTTCACCATGACAGCTGTCTCTCTCTGTCCTGTCCTACAGACACACAGGAGAAGTCAGAGAGAAGGAGATGGCCTACGTACAGACAAGCTCTGAGCCAGCGAAGAAATGACTACCGCATTGCCCCAAGACCCTGGGTCAAGGTATGAGACACCACCCCCCCTTTGGATACATCGATGAAATGATACATTGACAGACAATCTCACAATTTATAACGGGCACAGGACAGAAGCTTGTCTTGTGCTCTTCATAAACCATGGCAGCACCAGCAGCGTAGACTAGCAGCACTTTTTTATGAAGAAGGAAACTGTGACATATATCATTTGAACTGTTTACATGAAGTTTACATATATTACCGACCTACTCCAGAAATTTTAATAATAACAATGAAGGGCCTCTCAAGCCTCAGAACAACTATCCCTGACTGTATGTACACGGCTAGGAGCAAGATAGCAAGAACATGGAAAATACCGGAAGGAATTTTCTCCCCATTAATATGGGTAAAAACATTTTTTTTAAGTAGTGTGTAAAGGTCCAACTCAGCCCATCATAGCTGTGGAGATCAGTCTCAGATTTGACCCAGCAGAATTTACATTAATATTTTCATTTTTGCTGTGGGGAGAGAATATCCATTTAATAGCCCCTTAGCTGTACATAAGATTGAGAACAGCCAGCAGGCTACCATCACGCCTGAGCTGCTCCACTCACTAATTTGTCCGACTCGTCGTTGCGTTTCCATGGCGATCAGGTGAGCGTTTCCTCGGGCCAAGAATCAATAGCTCCCTGCCACGGCACGACCGAAGTGGCTCCGTCAGTCTTCCTTTAAATCGCTCGCTATAACGATACAGGCACCGGGCTCGGCTAGGTTTCCGGCTCTATTCGGCCACATCGATAAAGCTTTTTGGTTCGTGTGACACCGCATTAAGCCGCGGGAAGCCCAGCAGGAAGTCTGGTGCGTACACCGAAGTCTCGTGGCCGCTGCATGTGCCGTGTCCGAGCTCTGAAACACAGTCTCCGCGAGACCAGGCGATAAATCAATGGCGATAAACTACAGCAGATAAGCACAGGGCGCGGTGAAGGCCATGCCACTTCCACAGCGTCACCAAACCCCCACTGTTTTTACAGCGCTTCCTCTTTTTTATTTTTTCTGCGTCCGTCAATAACAGATGTTCAACGTCTCTTTTGAAAACAAAATATCAGTTGACTGTTCTCAGATAGTGAAGGAGTTTGTCAGTCAGGGCTTATTATAGGCAGTACGTCCAAAGTAAATCAACTTTTCTCCTGTCTTGAAGATACCTCACATGAAGCATTACTCTAAGCACTCATATTTGTTCATTGTGTGTTTAAACATATTGTCTAATTAGAGTGCATGCAGTCAGTGCACTTTTGGAATTACGAATACATGATCAAACTGATTCATTTCTTGCATTTGATGTCCTGAAGATTCTTATGAGCAATTCTGACTCCTGGAGGTGCATGAAGTTTTTCGTTTTTAATCTATGATGTAATTTAAATGTGAACAATCAGAATGACTAGAATCATGACAGTAATTCTAGTTGCTATGACATTCTGGCAGTTTGAGTGTTCAAAGGCAGATATTTCTGTGGATGTATTAAAAATATTTCAAACTATTTGTGCACGCCTTCAAACAGTGACTGGCTCAGCATACAGAGTAGTGATGGACAAGACAAAAAGAAAAAAATATGATGTATTTTCCATTATTTTTACCCTTCCTATTCCCAAATTACATTCTGGCCTGATTGTGTCCTGCTTGATCACGTCTCAGTCACCTGAATTTCACCTGGCTGTCTCCCTGCTTGTCCCAGCTGACTTTGCCTTGATGCACTTTGCTAAACACTTTCTCGTACAGCCGAACTCACTGAGAACCCAAACCATGCCAGCACCACAGGTGGAAAGTCCAGGGGTCAGCAGGTAAAAGTCCTGCCATGTGTTTCTTCCACCCATGAGCACAGCCAGGTGATTTCACTAATTAGTTCCACCTCCTGGCTGAAAATCCAGGTGACAGGAATGAAATACTGGAGAGGACTTTTACTCCCTGAACCTGGATTTTCCACCTCTGGCCAGCACCATCGGAGGCTGGGTGATGCGTGGTTGGCCATAATGAGAGGAAGGGATTCAGTTTGCAGGGTATTGCCCTGCTATATATATATATATATATATATATATATATATATATATAGCAGCTCCTCTGGTTGATTGAGCATCTCAGATCTTCTACATTCTACTGTCCTCTGGCACAATGACTGTCCAACCCAGCTCAAGGAAATGTAAGCAAAAAGTATTGAATGCACACGCTTTGGAAGAAACAAGCAAGAAACAGCAACTTGAACTGAGGACGTTTCAGCAATGGGAGTGGCGTACAATTAATTCCAAATTCAGGAATAAAAAAATTAAAAAGTAAAATCAATCAATAAATAAATTTAATGCTGATCTTATTGCTTTCTATTGTGAAGAGCAACGACAGAAATTTTGAGGAGATGGAAGTTTGATTTCGACACAAGTATGACATTTGAAGATGGACAAACTCTATTCATTAATTCACCTTGCCCAGTATGGAGTTTCGGTCACTTTGCAGGAACCTCAGTACCGTCCAATCACGCACACACATAAGGAGCATGGAACTGGACAGGCACTTCAAAAACCAATATGGCATCCAGGTCTCAAAAGGGTGATTTAATTCAAAGGCTATCATTGAGAAACTGCCAGCTTCTACATAAAAGAAAGGGTATAATCACTGTGTTACAGGGACCCCTTCTGAAGACTTCAGGAACAAGAGCATATTGGTTGGGTTCACGCTGACAGTAATATATATGTTAATGACACAGGGAATGGCCCAATCCAGCTGACTGGAGGAAGGATATCTATCTAGCGCACAGCGTAGAGCTGGCTAGCGTGGGCCTGCTACGGCAGTGGGTGGATGTGAGAGAGTAAACGCCTTAGAGAAAAGACAGAGCCATTGAGCAGGATGCCAAATGCTCCGCTTTTAGTCTTTGAAGTGCTTTTGCTCCTCACAACATTTGCGCGTGTTTAAATGATTCAGGAGTTGCACAGCCAGACCCCTGATCTGCAGAAGGTTTCTTTAGAAATGCAGCCTCTCTTGGCTGGAGCTTGGGTGATCCACCCGAGGGAGGTATCTGCAGCCTGTGTGCTCGGTGTGTGACGGTGTGATGGGATGTATGTAACAAGCCGATGAGTGCAAGCCGCGTACCGTACCGTACCGTACCGTACCGTTCTTTTGGGAAGGACGCGAGCGGGCGCATCCATGCGGTTTTACCAAAACAGAAACGGCTTTACCCCAAAACTAGGTCTTGTGTGACTACACCGGCGTAAAACCCCTGCACTCCTTCCACAGCACCTTCCCTTAAAATATTAATGTTCTTGCATGTCAGGCTTTTATCCTGCATCTGTCTGGTCCTCTCCTCGCAGCCGTGAGCTCCAGATGCAGAGATTTTGCGCTCAGTTCAATGGCTAGAAAATTGGAACGTCGTTCCGAGCCCTTCTTTCCCCCAGTCGCTCGTAGCAGCAGCACGTGTAAATGAATACAACCGCGTAAGGGAGGGGGCGGGTGGCTAGTCCTCCGTCACACTCTTCCAGGAGCCGAAGCAGCGCCGCACCCGCCAAAGCCGTTAAATTTTTTAAAAGGCAAGCCTGCGGAGCGAGATTGCCTGAAATGAATCGTGACAGGAGCTGAACCTGTTCTATCTGCCACGGGAGAGGGCGGTGTGTTTAGACAGCCAGCTGGCAGGCGTTCCCGTTCCCCGGTGCTCTGAACTGGTGTTTTTGTGGAACAGCTCACTCATTTAGTGCAGTTTTTTTTTGTTTTTGTTTCCTGTGTAACAGACAAGTGACTGTAGGATAGTTTGCATATCTCGCCGTTTAGCGCTTTTTCGTTGAACATGGGTCTGCCATTCTGTTCGTTTTTTTTTCCAGTCCGCCTCTCTGGACCAGTACCCACACTGACCATTAGGCGGCGATGGAGACACACCTTCCTCTCCCACCCCTGGCTGCCTTCTTCGTGTTGCCCTCCACTGACAGCTCAGCGGCTTTGACTCTGCCGTGTTTAGTGACTGCGGAGCTCCTGAAATACAGCAGAACGGGATCCGGGACGAATCAACCTAAAGCGGTGTTGATGACATCACTACACTTAGGAGACGCTAGCGACCTGACTGTTGCCCTGACCAGCTGAATCTCACTTCCCAAAATGCAACATTGCCCCCTGTACACTCAATCTCACATGCATACTTTCTCCCTCTGCCTGTCTCTCGGGTTTTTTGCTTTTTGTTTTAACTCATATCTGTTAATGTTAATATGTTCGTTAAATGATTTTGTGTTGATACTGTCTCTGCCAGACGAATTGTGCTGTGAAACCTGAAATATTGCTTTAAAGCTTTACCTCTGCAGTACATGCAGTTGCTTTTACCCAATTTACAATTCAATCATTCAGTAGATGCTTTAAGCCAGATTGACTTACAAAAGTGCATTGTACGTGGTAAGTAAAAATCCTTTTCACATTTTATAAAAATAGAATTTCAATTAAATTCTTAAACTCATAGCAGATGACATATTTCTTAAGTCTTTTACATTGAGTGTATATCATTGTATGGTTTCTGAATGAGTAAAATCGTAGTGACATTTTAATTTGAGTTAAAGAATAACTCTGAAGGTGCAGTCTGCGCTCACACTGCTCCAGTATGAAGGACAGTTAAAATAAGTCATTTTGAACAGCATACCGCTAACACTGATTATGGAACAATGGAAATGTGAAAATATCAATTAAACTAAGCCATGCGTGTCTAATTCAGTTTGAGAGATCGTATTGCGCAACTCGATAATGGGACTTTCTAGTAAAAACGCTGAGAAACGCCCGCACGCGACACGATCATTTTCCTGGGAATAATGGAATAGTGAAAGAAAATAAATTGTGTGGTAATGGAGCATACTGCTCAGCCCTCTGCAAGACCGAATCTACTTTCCTGACGTAAAATTGTGCGGCAGCTGACGCCCACAGTGTTCATGGCCCAGCTAACACGAAGCATTCCACGCGCCCTTTTGGCTCTGGAATGCAGACTCCGCCTGACTCGAAGTGATAAAGATGCCGCAAAAAGAGTAGTCCTCGTATACGGCCGTATATTTTTCGCCGCCCGAATTTTGTGGGGACGGAATCAAACCGCAATGCTGCGTATCTAAACATGTCCGACTGTACAGCGGACCCTTTCTCTGACCTCCTGTTTTGTTTTGTTTTTTTTTTTTCATCTCGGAGAAATCTCATTCTCCTCTGTAAAACAAATGATTTTTTTTTCATGTGAGCTATGAAGCATTTTCTGTATCCTGTTTTCTGTACTATTTCCCATCTGTCCACGCTGAGAGCAAATGTGGACGAGAGCCTACAGTGAACGCACCTCCCGCACATCTGTAATGTCTCCCACGCACAGGCACACCCTCCAGGGCTACGGTGTGGCTCCAGTGTGGCTCCTGAGTGCTAATATGACATCTTTCTTGAAATATGCAACCTGGCAAGAGGTTGAATCTTCTCAGCAATCAATGGTGCAGAATGAGCTGAAAGCTTGGATGTAATGAGGTATTTTTTTATTTTTATTTTTTTGTGAGCAGTTTAATTTGAGTTAGCAGTCAAACAATTTAAATTAACTTGGCCTTCGACCTGTCCCTGACAAAAAGCAGGCTGGTCACTACAACCTGGACTCTGTCAGCTGACCCCCCCCCCCCCCCCCCCTTACAGCACAGCACAAATGAGCTCTGTTCTTTGTTCCTCCTGTCCGATTAAATAAATAAATGATTGAATTGTTTTTGTGTTTGTTTCTCTTATTTGTTTGTTTTGCTCTTGGTAGCGGTGAGAGTTGTTGCACACGCTTGTTTCTGTCTCCGCTGAGGATGAAAACAGACATTTATTAAAGGGATGGAGTGCATCGCTTCAATTAGAAGCTGTCCATTTAAAATCCACTCCGCTCAAAGTCCAGTACTGGCGCATGCGGTGCACTTCAAATGGAGATCCACAGATATGAAAACAAATGTACTTCTAACTAAAAAGGAAATATGAGTTAGCATCTAACAAAAATGCTTCTGATCACTTGCGTATTACAAATACATGTCTGTTAATTATAAGGGTCGACAAGACTCTGATATCATTTGTTGTGGTTTATCTACGTCCATTCCCTCCTGGTGAATCTGCGTATCTCAAATTACCACATGAAAGCATGTTTTTTTTTTTGTTTTTTTTTTTCTTGATAAAAAAGCGGAGGCCTCTTGTTAATGAGATCGCCTTCCTGCTCCACGAACAGACCTCGAAAAGTAATTTAATGATCTGCGGAGGCCATGTCGTTTAATGGCACTGAAAGCCGGAGAGAGAAAGATTGGGTCTAATAAGGTCTATAGTGCCTTCCCTTCCACAGCTCCAATCGAGTTGCACTCAAATGATGGCCACCATAATTACTGAACAAAAACAGAGAGAGGGAGAGCCGGGGGGGGCCTTGGGGGGGGGGGGGGGGGTTGGGGGTTGGTTAACAAACATGGAAAGGACAGTACGGCCAACAGCTAATAATCAGATCAGACCAAAAGCCAACATTTTAATACAAGCGAATCGCTGCAGCCACTGACGCTGCGCCTCCTGCACCCAGCTCTCTGCCACCCCCTGCAGGCCACCCAAGGTTGCGCATCAGACAGAGGGGCAAATGCATGTGGCCCCCCCACCCCTCCCAATTGCCCCCCAAGCCACTCAGAAGGGCGTCGGAAGGGCAGCTTCCTCCCAGTATCAGTGCACCCGCCCGTCATGGAGGCTCACGCCAGATTTGGCGCGGAGAATGGCTTTGGAAGGGGGGGGGGGGGGGGGGAGGTGGGGCGGTGGGGTACCACACAGTGTTCCCGGGCCGGCGGGAGGATTAGACGCTGAATAATTCAGCCGCAGTGCTAATCCACGGAGAGGTGAGCGGGTAATTAAGGGCCTCGCTGACACCGCAGTCTCCCCGCCGCGTCCTCTCCCTTTCAAGCCCGCGAGGACAGGCAGCGCAAATGCCATAGCCAATTACACAGACCCACACACTGTACACGCCCCAAAGGCCCCCCAAATATCTGGGCCGGGCTACGGGTCGGCAGTAAGGGTTTAGGGGAGTCGCAAGGGGGTCTTGGGGGGGGGGGAGGAAAAGACCTCCCAAAATCAGGTAGAAAGGAGACTTTCAAGCACCGCGCCTGTAATTCTGCTCTGCGTTCATCATGCATGCCCTCGTGAAATCTGCGCGTTATCTAGGGCTGTCCGTGGTTCGTCTGGGGTTGTAATGCTCTGTTTGAAAGTCGCACAATTTGAATTCATCCCATATGAACGGACTGACCAGTAAGCTCATGGCTTAATTTCAAAAACTGCAGTTTTGTTCCTGTGATTTGGCTTTGATTGTACAAAATAATATAATCAATTAACATATGAGTATTATCTTTTTCAGGGTCAATGGTACTCATATAATAATAATAATAATAATAATAATAATAATAATAATAATAATAATAATAATACCATATATGGATATTTTAATATAAACAGGCCAGTTACTATTATAATAACAGGTGACATTTTACTGAAGCAATTCAGATGAAGTACCTTGCTGAATGCAAGGGGACATTGTCAGTGCTTTTACTGGGATTTGAACATGAAACCTCTGAGTCACAAGCCAAGCTCACAAACTACTATTTTACACTACTTTTCTTCAGAGGGTTAAATTTGGTTTACACACTGGATTTGGAAACTGGGAATACTTTTGCATAGAAATGTTACAATATTTTATTCAAAGCGAGTGTGTAATAGTACTGCTAATGGCCTTCGTTTCAAATTTCATAATAGACTCAAATTAAAGGAACTGATCATGATGATAAGACAAGATTCTGAAAAACCAGAGCAGTCAAAATGTTTGCTTAATGGAACTGTACTAAAAATTAAAAGGATGAATATATGTGTCATTTTCCTGAGCGTGGAGGAAAACCACAGTGAGGTCAAGTCCTTCGCTTTCGATGGTGGGTGATGCTTCTTGCTCATTTTACAACCGTGATTACAGTGTAAACACGCATGAGTCAAAGAGTAAGACGCCTAGCTTGTGCTGTACAACGATGGCTTCAGAAGCACATCGTCACTGCAAGGTGAAAAACGCAGAGTTGTAGTTTCATTTATTGTACAGCTGGGAAGCTTTGGGTTAGAGGGGATTTCTATGCAATGCCGAGTGGCTTTCGGTACAAACCACCACATCTCAGTGGATTAGTCTGAATTTCTACAAACCACCACATCTCAGTGGACCAGTCTGAATTTCTACAGACCACCACATCTCAGTGGACCAGTCTGAATTTCTACAGACCACCACATCTCAGTGGACCAGTCTGAATTTCTACAGACCACCACATCTCAGTGGACCAGTCTGAATTTCTACAGACCACCACATCTCAGTGGACCAGTCTGAATTTCTACAGACCACCACATCTCAGCGGACCAGTCTGAATTTCTACAAACCACCACATCTCAGTGGACCAGTCTGAAGCCATACTGTCGATGATTGATGCCAAGTGGCTGAGGGTTTAACTGACTAACTGAATGGACCGGACACACACACATATTGAAAAAAGCCGTGAGTACTTAACACCAACATCTCAAAACAAACAGCCCAACCCACCCACCCACCCCTCTGCACAATGGCAGGCTTCCTGTCCAAACACCCTGGCATCTCTACTGAAGCGCTGCCCGGCCTTATGCCCGCTGCATGAGTCACCGCCTTGCACAGCTCTGATTATCTTTATGTAGTAAATTGAGGCTCGTCAGGAAACAGAGCAGAAGTAAGAGCTGGGGGCGGGGGCGGGGAGTCGTGGATGCCAGGAGTCCCTCCAAGAATGACTGTGAATAAACATTCCACCGGACTATGACCTCATAGTGCTGTCTGTTTGGATTCTATGATAAGGGGACAGCCCCTACTTAGTACAGTAATAGAACAGAATTACAGTAACCAGACTGTCAGCTCTTTCTTCCTGTTCTCTATACTTTCTTACACGAGGCTTTATTTGATAACAGGAGCAAGTGTTCATTGGCCAAGGGCAAAAAAAAAATCTATTGCCAGCTGTATTAGTCTTGAACAGACCCGTTCTTGGAAATCCATACACATTTCTGTTTCAGAAGTGCAGTCGCATGCCTTTCAAAGTTAAGAATACAAAGCTGGCCATTTAGTTTGTCTATAGCATGGGTGGTACTACCACAGATATTATAAAACAGCAGATGGTTAGGTCCAGCACTGCAAACACCAAAATATAAGACAGTCCTAACAAGTATTTCAGTCCTATATTTAGACATAAAATTTTATTTCTATTGCTTTTTGGCTAAATAATAAAAAGATTGCCAAATGAGGTGAGACAGTTTGACTCATTTCAAGATTTGCCAATGGGGTAGGCAATTTCACTTGACAAGCAAAAAATAATTTAAAACCAGCTAATATTTTCTACTTCAGAGAAGAAAAATAAGTTTTTAAGTCTCATTTCAAAATTAAACACTTGATAAGGCAGACATTTTTTACAGTGGAATTCCTAACATTATAAGTCTTGCCACCCTTCCATTCACACCTAAATATATGTTCAGAAAATTCATTAAGAAATAAGATCATCAAATGTATGTTTGGAAGAACATTCTGGACATTCCGTGTTTAAGAAAAGGGATTTGGAAAGAACATAAGAGTTCACCGCACGGTTGATCTACATTGAAATCTGGCAGTGCTACAAATCCACAGAATGATAGCAAGGACACTATGCAAAAAAAAAACAAAAACAAAACCTAGACAGAATCAGGACGAGGCATTAAAAAAACCAATCCAGTTAGTTAAAAATAAGCAGGCGTCCATCCAAACCAAGAGCCTGACGACTGACGACTCGCTACTGATTGTCACTGAAAAAATTCAGCACATGACGCCATCTTTTCATGAAGCAGCTGAGACACGCTTTGGTCTGGTTCCCCTGCCTTTGCAATGAACTCACTTACTGGAATCCCAGTCAGAGCAGAAGGACAGGAAAGGCGGGCCTCCAGAGACTATGCTAATTGGGAAAAGGGGGGCAAAGTTCTAGGAAGAGTATGCATTTGCATAATTTGCTTCCCCTACCTATCCGGCTGTCGTGACTGCGGGAGAAAACAATGAATGATGCATTCGGTGGCGAAATGCTGCTTGCTCTCGGCTAACAACAAAACAACCGTCAGTACCAGCGAAGTTTATTATGCGGGGTCACGACTGTGGCGAAAATAGCATAGCACAGATACGGAGGAATTTTCCTAATCTTCAGACCGTTGAGTGCGGAAGATACCAGACTGACGCTGAAGGCGGCACACACACTGGTTATCCATTCAGGAGAAACGGCTTGCCAAATATTTGTGTGTGTGTGTGGAATTTATTGACAAATGACGTAGTTAAAGAGGCTGAGGCTGGTTAATGGTTAAGATCATCCTTGACGTGGGAGCCTGGAGATACATTGGGTTACATTACATTTATTAATTAGTGGACACATTTATTACATTACATTACATTACAGGCATTTAGCAGACGCTCTTATCCAGAGCGACTTACACAACTTTTTTACATAGCATTTTTACATTGTATCCATTTATACAGCTGGATATATACTGAAGCAATTTCGGTTAAGTACCTTGCTCAAGGGTACAACGGCAGTGTCCTTACCCGGGAATCGAACCTGCGACCTTTCGTTTACAAGTCTAGTTCCTTACCCACTGTGCTACACTCCACTGTGCTTTATCCAAAGCAACGTACAAAAAAAGATACAGGCTGCAGCTGTAGGTGCATGATGGGTATGTCGTGGGTTGTGGCAGTAGCAATGGGAGCACCCCCCAGCCTCCCCCCCCCCCCGGCTCGGGCCCGCCACCCGCGCGCGTTTATCTGAAGGGCCTGCTGAGGGCCGAGGGGACTGTGGGTAATTTGAGGGGCTGAAAAGGGAGAGGAGACAGAGACGGAGGCGAGGAAGTGCTTCCGCTCGCCGAGCCCCGTCGGCTGCCATGGAGACCGTCCCTCGTCCTCCAGCTGCGAGCGCGGGGGTCGCCGGGGCGACGTCCTGCCTATCCGCGCGGCGCCACGTGTGATCCGCGTCCCGTCCGCAGCTGGGACGAGCGCCACGCCCGCCCTGGACAGAAAGAGCCCAGCTGTACATCAGATCACATACATCTCCATCACTGCAATTTCCTACAAAAAATCATTTCCTCACTTTATTATTATTACGGGCATTTAGCGGACGCTCTTATCAAGAGCGACTCACACAACTTTTACACAGCATTTACATTGCATCCATTTATACAGCTGGATATGTAATGAAGCAATGCAGGTTGAGTAACTTGCTCAAGGGTACAACAACGGCAGTGTCATAGCGGGAACCTGCAACCTTTAGGTTACAAGACCAGCTCCTTACCCATTATACTACACTGGCGCTTTGGCAACATCTGCCCATTTTATATCACAGTAAAACTTTTCAGTCAGTTGTACTTAAAATGTACGTTATAAATCCTTTGTTTAGCCAGGAACTATTTTCATTAGAATGCAGAAAATTGATAAATCAATCATAACGAAATCAGCAAATGAATCTGAATGATGGAATCACGTGAAGGTGAATCACTATGCTTCACATATAAATGCATAACTTCCTTGAAAAAGACCCATTAGCTATTACATAATATAAACAATCCTTGTCTAAAAATGTCTCTCCACGACATTCAGATGATTCAGATGAATCCCCCACTAAAAAGCAGTCCGTTTCTCATGTATCGATTCAAACTGCATATGTGGAATTGCATATGCGTTCTGTTTCGCAGTTATCCACAACTATAAAAACCTGAATGCAATAGACCACCAGATAGCTCTTTGCCCAAATGTATGGACGAAGACACCATTAATTTAATCGAAACGAGAGGAGATGGGGATGGCACCCCATCTGACATTCCTACTGGGCAAAAACAAAATGGCACCCCGTGCGCTGAAATGTTGAGAGGTTAATATGGTGCCGCTCCTCAAGTGGACAGTCGGGCATATGCGACGTAGCTTAATGAAGCAACAGGAGTTCCTGGAAAATGTGCGAAGCATCTACATGGTTCACAATGTTGTTGCTTTGACAACCCAGTCCTGAGACACACAGGAGGTTTCGTTCACGTTGGATATCAATGTCACTACCAGAAAAAAAGTTATACATTACATTACGGGCATTGAGCAGATGCCCTTATCCAGGGCGATTTAGGACAGCTTATGCCTTACCTGAGAATGGAACCTAGGACCTGCAGGTTACTCCACTAACCATTGGCCTGTTCCTTTAACCATTACACTAACTAACTACCACCACTCTGTATATTTCACTCTAAATTCACCTCCCACCCCCTTTTCATGACACTCGTTACATGTTCCCCCATCCCAGCACTTTTTGGTCATTTGTATTTGTCCTAATACTGTAGCTTATTCTTCTGCCTGGTTGGCTTTGCAAAGGTTAGGTCAGAATAGTGTTCACTGTGTGAACTAAACGGTGTTCTTGGCTAGAAACAGCTGTACAAAATAAGTACTGTATCTTATTGAACCTGTGTTTTGTAGTTGTCCATGACCATGAAATGCACTTTTTGTACGTCGCTTTGGATAAAAGCGTCTGCCAAATAAATGTAACGTAATTACACAAGGCAGACAACCTGAAGTACGAGCAATTCCACTTTGCTCAACAAACAAGCCATTGGGCTGAACTCCATTCGTGCGATTTGTATACGACTTGTTTTCCTAATGGTTTCACAAAACATAACGTAGTCGGCAGGATTCGAACCTGCGCGGGGAGACCCCAATGGATTTCTAGTCCATCGCCTTAACCACTCGGCCACGACTACAGCACACAGAACAGCAGGACATTGCTTGAGGGCCTTACTGCAGTGCCTTAACTGAGACTCAAAAATACAGCCTTTACATTTACATTACAGGCATTTGGCAGACGCTCTTATCCAGAGTGACGTACAACAAAGTGTACAACCATAACCGGGAAAACCTAGAGAGAAGTACTGTTCCAAGTGCAGGGAACGACCGCATAGTTTAACATGTACCCAGTAGGTTAATCTGCTTAACACTAACACAAACAAGAACAACCTTTGAAATTACAACCCTAGTTGCCTAACCATTGCACAACATTAACAAATGGTGATTCAAACTGCAAATATGGAATTATAGCTGTATTCAGGTTTGCCATTTTTCGCTTTGCCTGTTACAATGACAAACATCTGTTACTTAAACACAGATTTAAAAATGAGAATAGCTGGCAAATATATTCCTGATGTTAATGCAATGCAATGTCTGTAGCAGAGTCACAGCATCTGGGGGGGGGGGGGGGGGGGGGGGGGCAGCTTGGATTATCTGTGGTCTGGCAGTTAGCTTTCTAAAAAAGGGCCACATATATTTAGTCAACCTTTGAGGATTTTGTTTTAGGGTGAATATTTTGTCTGTACATCTGTAAAACTCAAACGTGTGATCACATTAAAGGAAATTAAATGTAAATCAGTGTTTTTATTTTTAATATACTGACTGTTGATTCCTTAGTTCATGGCTGATTTACAATTCAATGAGCCTCCTGTATTCAAGCAAACACTGCCCTCTGGTGGTGTATTCCTCAATGATTCTACTTTCAGACACAGTGCTGTGAATAAGTATTTGCCCCTTTCCCGATTTCGGCACCACGACACTATCACCACCATGTTTGACCGTTGGCGTGATGTTCTAAGTGAAATGCTGCATTTGCTTTTTGCCAGACATAATGGGACCCGTGTCATCCAAAAAGTTCTACTTTTGACTCATCTGTCCATAGAACATTATCCCTAAGGGCCTGGGGATCATATAGGCACATTTTTTTTAAAGTGAGATGAGCATTAATGTTTTGGTTGGTTAGCAGTGGTTTTCACCTTGCTACTCTTTAATGAATACCATTTTTGTCCAGTCTAGTTCTTATTGTGGAGTCATGAACACGGACCTTAGCTGAGGCCAGAGAGGCCTGTATTTCTTTTGATGTTCTTCTGGGATCTTGTGACTTCCTGCATGAGTTGTCACGAAGAAATGGGTCAACGCCAGGGGTCCAGGGATTGGCATGCTCCATGAAGATTGCAAAGACCAATGGTTACCCGAGCTATTGCAGTTTAGTAAGCCTCTGGTGCCAAAAAGCAAACTTCCATATTGAAGCCCATTCAAAACTACCCAGCCCAAACTGTCTTTGGACAGTTCTTCTACATTCTAAAATTTCTTCACACTTAACGAAGTACTCTCGTTTTTTTTTTCTGAGCCACACAGGAGAAGATATAAAAACATTTTCATTCCAATTTGGTCCGCATGTTGCTAGTGTGCGTAAATACTTACATAAAGTTGCCTGTGTCAGCACAAAACCTGTTGCCTTCCTCTACCGGTCGAACACTTATTTGACAAAACGCTATCACGATTTAAATTTCGGCATTGTTTTATACGTGCAAGTTACTGGTACGTTAGTTCACTAAGTAGCCTGTGTGTAGCTGTATTAGCTATTAATGTAGCTAGCAAGACTCTGTAGCGAGCTGGCTAGCTCCTAATTTTCAAGTAATAACGCCATGTTAAATTCGATTAAATTCATGTCAAATCAGCCTTTCTACGGTTCATTTGCTTTAGACCTAGCCTTCCGCGTGCCTTAATACCGTGGTCCTGGTTTGGTACTTATCTTACGGTGATTTAGCCGGAGGGCTAATAATGGAAACACTGTCCAGTCTAGAGCCTACGTGAATAAACACACAATTACGCATGCTTAGCGTTGTTTCGAATAAGGGGTCGATATGTACGAAGCGGAAGTCAACACGTTTGAATAAACGTTGATAGCATTGATTAAATCATTTGTGTCGGGGTGCGTGGGGGGTTCGGACCCAAACGCAGAGTGAGGGGAAAAACTCAAAACTCCAAACGGAATTGAAACAAAGACTTTACTCAACACATCGAGAACAACAGAAGGGAACAAAAGGCCTCCCAGGGCAACTCTTAAAAACTAAGGTAAACTTCAAAACACAGAAAAAAGAAACTCCAAGAATCAAAAAGCTTGTAAACATGGAACATGGGCAGAAGCACACGTGACCAAACACAACCAAGGCTCCAGCCCCTGAGTCAAGGAAGAAGGGAACTTACATAGATACCACACTGACGAGACACAGGAGGGCACAATGAACAATCAGGCCACAGAGAGGGAAGGGAAAACGAGACAACCAAAAAACAATAATTGAACAATTGAAAACAATAATACAATCAAACAGGGGGAGCAGGACACAAAACAGAAGTACCGCCATCTGGCCCAAATTTGTCTATAGTCAGCATACTATCAGCATGATTTTGCATCACAACTTCAAATTATTGATGGAACAATGGTCAATATGAAGGTATCGATTCAACGGTCTACCACAAAAACTCAAAGTAGCACACTTACTTATTTATACTGTCCTATTGGTAAACGTGAAAGAGATGAGCACATCCCACCATGTAGCCTACCATCATTAAAATGGAGGCTTTTAGTGAGCGTGAGCGCAGCACGAAGCCCATTTCTCTCTATGATTGCATTAAAATTGAAGGAAAAGTGCCCGGGCCTTGTCCTCACATGGCTCGACGAGTGAGCCCCAGTTCACACTGACTGTCAGGGCCAGCTGTGTGCGGTCTGATTCCACTCCGCCTCGTTTCCAGGGACACGGCAGTGCAGCTCTTTAAAAAAAATGGAGCTGCCCTTTGAAGTGGGATAGCAGCACGTTGTAAATTCCTGTAATGGAAATTCATTTTCGCCCCTGCTCAATCTTCTTACGTTCGCGGAGTTCAAAAGTTGCAGGCCGCCCTCCGACGTTGCGTGAAACAATGGATTTTGACAGCTGTTTAATAGTTTAGCCGTCTCAAAGTACTATTCTCTCACACAGTTCTAGTAGCTTTAAAGGCAACATTATAGGAAAAATAACATACAGGCAAAATGTAACACATATAGCTACCATACTCTTTTATCCTGGATCAAGAAAAAATGTATTTGTACCAAATATTATTAATATCACTATATATACTCACTACATGGCCAAAAGTTTGTGGACACCCGTCCACATCTCATCCAAAATTATGGGTATCAATATAGAGTTGTTCCACCCTCTACTACCATAACCTCTACTCCAGACCATGGGGTGCATCACTGCACACTGCAATAATGCTTTAGCTGGATGTACCATCCAGGATGCCCATGCACAGGTACTGTAGACTACACCTCACTCAACATTTCAGTGACAATGGCACTGCTCTCTCACCCCATGGAAGAAACAGGGTGTATACAGCGCTAAAGTATGCATTCAAAAAATTAAGCAGCAACTTAACCAATTCATTTCAGGACCAAGTCCAGGCAATGATATCACAAAAGTGTTAATTCATTATGCTTTGCACATTCTGGTGAGCAATGACATTTCTGGCTACACAGGCAAGTAGATCATTTACATTACAGGCATTCAGCAGACGCTCTTGTCCTCACATTTTACATTGCATCCATACAGCTGTATATATACTGAAGCAACGCAGCTTAAGTACCATGCTCAGGGGTACAATGGCAGCGCCCGACCCGGGAATCAAACCTGCGAACTTCAGGTCACAAGACCACCTCCTTACTCATTATACTACACTGCCACCCCGACATCATGAAAGGTGGCAAGATGAAGGGACACAGCACAGACTAGACTTACGATTAGCAGAATCAAGGTGTGCCAGCTTTATTCAACATCAGCTTCTGGCCATAGGAAAGGTTCATTGTAAGTGAAGCAAAGCTGCACTTTGTTACTGTGCAATAGACTATGTGTAACCATGCAGCAAAGCACACTATTGTAGCTTGTTCTTCTCCCTAGTTTGGCTTGGCATTAGTTAGGTCAGAATAATGTGCACTGCATGAATTGAACTGTGTTCTTGGCTATACATAGCTGTATGAAATGAGTACTGTACCTTATCGAACCTGTGTTTTGTAGTTGTTCCAATGACCATTCCAAGCGTCTGCTAAATAAATTTAATGTGAAGATGAAGACTATCGTGAAGCCTTACATTTATGGCAGCGTGTGTACAACATGGCGTGTGCAGTTGAAGGCAGAAAGCCAGGTTTATACACACACACAGGGTTCGCATTCAAAGGTTCATTCAAGGCAATCCAATTGTAACGCAAATCAAGATACAAAGCTATCAAATCATAGTTTAAGATTATTCCTTTCAAATCATAGGCTGCTAAAAATGAATATTACATCTTTCACATCATAATATATTGAGTTTGTTAGGGAAGGGAGGGAGGTCTTGATTGAATTAAAATGCAGTAAAATGTTCTGCCAAACCAAATTATTTCAAAGCAATGAGTAGCGATAAAAACCCCAAGACCAGGGAAAGGCCCCAGAGGGCCTAAAATACAAGCAAATAGAAAAACATCCCGCATTAGATATTACTGACCTAACCAGAGTACTATGCATTTTAATTTTAGTAACGCAAAAGCACACCATGTTTTGAAAGATCACCGTCATTTCCCCCCAAATTCAAATTGTTGTTAATCTATGCACTTGGAAAAAGAAAATTACTTCAATAAAACAACACTCCAAGTTTTTTCTTTTTTTTTTCAATAATTATAGAACCTGACCTTGCCTGCCCCGCAGAGCATCTGGAGTCACTTCATACCAACCCCTCCACGAGAAACGCTACCACACTGCCAATCATGCAAATCAAGCATCTGCTGCTTTCAAAGCCCTCAGCCGGATTTTGGACAAGACAAGATCATGATTTTTCCCCAGTTGTGTGAGCAGGCCTGCCACAGTGCTGCTAAACCAAGCTGCAGTCTCTAATGCGGCCTTCAGAGAGTGCATTCTGGGACAAGTGCGCCTCATTGGCCAGAATAACTGACCTCAATCCCAGTTACTTCAGGACGTCAACTTTTCACATCACTCACACGCCAGTGGAAAATATTTTCCAAGCTTAATGCGATAAAGAAATCTGCAAAATTTTAAATTAGTGCCTCGAATGGGTGTTCTTGAAATCGTACTCAAACTTTTTTACTCGGTCTTTAATTAGTCTACAGCAGGGGTCATCGATTCTGGCCCTCGATTCCAAATCCAGCCCTGGTTTTCTTTTCTCCTGGGTAATTAGTGCTACTGATTGGCCAGACCGTCTTCACAAACGACTCCCAGGCAAAGGGAGGGTGGAAAACCAGCAGGTCTCGGCCCTCGAGGACCGAGAGTTACCGATCCCTGGTCTACAGCCTGAAGACCTCTTTAAAAGATGGCCCGAGATGCACCAGGAACAGAAGGAAGCCTCCAGGTAACACAACCAAGCAGAAGGAGGTTAAACACTGATGCGGGATCAGAATCTTACAGAAACCGCCAAACGTGCAACGCAGGAATATAGACGGTTCATGGTGATATGGTTTTATTCTGATATTGTGGTATGACTGTGTTGGTCTGTCAAAGCACTTTGAGCTACATACTCTGTATGAAAGGTGCTATATAAATAAAGTTATTATTATAGAGAACAGTCCTGCCAAGAGCCAAAGGTAGTGCGGTAGTGCGGAGACTGAAGTGAAAACTGGATGACCGGCACTGCTCAAGAACTAGATGCTTACGGCAGTGTAGCACAGTGGGTAAGGAACTGGCCTTGTAACCGAAAGGTCATAAGTTTGATTCCTGGGTAGAGCACTGCCATTGTACCCTTGAGCGAGGTGCTTAACCTGCATTGCTTCAGTGTACGTCCAGCTGTATAAATGGATACAACGTAAAATGCTATGTAAAAGTTGCGCACTTCGCTCTGGATAAGAGCGTCTGCTAAATGTCTGCAATGTTTACAAACCAGGGTCAAATACCTGCTTTTTACAAATAGGTCCTTGCAAAAGTATGTTGAGGAAAATGTGGATATGTACCCTTAATACATACGAATTGCCTATGCTTAATTGTGACGAGTCAAGAGAGGTCAAACGTATCACTGGCTCAGTAACGCGTGTAGTTTGTGACCCCCTAAAACCCAAGAAAGAAACCTCTGCTTGACGAAGAGTTTAAAGACACAGGTCTTGACAGACATTTCTTCATTCAAATTAAAATCTTTCCAATGAAGGAACATAGCTACAGTATAGAGTCAACATACATTTATTTGATCAGAAATGTTAGTCATTGCTATTAAGTTCAGCCCCCCCCCCCCACCCCCCCTGCACTGCAAATGAGAAATAAGTTCAACTCTCATTCATTCTCTGCAGAATTCATTTGATCTTATAATAAAGCCAAAAACAGATTCTTCCAAGGCTTTTCTTCAAGTTCTTGAAAAGCCCCTGAAACAAAAATCTTCAGTTAGTCTACATCCACACCTACAGGCAAGTTCATCACACAAAGCTACAGTCTCCAGGAAAGCTGAAATGACTGCCAATTTCCTGGCCACATTAAAAAATTAAAATTAAATTGAGATTTCCCCCCCCAACAGTCAAACAAGCCTCAGAATACCAAGAGTCCACAGAGACATTCAGACAGGGATAACTTCATATCATCACAGGCTTGTGGAAATTATACCACTGCAAACCCCCCCACGAGGAATTAGTTACCTTTGCATTCACTTTGATGCAAGAACTGGCACGTGGCCAAGATGACCATTATTGCAATCACTCAGTTTGAATCAGTGACTGTAGGCGACCCATCCTCCATCTCCCACCCTGCTGAAAGCAGAAAAGTTAGAATTAGCCACGCGACTAGTTGTTTGGCAAGGCTACCTCCTCAAAGACTGTGCTTTTCTCAGGACAACGCTAATCCATCGTCAGTTATCGCATCAGACGGCACTTCCTATGTAGCGTTATCATCATTGAAAACCACTTGAATAAAGTACCTCCTGGTCGGGAGCACATCTGCTAAAGTCGCGGCTCCTCGGCAATGTACTCTGACGACCGTTAGCATTCAGACAATGCGCGTCAACGCCAAAGACGATGGGTATAATCCACTCACCATAATTCAGGGAATCTCTTCCAGGTCAACACATTGAAACACACTTCCTGGTCTCCTCGCTGAAAACAAATGCGGCAAATTCGTTAACGTGTGGGAAAACAAAACTGATTTCTTCCAACATGGTAGTGGTCAAATTAAATTTTTATTAAAATTGCGGCGCACCAGAAGCATTTTATCAGCCTTCAGAGATAAATTGTTTCAACAACTGTCATTG
Organism: Anguilla anguilla; assembly: GCF_013347855.1. NCBI lineage: Eukaryota > Metazoa > Chordata > Actinopteri > Anguilliformes > Anguillidae > Anguilla > Anguilla anguilla. The sequence continues at coordinate 71,090,826 of NC_049202.1, read as the reverse complement.
TTCAGACAGGGATAACTAAACTCATCACAGGCTCCAGTCAAACACAACATTGCACACTGTACTGTAATGAATTAAATCACCTGGCTATGACCATGAAGACAGAAACGGGATATGCGAGGACGGGATTAGGATCCATCTCTCGGAGATCAGATCTTCTTTCCAATCCCTATGGAGATTGCATTAGGTTCATTATATAGCTACAGCCATTGCGACAGCGATCGAGATTACTTTGTTAAACAAAATCGATTTACACAGGAAATAAATAATGCTAAATTCCTTGCTGAAGAGTATTGCAGTACTATCCTAGCTGGGAACTAAACTGGAACCGGAGGTACAGCCCCAGTTCCAATTACCACACTACAGCGCCACCAATATATCGTTGAAAGTATAAAAGGCAATTCACTGGATGACTTAATATGTGCAGATTTCGCACACATTAGTAAGTAACAAAATAAAACACTGAGAAGTCACACATTCAAGATTAACTAGTCAAACGCACCGTAGGCGCGCCGTGTAGTAGCAAATCAGTGAGCCACGACCACGTGCACAATAAAAAGCCTAATGTTACGTTAACTTTAAGTTTCTCAGAAATACTACTCAATCAATTGCACATTACCTATTTAGAATTACTGTATACTTAAACCATGCCACCCTTACACAAATATCGAGCTAGATCCCGTTTACGCCAAGAGGAAAGTTAACATGCGGCTGCTATCGACAATCAGCAGTAACAATTAATGACAGAACGACATATAACTAGCTAGCTAACTTACGTGAGCTAGATAACTTACGTTTAAGGAGGTTTCAGACCAAACCACGCCTGTGATGCCGTAACATGCATTATTTATAATAAGTATATAGCCTACTAGCTATGCCCAGACCCTTAACGTAAGCGACCAGCCCAGTCACTCGTTACGCACCCAGCTCGGAAAGGAAGTCTGCGTGGAGGGACGTCGCATTTTGTAGCCGCTATTTCTCGATCCATGGCCTTCTGGGAACCCGAGTGCCTTTCCGGTGAGCCTGCTTCCTTCGATTAGCTTTTTAGCCGCGTTCTAGTCATTCAACTCTATACGCAGTGAGGCTGTAGTCTACTTTGCTGTTGTGTCAAATGACGAAGTTTGTACGTTTATCTCATTTGAACAGTTTGAATGAACAATTAGATATGTTCAAGACGCAAAATAAAGGTGTGGTCTGACAAAGACATTGTATAATGTCAATATAATAACTTTCTTTCATACACCTACTCAATACTTTCCCAATATACTGTTTCATCTTTTAGCCCACTTTTCCCTTCTGGACTACACTTCCCAAGGTACCTTGCTCAAAGGTAAACTACAGTCTCTGGCTCCATCTGTGCTGTTACCACAGAGACAGAGCGCAACGCGTCATACTCTGAAACCACGTCCAGCACGAGCAAATGTCACGGGCCTTACTTTTTTCAGTTTTATTTTGTATTTCCACTGTAAACCATCTTTGTGACCGTGTCTCTGTAAAAGGTGCTATACAAGATTATTTTATTGAATTTACTTTTTAAACAAGGTCTAAAAAGATGACAGTAACTTTACTAATAAAAAAAACTGAATGGCCAGCAGGTATTGGAGAATTAATAAAGGTTTAGGTCTCATGAGCTTCAGAAAAACGTGTTGGTAAGAAGAGGACAAAGTGCATGACAACGTTCTATTACGCAGCCGGTAGTCGAGCGGGTATACGCGCCTTACTCGGCCTTGCAAACTCTTCTTACTGTGGTAGCATATGGGCTTTGTAGTTTTGTGTCTTTCGTAGTCCATGGAACCTACATCCGCATAGCAAGGACAGGAAATACCACTGAAACTGCTAATTCTATGTTCCAGGGGAGAAAAAACTGGACCAAGAATTGATCCTGAATCAAACTCACCAAAGGTGACTCATTTTTTCTATTAGGCGGATAAGAGGCAACCCAGTCCAGGGCAGTTCCAGATGTACCCACCCACTGCCTGAACCAATCTAGAAACCCAGAAGGACACCATGAACATGTATATCCAATATAATGTAGATGAAGGTGCTGGGCAAATTTCAAATCATTAGGAAAAAAATATCCGCACACTGTAGCTAATGAAATATACTTCCATTTAATAATCAAAATATTGATGTTTTGATCCAAATGCCTATTTACGATAGAATTGCAAAACAGCCAATCTAAACAAAATAATCTAAACCCTGAGATGCACAAAAGTTATTTAAAGTGAAAGTCTTGTTAGACAGTAGACAGTTTTCACATTTGTTCTGTCAAATAAATTGCACGGCTTTCAATTTTATCATCACAGATCATCACCCCTCAGTTCACAAGGAATTACATTTCACATTTACATGACATTAACATGACATTTTAAAAGAACAAAACAGTCAGAAATACTTGTAAAACAAAATCAATGGCATTATAGTCTGTCCCAGTCACTGTGCCATTTTCTTCAGATGCCTGCCCGAAATACAATAAGCAAGGAATGAATATGAAGAGATGTTTGTATGAATTCTCAGGTTATTCTTTTAAATGTGATGGACACCTGGAACACTTACAACACAACGAATACAATTCCACAGTGACATATAATGACTACAATGAGTACCTATGCCAGGCTCTTCGCTTGTAGGAGTTTTTCTTTTAGCCATGAAAAGGAGATTAAAAAAAAAAAAATTTAACAGAGTAAAAAAAGACTTGCACCAAAAACCACTTCCCACACAGAGTACTCGTATTACTTGCTTTGTGGCAATGTAAAAGTTCTTTGGGAACAACACTTCCCATACTGAAAATATTTGTAGAGCTTTTTGACTGAAATAATACTCTGGTGGCAAGTTAAATAAAACACATCCCGCAGTGTACATGTGTAGGGATTTTCCTGCAGATATCAGACTGAGCACAGGGGGCGCTCTTGCATTATGAGGTGGGCAAAACATTACATTACATAACAGGCATTTACAGGCATTTACAAGCATACAAAACCCATCCTCTTCCCCTGGGTGATACCAGAGGCTCATTCCAATATCTAATTTTATGTGTCCTTGTCTCCTCGATCCCAGCCTGGCCCAGAAATCAATCGAGGTTCACCAACTTTAAGGGAATTCCAACCTGTTAAATGCTCTTTGAAGGAGCCAGGAGTGAGGAGCTAGGGGACTCCCAGAGGAAACTTAAGACAGAAAACATGAGTGCATCCTCATTTATTTTTTGGAATGATGACGTATAAATGATCAACCTGCGGATCATCCTCTCCCCATCTGCCACATCTGTGATTGGCATAGCTTCAAAATGACGCTTGACTGAACAAGGACGTTCAATTTGCAAAATACACGTTTCCTCAATTCCTGAAGCTATTCATGGCAAAACTTCTATCCCTAATTAGGTTTTCCCAATTTGGTCTTTGAGCATTTGTCCACCACCAGGACATTGTCTGACAAATTATACATACTAAAGCACAGCATTTCACACACTACCTTCCTTATGACTGAACACATCACACATCAATTGGCATCAGTTTTACAACACGCATTTAAAGCTTTAACCTTACCAAGCAGATGTAAGCTGACAAAAACTGAAATTTTACGGTACAGCAGTAAAAATACAGGCTTTCCGTGAGTACGCCAGAAGAAGCAAAACAGAATGTAAAATAAACTCAAAACTGAGTGACCACATGGTAGCTCAAATGTTGCAATGGCATGTTGTTCTTGCTGCTTGGTACCTGTAATCGCTGCTTGCAGCTATATATTTTTAAAATTCTGTAGTGATATGTACTGATACTGGACGAAACCAGATTTCTTTTTCCAAGCTCTTCAAAAGGACACCATGTTTACTGAAATACAGGGCTTAGACAAAGAGAAAATGGCAAATAAATAATATTTGTCTTGTGGAGTTCCAGATGGTACTATTTTCTCTATTCTGTAGTGATATATACTTCTTATACTGGACAAAAACAGATTTCTCTTCCAATCATACCCCATGTTGTATACAACACCAGGATAAAAGTTTCGAGTGGATTGAACAAAGCAGTACAATTAGACATGCGTTTTACAAAAGCTAGGCCCAAATGTCCAGGAAACCTCTCCAAATGGCACCAAACTCCAAAATGGATTATTGTTTATAAGATACAAAAACGTATTTCTTTGTTATTTTTCGTAATAAATATGTCCTGCATGTTTACGGAATGAGAATCCCATGTGATCAGGGGATTTTGTCATTTTGGTACAAAGGTTCATTTTATTTCAAGCTTTGAACCATGTCTGTTCTGTATATTGGAGATAAATGTGTTTAAGACTGGGGTATTCTTACAAAAAAACCTGGATTCTAAACAGGGTTTAAGAGGATAATTCCGCTCATAATCTCAGTTTGTTCTTCCTTCCTTCATAATCTTCCTTCAATTAAAGTTTCTCCAGGATTGTTTTCAACCAAATCACATCATGACATGGTTTGAGAAATAGCCGGCATAGCCATAATGTGGCTACATCGCTAAAAATGAATTTTAAAAAAGAACACAGATAATACAAACCAAACCGGGATTTTCCCACGACTTCCGCATGCTTCATTGATTAATTTATTTAAGACCCGCAAGAGTAGTGACATTTTACACGTTTAGCAAACTGTAATCGTATTGACCATCCCATACTGTACGACGTTTTAAAACACGAAAATGAATTCTACAATCACGTTAATGTTTGCAGGTATTGCCAAACTTGTGCAAACACTAGGGAATGGAAAGTGACGCGATGATCTGCCGCAGAGGAGTGCTGGTAAAGAAAAATAACAGTTAAAGAACCAAGATTGTGAGGGTGGGACAATTTACCCCTATTCGTTGATGACTCTACATGAAGTGCATAATTTGTTTAATTTGATGTAAAATCATTCTTGGCGACCAATGATCCCACGCGCGTTAACCCTGACTGAACCGTAGAGCGTACGGCACCGTGAAGCTGGAGGGGTCACAGCCATAGACATGTATACATAGACGCCGCATTGGCCGCTTCGGCCCCTTGCTGCGATACGTGAACGTGGCCGCCATATCGGCCCAGGCAAGACTGGCCTGAAAACAAATACAAGTAAAATGGGGAGCTGTGGTTTTTCTGGATAAAAAGCACTATAACGTTTACGTTTCTCAGCCGATTTCAGTGAGTCGCTTTTATATTCAAGGGTTTATGATCTACGTCGAGTACAAAAAAGTTTATCTTCAGTTACTTAGAATCTCGATAGTTAGGCTATAATCGCTGCTAGACGCTCAAGAGAGAAGTGTGTATCAACGTTAGGTTTACATGAACTGAATTACTTACGTGGTGGAAAATAATTCATTGTCATAAGGAATTAGCACAGTTCATTTTAACCTGGCAAGCTGGCTAGAAAGTAATAAATGCATTATAACATTTAGATACTGATTCTGAAACGTTTTTCAGAACATGCTTGTTTTTTCACTGCTTGCTAGCCAACTTGTAGGATTGTAAGCATCAAATAACCTTGATTGTAAGGCTAACTTTGCTTGTTAGCTACCTACCAATGTTTTCTTGCAAGTCGTGTTTTGATTTTGAACGAGTTGAACTGAACATAACACACATTATTTTACAATTTAACAAAGCAAATGGTTAGCCTGAAACTGTTTGTGGTAATTTGCACATTTAATATGTTATGTATTAAAATAATAAAATGAAAACACAAATTTTGAAAACATTGATAGCTAGTTAACAAGCAATGCTAGCCTTTATAAATGATAAATGATGCTTGCAATATATTTGTCTATGTTCATAGCTAGCCAGCTAGCTAGCGATCGCTCACTGTCCTTAGCAACCAGCAGAGAACGCTTGGAAACCACGCATGCAAGGTGGTCAGGTTGATGCCAACTAACGCGTTAAGGGAACGTAACCGGAAACGTAACCCCGGAAGTGAATAGGGGATGAAATTTGAAGGGGGGATGAAATTTGTCGTGATAGCGCCACAATATGCAACCAAAGGCTGAAACGCTAACAAAATGTCTGTAGCTAGCTAAAAACATTAGATTTCAGCATGTCAAAGGATTATTTTAGCACCCTATGTCTACCAGAGAGGAAAAGGTATATTGACAAACTCAATATTGTCGGTCTGTCTTAGTGTCCCTTCTCCTTACCTTGCTTATCTTGGAGAAGTGATCCAACTGAATGGCCAAAAGTTTTACAACTATTTGATCGAATCACCAGGTAAGATCATCATTTAACCTAACAAAGATCAAAACCAGGCCTTGCATAGCTTAGTTAGCTTCAACCTCTACAGTTTGTCTGGCCAAATAAGCAACTGTAACTGAATAATCTAGGCACATAGCATCAGCTTTATGAAAGTTACATCCCCAATGTTATAAAAGATCTAATAAAAGCTTGCCACAAGAACAGTATCCAGTGAAAGCTGATTGCTTGTTCTTTGTCTTACCTTTTGCTAGGAATCTACACTCATACAACAATGAAAAATTACCGCTCTTTGGATGCTGACAACTTTTTTTGCTGGATGGGTGCAAGTTGTGTACCACCATAAACCAGCCAACTCAGACTGCACAGTCTTCAAGGCTGATGTGACTTACAGAAATATAGTTAGCCTAAAACTGACATTTGGACATATGACTTACCAGTAACAAAATGCTTGCTGCACACGTAGGCATACTGAGTGTCAGGATCCCACAGTTTTTACCATTCTTCCTGCTGATGCCTCACGTCTTATTGCCTGAATCCACTTTTGTCTTCTTAAAGGCTCAGTTTTTGGGTTCGGCAGCTTATAAAAACTTAGTCCTGGGTTGTTTCACCCTGTTGGTAGTGCATCCCACCACACACCAGCTCTTTAGGCATTTTCCTGTTGTTTGCTAGCAGACGGAAGTGACAAGGGAGGCATCTTCACACAATGCAAAGTCAATGGAGGGCGCTGAATTGCTTTCCCCTCCGGGGGTGGGCGGGACATAATTGCGCTCTGTCTCTATTGACTGTATAAGAATGTATCATGGATCAGCTGCATTTATTTGCGGATCAGTTACATTTATTTATTTATTTATTTTTGAGACAATAATACCCCCATATTTGTAAAAGGCTTTTTGAAAGTCCAAATATATAATAACATATTACCTGTTAGAACCGAATCACTTTGTAGTTTCCTCAAATAAGTTCAAGAGGTTTATCCTGCATGACCTCTTAAACTGTAAGAACCATGCTGGCTATTTAGATTCTGTTTTTGTTTGTTTGTCATTTTTCAGTGAATAATTTCAACTTGTCTCAAAGGATATGTTTTTAAAAATTTTTTATTTTTTTAATTTTTTAACTGGTGGGCCTTTATTTTATTTTTTTAAACTGATGGACCTTTATTGTTTTGGATCAGTACAGCCCCCCAGTATACGATGGGGGGCTACCTTGCTCCACTTATCAGGTATCTCTCTAGTTAAAATTCTTGTTAGTTTATAGCCTTTAGCTAGATGATCACCCCTTGCTATCTTCGATATCTTTGAAATATGCTACTAGGGCCTGCTTTATTATTTGTATTTAGTTTTTGTGATTTGTCTAGTACATTGTTTTTTAAACTATGGCCCAGGACCCAAAATGTAGGAGTGTATGAGGCGGGTCCTGGAATTGGTCTGTAGTTCACTAGGATATGCTTTCGATAGGGGTCTCTGAATGGTAGTACATTTTTAATATGGGTCCTATATTTTACATTTTTTAAAGTTTTAGAACCAATGGTCTAGTTTGTACTTCTTCATCCCTTAGCCCAATATCCACCAAGACTTTCTGAGTACCTACTATGCTTTCAGGCATGAGTGTGACCTCCTTACTGGTGGGGAGAGAAGGGAAGGGAAGGGTCTTGGACAAGTTTTTATATCTTTTTGTATTTGTCTTGCAAACAGTCTTTTACCTACTTTTTAATGTGTTTTTTATTTTTCCGCAAACTCTGCTATAAAAGTGTATTTGTCTACGCTGGAGACTGGTATTCTGCCTATTTTTTCTGCCTAGTATTGGAATTTGTTTACAATGCACAAGAATAAGCCTTTTGAAACTGCTCAACATTTCATTCACAGTCTATGCAATGAAGAAGTTGCACTCTAAATTCTCTCACACATCTAATTAAAGTTTGCTTGCGTGAGGATGTGGTCCTAATTTGCCAAAATGCAAACTCTGTCAGGATTATTACACACTGCATCTTTTGTGCAACCAGATATTCACCTTCACGTAATGTTTTTTTTTGTTCTCTTGACTCAGCCCAAGTTACAGCACTCTATAAGTGAATGTGCAATGTAGCACATTTCTGTTTATGAAAGATTGGGAAACTTCTTTTATATATTAGCATCCCATAATTAACCAACGACCGAGGCCATGCATCTTCTGCAGCGCCAGCGCAAATAATGCTAACTGCCCAGGGGTTTATTCAAACATTCCATCTAGTGAACAGGAAGTTCATTATAAATGCTTTGCTGCATTTTGCAACACCCCTGCGGGCATGTTTTATTAGCATGTCATCAGAATGGACATGTTGGCTCTGCTCGGTCGATGGTGTGGTAGGGCATTGCAGTGAGTTGTCGCACACTACACTGCACACTACACCACACACCAGTTGTCGCACACTACACTGCACACTACTCTACACACAAGCTATCACACACTACACTGCACACTGCACTACACGCAAGTTGTCTCGCACTACACCGAACACTGTATTACACACAAATTGTTGCACACTACGCCACACACTACACTACACACAATGTTGACGCACACTGCACCCACTATACCTGAAAGTGGATGACATGTTCCCTTCCTGTTTAAAAATGTAAATTGGAATGTTTTGTTGCCTTTGGGCATCTGTGGGAATAGATACTGTACATCTATGAAAAGAACCTTTTTTGTAAAAAAAAAAAAAAGTATATATACTTTTTCCAGGGTATTATACTGTAAACCAGAATTTGTTCTTACATCAGTGCATTAAATTTGGATTCAAAGAATTTTGGCACATTTGACTTCCTCACTAACATGATAGTGGTTTGCTTGGATTAACTTTTGAATCAACTGATTCTACTGATACTTTGGAACCTTCAGAACTATTCTGAGACCCGCTGGTACCGTGGACAGTGATGCGCATGTGCAGTGACGGGCGGGGTGAAACCAAGTAATTGAAACTGCATCAGATCATTTCGATGAGCTGATTCAACCCTTGGGTTCACAGTCTCATAGGCTTGCAAAATGACTCATAAGCATCATCTCTATGGAGTGAAATTGCTGTTATTTCACAATTGTTGAGTCATGAAAATGCAGAATCCTGGCATTGCGTTTGTATATCCAACGGGTAGGCATCACACACAATAAAAATACTTATTTGATTTTTTCTAGCTTATTAATTCAAAGCCCTGTGACTGCTTTTGTATTTTATTTTAGTTTTCCTACTCATGTATTGTCATTTTAATATTGAAAATTGCAAATACAATTAAACCACATTTTATAGTTTTAAATGGACCATTTCCTCCTAATAGGGACACCTGGTGGCATTGATACTCTCTCAAAAAGATCTCTAATTGTTCTGAAGCAGTTGTGAAAGAACATTTGCTGGATCTGTAAAATATTTGTCAGTATATCCCATGTTGACCATTTGTTTGAAAGTGTGGGATAAAACCAGGTGGAAACTACTTTCAGAACTCGGAATACCTGTCTTCATTGTGATGCATGAGCACCAACAGGTTTCCCGATTATCTGGTTCTGGGATTTGGAAACATTTTAACGCAGGGCTGCCCAACCCTTTTCCTGGCGATCTACTGTCTGGTAGGTTTTCATTCCAACCCTAACAAACCACACCTTATTCAACAGCTACAGATATTGTTGAGCTGCTAATTAGTAGCATCAGTTGTGTCAAATTTGGGCTGAAATGAAAACCGGCAGGATGGTAGATCTCCAGGAGCAGGCCTAGGCAGCCAAGATTTAACGTACAGTGTTTATTTCAGCCCTTAACCTTACGACAGCAGTCGAGTTGATCTAATTGCAGTAATCAAAAGCAAAAAGTCAAAGGGCCATGGCCAGTTGCAGGGCTTGGTGGCACAAGGGTGCAAGTCTGTAAACCAGAGGACTCTGGAATGTGGGACCAAATGTTATCTGTCGAGAGTTGAATTAACACTGGACATTTTGAAGTGTAGTCATAAACTTCATCATCCATACACTTTTTTTTGCACTAATTCTAAATTATCATTCTGTACCACCGTGTCAAATTTGACCCAGAGAACAGTATCTTTGTGCCCAAATTTTATAAGACCATTAAAATGGCAATCAATTTTGCACATTCTTATCAACAATACACTACACTTCAATTGAAAATTTCTCAGCGGGGCAACTTTTGGAAAGGTCACCCCATTTTTTGAAATATGCCTGAAAATTATATTTTTAAACTTGGTATTTCCCACCAAGTAGGCTCTTCCGAATCATATGTACAAATTGCTGGTGTGACGATGAAATTCTCTCAAACCATTCCATTAGGCTGACTCAAAATGGTTTTCCTGTGTGTTCATGTCACATCGCTTGTTATGGTGACATTTCGGCTGAATTCTTTTGAAATGACTGACCCCGCAAAACGAAAGGCAGGCCTACCTTATCGCTTCGTCAAGTCGCTTTGCTGGTTCTACGGCAACATACCAGAACAGCGCAAACCTTGATCAAGTTGCTTGATTTCAGTTTCGCTTGTCATTACATTTTCTATCACTAGGGAGCGACGCAGCTCTCCCTTTCCAACAAAGCAAAACTGCCAGGTTCTAATGACCAACAGCGTTGAACTCAAATTCTTACTGCAGCTGAAACTGTCAGACAGACAGACGCAGTCTCTCAGTCTCTCGAACACCTGTCCGGCGTGTATGTGTGAGTGCGTGTTTCACTATCTTCCCCACGTCGATCTGCGGATCGCGTCCCCTTATCCTTCCCTCCCTCACCTTTCCGGGCAAGATGGATCAAAAGAAAGCAGAACCGGGGTCATCCCACCGCAATGGGATCAACCGGGTTATGCTGTACGGAGAATTCACGGCCACCGACAACAGAAAGGTCAGGTATACTCTCTGTTTGACGGAGCTTGACCTGACTGTTCAAAAGATCACATCGGCACCTGCGGGATGGAGCAAGGTGGTCTTCAACTTGAGAGACTGTATAGGTTGCCAAGCCTTCAAGGGAGATGATAGCACAGACGTTGGAGCTTATTTTTCCGCTTATTTTTACCCTTTTAAGAAAAGATGGATGAGTTCCGGGGTGGCCCGTCAGAGGGTTGAGCAGTGTTTTCGTGTAGCATTGGTACAGGACCCCCTTGCGAACCTCGAGGAGGCGAAGCGATGGGCTCGCGCTATCAACGAATATTCTGCCCATCAGCGACCACACAGAGAGGGTGAGTCTTTATTGCATATTTGACAATATCATTTTAAATAAATGCAGCCATGTCGCATTCATTACAGAACGCTCAGGCTGAAATGCGGCTGTAGGCGTATTAAAAGTTGGTGCATTGTTTGAGCGCGGAAGATTTTGGAGTTGTTGTAGCCTAGCCTATATGCCGCTTACCAGATTTGTTTCGCGATTACATTTTGATAAGGAAATAAATAACCATTGGCCTATCGATGTCGTAGTCTACGCGGTAACTTGTAACCAATGAGAAAATTTGTGTTGCAACGTTAGCCTATTATTTGTTATATATATATCCAGAACCTTACTGTTCAAAACGATATTGAAAATACACTTAAAACGCAAGCCTTTGGAGCGGTATGAACCAGACTAGAGGAATCAACTATCAATGTCCGAGAAATATTTAATATCGAACTCTAAAATCCAACGAGACGAGTTAAAGTTTTTATGTAATTTCCTCACATAGTCTACGTTTTCATGACAGTACCATATGAGCTACTGTATGATATTGCTTTGTCTCTTACATTTTATTGATGGCTTTAATTCAGTGACCAGGTGCTCACACTCAGCAATTAGGGCCCCACTGGATTATTTTTTTTCCGCCTATAATTTTATGTATTATAGAATGTAATTTCTTTCTACAGGATTCCTTTTACCAAATATCATAACTTACAACATGTATGCATTAGTAGATCAGGGATATGAATATGAGAGTCTTATGGAATACATAGCTATTTCTGATGTGGCTTGGGGGGGTTACAATTTCCGGGGTTGTAATTGTAGTTGGAATTAAAACCAGCACCCACTAAGAGGCCCCAGAACCCAAATTAAAGAATCCCTGTTTCAGAGGAAGATCCTCAGATTTACCGAGATTTCGTCTAATTGGCCGATTCTGTTAGGCGTCCACTAAGTTCCTTGTGCCGTAAGCTGGTCCCTGCAAACTAATCTGTGGTGTCGTCCACCTCAACGTTCAATGCAGCAGCACTGTCGCCCGATGACCTAGAACTTCTCAACACACTTTTTTTTCTGCACATGCATGTGTTTTGTTTAACTGCCATGTGTTGTAATTCAGTATGCTGCTTTACCCGTCGAGCAAATGGCATTATTTCCACTGTCCATTGTTGTTAACTGGGTCCACCTGTCATTAGAGATCCTTCCTGATATGTAGCCGTGTGTAATCAGATTCCCCCCCGGTAATCCTAAACAAAAACTATTCTGTGGTTGAAAAAAAGCTATGGGATAGAGATTGAAGTTGTTCTTTACGTGGCTATGGAATGACATAAAATTATATGGGGCGACATAGCTCAGGAGGTAAGACCGATTGTCTGGCAGTCGGAGGGTTGCCGGTTCAAACCCTGCCCTGGGCATGTCGAAGTGTCCTTGAGCAAGACACCTAACCCCTAACTGCTCTGGCGAATGAGAGGCATCAATTGTAAAGCGCTTATAAATATAAATGCAGTCCATTCACCATTTGTGAGTGACCGGCCTCTTAGAAGAGGTGTGTAATCAGATGCCCTCCCCCCCCCCCCCGGTAATCCTAAACAAAAACTATTCTGCGGTTGAAAAAAAAAAAAAACATCTATGGAATAGAGATTGAAGTTATTCTTTACGTGGCTATGGAATGACATGCCTTTGTGAGTGACCGGTTAGTACTGTGCTCTGCTTGTGGCATTGTGGCTTTTCTTTACCCTCTAAAACGTTGCTTCCAAAATTTCGTATTTGGTTGTACTTGTATTTTGTAGGCTCAGTTGAAATGAGTATGGGGGATGAGTTATTGCATTCCACTAGAGATCCCTAATTACTTTAGGCGAACATTTCTCTCTTTGATCTACTGGAAATCATCAAGGTATCAGCCCTAAATGGGGCTGGGGGGGGGGGGGGGGGGGGGGGGGGGGGGGGATATGGGGAGGCGATGCGATGCTCAGGGATCTGGCAGACAAAATGGTCTCCAGTGTTGGAATGTTAAAAAGGGGTTCATGTGTCTTTGATTGGGAGATTGGAGTCCTCAGGTAACAGGAATAGCTGAGCACAAGTTCCAAGCTAGCAGAAAACTGGTCATGGTTAGTCCTACAGAAAAGTTTAGGCAGCAAATTTACACAGAAGCTAATTACGTATTAACTGTGTATTTAGTTGTTCAGTATAAAATAGAGGTACTTTTGTAGTGTTACATATGCAGTTTGTATGCAAAATGATGGAAAAAGTCTGTCTTTATAAACTGTGTGTTGTTTTAGTTAATGTTGAAAACAGTGCCTCAATGGAAGGAATACTCTGTATGAATGATGACACGTGAAAGCAGCACAGTGTGTATGCGAGTGCTTTGTGAAACAACGGTCAATACAGGCTTCACTCCCAGCAAGTTTACTCCTACTTCTGCTCTGTTTAATGTGTGTGTGTGTGTGTGTGTGTGTGTTTGCCTATGTGTGTGTGTGTGTGTGTGTATGTGTGTGTGTTTGCCTGTGTGTGTGTGTGTGTGTGTGTGTTTGCCTGTGTGTGTGTATGCATGCGTGTGTGTGTTTGGACTTAAGTGGACTTGATCCTGAGTTTGGTTACACTGTTGTAAGTCGCTCTGGATAAGAGCGTCAGCTAAATGCCTATAATGTAATGTAAATGTGTTTGCCTGTGTGTGTGTGTATGCATGCATGTGTGTGTGTGTGTGTTTGCCCGTGTGTGTGTGTGCGCGTGTGTGTGTGTGTTTGCCCGTGTGTGTGTGTGTGTGTGTGTTCGTGTGTGTGTGTGTGTGTTTGCCTGTGTGTGTGGTATGGGTGACTAGTGGGGGTAGCCACACTGTGTGTTTATCATCTGACCACAGGCAGAGACCTTAAATGGAGGACCAAGCCATCAAAAGAGATCAGTGGAAGTAAATTCAGTGGACAAAAAACTGCAGTTAAAATTTTTTTTTTTTTTTTTGTTTAATCATCTTGCATTAACTTCATCTCGTTTCACCATGCAATGTTCTTGTTTAAAATCGAATGCTGGATTCTAGTTCCTTATATTACTAGATAAGAATCCAGTAATTGTCAAACTAATCCACTTCCCTATTGAATGTTTATCTACCATGACTTCTTGCAATTTCACCCCTGAAATGGATCATTTTGCATTCAATTTCATATTCGAAAGGAAGTGAGTGTGGTGGAGCTTCAGTTCTTCACAAGTGCCTCTGTATATGTATGTGAAGCACCACAGCAGCTATGTCAAAAAATAGTTAAGTTTGGAAAATATTTTTTAAATTAATCATATACCTACCCAGTCATTGTTATTCTGCGTAATATTATCATTATAGGATTATATGGTGAAACATGGTGGACTGAAACTTGTGTACGGCAGTTTGAGCATGTAGTTTTTTTAACCTTTGGGTCCCATATATTTGGAGTCTCATTTGAATGTATAAACTGTATGTTTACAAAACAAACCTTCTGGGTAGATAAAGAACACAGTGTATTTAGAAAATTTTACTGTAACCAGTGCAATGTTTTATTTGACTGGTGCTGATACCTTTGGAAAGCGCATGACATGCAGGAATTATGCCAGTCCCTCTAACAATACACCAGTAGCTATGTCCTTCCTAGCTTTTGAGAAACAATTAGAGTAATGGTGAGTGTTGGAGCTGGATATTGTTGGAAATGAGTTACATTACATTACATTCATTTAGCAGACGCTTTTATCCAAAGCGACGTACAAAAAGTGCATTTTCATGATCGTAGACAACTGCTGAACACGGGTTCAGTAAGGTACAATTACTTATTTTGTACAGCTATTTCTAGCCGAGAACAATGAACACTATCCTGGTCTAACATCTGCAAAGCCAAACTAGGCAGAAGAATAAGCTACAGTATTAGGACGAATACAATTTACCAAGAAGTTCAGGGATGGGGCAACGTGAATTATCAAAGGCTTGTAAAAATGTTGTCCAGTGCGGTGCGTGGCACGGCACAATGGAAAGGACACGGAAGCTCTTGAAGAAGCACAGTGCTGAGGAAACAAGTTACTGTCTTGGGGGGGATTTATTCAGAGAACGTCAGGTTTTTAGCAGAGTTTGTTGTCGATTACTTCTGGATGCTTCATCAAGCTTCATGGAATTCAGAAATTCTTAACCAGCGCTAGTTATTAATGTACACACGCTCTTGCGATAATGGAAGCAGTTCCTTGCAATGATTTAAAAAAAAAAAAAATTAGAAACAATCAGGCCTGGCACAGCTTTGGATGCACTAAAATAGGAACAATGAAGATCCAAAATGGACTGCATGAGCATTTTTCTCATTGTTAGCTGGTCTTATGTTCTTCCTTGGCTGCCTTGGCTATTGAATTTGAAGCTGACAGGAGCCCCAACACAACAGACACTAATGACACACAATTTTTAAAATGCGCTGGGGTCAGATTGCCTAGCAATAGAAGGTCTGTCACGCACAGTAAACGAAAAACCTGAATGTAACGTAACGAGGTCACATTGACAGTGAAGGTTCTCCTGAATGTTAGCCAGCATTTATTGTGCAGGAGAACAAATAGATGAGCTTTTGACCGTTACGGTCTTTGTTAGGTCAGGGTCAGATTACCTGCGGGCCACAATGAACACAGAAATAAAGCAGAAGTGAGTTGTCTTGTTCAAATGGGTCTTTTTACTTGCTTTTGTGAACACGTTACAAGGACGGACATTGCTTCTTCCTACAGATAACTACATAGCACAGCACCGTTCATTTACACTATTTGTGGCTGGACCGCAACTGCGGGGCCGGCCCTACAAACGCGAATGTCTGTGACTGAGTGACTGAGTGAGTGATGAAGTTACGCCATTTGTCGGCCGAGTTATGAAGTCACACCGTTGGCCGGCCGGATCACGCATGTTAGGTCCAGCCATATACTAGGTTTTGACCTGGTCTTGTTTCAGCTTGCGTTGCTGTGGGATTGATTGCCATTCGTTGGATCGCTTACAGGTGTTGGAGATGCTCGGTATGGCTGTTGTTGAGTTTCACTGAGGCATTGGCTTCTGTGTTGCTTTGTCTTCATTCTGTGATACTCAGAGGAACCAGCGCCAGTGCCAGTTAGCCTGGGGCCTTTGTTGTGAAAGCGAATGGCATTATTGCAAACTTGTGGAGGAGACTGAATGAAATTAGTTTTTTTTTTTACGTCGGCCGTAGCTTTCTGTAGTTTAGTTTTACAGCAGCTTTACAGTCTTTCGGCACTCAAGTGTCTCAGTTCATCTTAAAAATGTGATTGTGGTATGGTATATTATACAGGACATTTTTAAAAGAGTGTTTCAGCTTGCCAGTTAAAAATGAAAAATAACTTGAACTTTTTAAAAAATTGTTTTGTCAGTGGCAGAATTGCGAACGCTGTTTGTTCACTGCTGAGTCAGGTGGTGGAACAGAATGAGGTCAACTGTAGTATTAGCTCCAGGTGTCCACGGTAACCAAGGGAGAGCTTGCTGATTGGTCCTTAAGGAAAGCACCTTGTGTTGGAGCCAGCTGGAGCTCGGTTACACCGCAAGCCAGTAGGGCAGATTTCAGGCCCATTTGAGAGGCCCGAGGCTCCTTCTTTGATCTGTTTACCGAAGGGGGGAGGGACTGAGCAGGGAATCGGACGCAAACAGGGTATTTTTATCTCCTTAATGCATTCATTCATGAACGTTCCGTGTTAGTTTCGTAGCCGGCGAAGAAGAACGGTGGCAGTCTGACCGTGTCACAAGTCTTTCTCATTGTGTCATTTTTTTTATTTTTTATGTTAGTGTCCTCCACAGTGGGCATAAAGCGCGGTTCAGACAAGGATCTGCAGCCGGACTGCGCACCGTTGTTTATCCATAGACTCACCCCCTTCCTGATTCTGCATATTAGGTCTGAATAAGTCATGACTGTCTGTGTATCAGTCCACCGCTGTGCTCTGATAGGCTCTCACCGAGAGCTGCTGAGCTCGGGGGCCCGCAGCATGCTTGCTAGTACACCGGCAGTACAAAATCAAATGAATGATGATCATTAAGGCAACACGATGTGTGTTGCATCTCATATCTTGTAGATTCGTGTCCTTTGGGAGGGCGAAAGCCAGCCCCATTTACCTTTTTTTTTTTTTTAACAACTGTCATTCACGGCCAGATAGTCATTAAGCCATGACATAATTAATTCATTACGGTAGGTTGTTCCAACATATAAGATTCAAAGAAGCCAATACAGTGAATATATAAATTTCAAATGAGATACATGTGGCTAATAGGTAGAATATAATACATTAATGCACTTGAGGGATGCTATTTGATGCTTTCACAATTTAAAAGCTCAGAAGGAATCAATAGATCTTCTAGGTTTTTCTTAGTGAAGTTTTTCCACATGCTGCAAGTGTACAGTAAAGTGCACAGATTTCATCCCACTTGAACTCTCACATTTTGTCCTGTTACACTTTTGCAATTTGATTACAGTGAAATGATGTTGTTTTTTTTTGTCCCCTCACCAACACAAATTCGACACATTTAGGATGCAAAAAAATATTTGCGTTCAACACTTAACCATTAATAAAAAAATTTTTGTCATTTACAAAAAGTATCCCCCCCAGAGTCAGTACTTTGTAAATAGACATTTGGTAACTACTGTACAACTCTTTAGTTCTCTCAGGTTTGTCTGTGAGCTTTGCACATTTAGTTTTTGGAATTTTTGGCCATTCCTCCATGCACATAATGCTCCAACTCTTCCAGGATAGATATAGAGTATCAGTGGACAGCAATTTTCACATCATACCACAGAGTTTCAATGGGACTTTACTCTGGGCATTGGCTTCCTGCTTTGAAGCCTTTTCTTTATGGATCTTGCCACATGCCTTGGGCCATTGTCCCGTTGGAACTTGAATCTCTACCCTAAACACAAATGTCTTACAGGCCGAAACAGGTTCTCCACAACCATTTGCCTATATTTGGCTCCATCCACCCTGACCGTAAAAAAAGGAAATTAGCTTCCCATTCCTTCCTCCTGGAAAGCAGTGGTATGATGCTTCCACCACTGTGCTTGCTGGTGGGGAATGGCAGTACCTGGGTGTCATTTTCAAGTCATTATTTTAAATATATGTTGTTTGACACAGGGCTGCTGAGTGGCTCATTTGGTTAAGGTAACGTGCTGTGTTCCACTGATGAGCACCACGGTCTGAATCTGGACCGCACCAGTGCTGACTGTGGCTGATACCCTCATAGGGTGACGTGGCGATCGCATTGCCCAGGGCAGTGGAGGGTTCGGCTGCTTAGAGGTCCGTGTTTCATTGCTCCCTGGCTGGTCGGGCACCCATGGACAGCATTCCATATGAAAATCTCCTCTGACAGCTCTGTTTGAGCTTGGCTATGGGCTTTGGTGTGAAAAGAAGCAGGTTGGTGAAACCTAGTGCTTTGAAGGAGAATCACGGATATCTTCGCTCTTCCAAAATGGCACTGGAGGTCGCACATAAATGAAGCTACAAGTAGTCAATTGGATATTCCAAATTAGGGTGGGAATTGGACATGTTCAGCCCCATGTTGGACACCAGATTTTTTTTAAAAAAGATCTCAGCACTCTACTTCATTTTGACATTATAGAGGGTCACTTTATAGGAGCAAAACCCCATTTCATTATACTTTAATGTGTTGACTTTTCAACACTGTAAAATGAGAAATTATCGATGGGGGTGAAAACTCTGGGAAGGCCCTGTATGTAATGAAGTACAGCACTCATCACATTCTGGAGTCCAGCAGCGCTGTGTCCTAGTTTAACGGTTAAGCCTAAGCCTTGTTCTATCATGCTGCTTTTAAAAGCATAGCGCAGTGCAGAGCAACTTTCTGCTTTGGTAATCTTTGACAACTGCCGTGAAATTGTCAACGGTTTGGAAATAGCTAGCCCAAATGTCTGTCTGTGAATGTCGCGATATATGTTAGAAGCCTTTGAGGATTTCATTGTGTGCTTCCAACATGTCAGTTGCTTTATCTGAGACAAATGCAGGTACATAGTTTACATCAACCTCAAATTTCAATGGGCATTGTTCGGTGCTGTCCGCAACTGAACCGTAACTTACAGCATCGAGGTACACTGTGTTGGCAAGAAGAGCTTTTAAATCAGATATGATTGATTGTTCCTGCAGAGCAAATAAAATCTCAAGCATAATTTTCTGTGCCAACTGTTTACTCATCTGTGACCATCTGTTAGGATCCAACTTTTTCCTGTGGAGTCAAAGTCTGGATGATGCTGGAACTCACCAAGACAACAAACACTTTACTGAAGAAAGTAAAAGTTTATTGTCATCACACTGGCCAGCGAGAAGGTCACCGAAACACAACACAAGTTTGCGGTGCAGCAACCCCACTGGTCTTCTGGCCTTGTTTAAATACCCTCTGGGGCCTTGACTAGGGTACGCATGTCCGTCCTATCTGCGAGGGCCTATCTCTTTGTTCCCTAATGACTTCTGTTTTGTGCATAAACAACCTGTGCCATTGGTGTTGCCTGTCGTCTTCCAGACGAGAAAAACTCTGAACCCATCGCATCTTTTCTTTATGTGAGTCAGCAGCCTGCACCATGCACTTCCACTGAACTTATTTTTGGGGAACCTCCCTGCCATTTCTTACACGCTGACGAAGGAATCCATCAAGTCTCTGATGAAATCTTTTCACTGGTCAGTTGTGTTTTCTCAATGACAGGATCCTCTCTCCCCCCATTGGTCATTTCAGACCAGGCATTGTTCATATGCAAGTTTGTTGTTGTTGTTTTTTGTGCCTGTATGGGTTTGTTTACTGTGCAGTGTGCAGTGTATCAGGAGGATAACTGCATTTATTTGGATCACAGTTGATCACAAAATGTGTAATTAGTCAGGTGATTGCAACAGTCCAGTACCTACAGGACCGTGGAGGGGTTGAGCATTAGGACCATGGGGGGGTTGAGCATTAGGACCCTGGAGGGGTTGAGCGTTAGGACCCTGGGGCGGCTGAGCATTAGGACCCTGGAGGAGTTGAGCATTAGGACCCTGGAGGGGTTGAGCTTTAGGACCCTGGAGGGTTGAGCATTAGGACCCTGGAGGAGTTGAGCATTAGGATCATGGAGGGGTTGAGCTTTAGGACCACAGATGGGTTGAGCGCTAGGACCGTGGGGGGGGTTTAGCTTTAGGACCATGGGGGGGGGGGGGGTTGAGCTTTAGGACCCTGGAGGGGTTGACAGTTCTGCTGATGTCACAGAGCTCTGCGGGCTCTGATGTCTGTGTGTCGGAGATCCAGATAGCGAGCAGGCAGCAGCCTACCGCGCCTTGAGACACTAGTCTGCTGTTCTCTGAGATCAGGCCTGACGTCCTGTCAGGGCCTTTAAGTGTGAGCCTCTCCTCCCTGACCTTGGGCGTCAGGGCTGTTTGCATAAATGCTGGCTATGCCTCAGTCACTGCTGTCAGTCAGTGCTTGGGGCTGGCCTGAGAGGTCTACCCCCCATGTGTGCCAGTGCATTGGTACTGGCCTGAGAGGTCTACCCACTATGAGTGCCAGTGCATTGGTACTGGCCTGTGGGGTCTACTCCCATGTGTGCCAGTGCATTGGTACTGGTCTGAGGGGTCTATCCCCATGAGTGGCAGTGCATTGGTACTGGCCTGAGAGGTCTAGCCCCCATGAGTGCCAGTGCATTGGTACTGGCCTGAGAGGTCTACCCCCATGAGTGCCAGTGCATTGGTACTGGCCTGAGGGGGTCTACCCCCATGAGTGCCAGTGCAAGAGCTTTTTCATTTGTTTTGAAAAATAAAGAACCATAAATGCATCAACCTTCTGTCCATGCTCTGTACGTTTGTTTTCCTTTTTCCTGAACGTGGAATTTGTTACTTCAGGGAGAAACAGGTCTTGATGCGCTGTGTAATCTCCGTAAGTGAGCCTCCTCTTGCTGATGATGCATCTGGCATACCAGCATCTTGAGGTGCACTTATTAAATGGAAAAAACTTCACAGGAACTTCACAAAGTGCTTATTTTTCTCATTCATTCAGTGACTGTCAACCCCCTCTGGTCTTTCTGATGTGCAGACACATGCTGTCAGGCCTTTTTCTTTGTGTTCCTCTCTGTCCAATATTCAGTATGGGAATATGGAATTCCCTGGTGGGGTACACACACCTTGGCAGCCAGACAGCCACCCCACCCCCCCCCACCCCCACCCCCCCTCCCCCCTCACCCCCGCCACTCAACCTGGACTGCTTCCCTAGAGATATGCTCAAGTCCCCAAGCAGTCTAGTCTAGTCTATTGTGTGTATGTGTGTGTGTGTGTGTGTTTGTGTTGTGTGTGTGTGTGTCTGTGCGTGTGTTTGTGTATTTATTTGTCTGTGTGTGTGTTTGTGTGTGTGTGTGTGTGTGTGTTTGTGTTGTGTGTGTGTGTGTGTGTGTGCATGTGTTTGTATGTGCGTGTGCGTGTGTGTGTGTACGTCCGTGCATGTGTGTGTGTGTGTGTGTGCGCGCGTATGTTTGGGGCAGTGCGCACTGGAGCACCTCTCTGCAGTGAAATCTTGAGAACAGAGAGGGCGTACACGTTAAATCCGTTTAAGGTAGGGTAATATCACACAATATGTAAAAGGTGACTCATGCATCATCAAGCCATTCATTATTTTGTGTAAATGCTGGATTTGTGGCATGATCTACTCCACGCTTCGTAACTGAAAAAATATGGAACAATTGCGGGTGTTAAATATGAATGTGAAAAAAGGCATATTCATTTGTTATTGCATCACCTTTGCCCAGAACTCCATAGCCAGGTTATCTGCGCCTGTCATGTAGCCATTATATAAAAAGTTGAATGTTTTTCAACCGATTGCACCTAAAATTGTTTAAAAGTCACGCGAAAGAAAATCTCTGATAGCTTGAAGGAATCCTGCTAATTACACCTGTTAGCAGTGGTTTGCAGTCCACTTGATTTCCTGTCTAAAAAAAAAAAAGAAAAGGGTGCAGCATGAACTTAGCCCAGCTGCGTGACAAAGCACCTCGATTCAGATATGTAATCCATACAAGGCGGAAGGAAAAGAACCTTCTCAGTTCTGAGTTAAGCTATGTTGATCATTTGGGAGGAGCTGTGTAGGGGAAAAAGGGGGGAGGGGGGAAGTACAACAATCCCCCCCCCCCCAACTCCAGTAGGAGGAGGACATTGCGTGGAGCATTCATTTCAATTTCAGAAGGGAACAGTATTGAGCCCCGCTACCTGCTGCAGGAGCAGCGGCTCCTGGCTTCGTATTGAGGCGATGAAAGTTTAGCCTCGCCGCGAGGACAGTTGCTGCTGCGTCAGTCTTCTGCACACAGACCTCTGCTGTCGGCCGAAGTTGACTCAGGGCGTGCTTTGGGCCGGGCGAGCCTTTCGACGACTACGGGAAAGCGCTCGAAAACGTAAACAAATATCTTTTACCGGGGAAACTCAGAAGTGAAGTGCTTGTCGCGGCACACTAACCCAAGACACACAGTGTCCCTGTGATCGAGAGAACAGTTCAAACTGCCTGCCAAGGAAAGCCAGTTAATAAATAAACATGCGTTCGCCCTTGGTAATGAAAGCAGAATAGTTTTAATAATAAATTATCATGCTGTCTCGTAGAAGTTTTTTTTTTTTTCTTCTTCTTACGTAGGCATCATAAATAGGTTGGCCTTACTTACCTCTCAATCCACTTGCAGAGAATGTGCTTGTGGTACGGGTAAAGGTACGATAGATTTTGATTATTTAAATATGTTGCTTTTTGCTAGGGAAATAAAATAGTTTTTTTTCTGAAGCAGAATTGTCTCATCTTAGAATTAGAAGAGGGGAAACAGTCTGGCGAACTTTGTTTAGCATATTCATGAGAAATTCCAATGCAAATTGTAAAGGTAATGTCTGGCCAGCATTCTTGCATAGTGAAAGCCTGTCCAAAGCTGTCACAAGAGGGTGACTAAGTGTGTTTGTCTAGCGAGCTCTTCAGTTATAAACCACAAGCTAAGCAAAAATAGGTGTCCGTCTGGCCTTTCAAGGTCAAATTGTAGGTTTGTTCATCATCAAACTACGGTGGCTCTGAAGTGCAAAACACAAAAACAAAAAGAAAACGTAAAGACAAAAACCTTCGGCCCTGAGGTGCAGGTGCAACATACAAAAACAAGAACGTGCAGCCCTGAGGTGCAAAACAGAAACATACGACAACAAGCAGCCCCGAGGTGCATATGCAACATACAATACAAAAACCAGTAGCCCTGAAGTGGAACAGCGTGGAAGTGTTTTTGTATGTTGCATCCGCACCTCAGGGCTGCACATTTTTGTTTTTGTATGTTTGTGTTTTGCACCTCAGGGCTGCACATTTTTGTTTTTGTATGTTTGTGTTTTGCACCTCAGAGCCACCGTATCAAATGCCTGAAAATGCACTGAGCATGCTCACGGGACCTGTGAAGAAATAATGCACCTCCGAAGCTTACGACAGGCACGACATTACAAACGGCAGCTTCCGGTATCGTTACAAACCCGTGGCTCTCTCTGAACACTAAAAAGCTCCATTGTGAAAATCGACAATGAATTGGGTGCTGTTTTCCCCCCTTTTTTTTTGTAGGGAAACAGTGGACATGTTGTTGTTTTAAACTTTCTGTTTGCTTTTGCTTTGTTCGGTGCCTTCGGGCTTCAGATGAGACACTGCATCTAAATGTGACATATGAAGTAACCCTGGAGCCGGTCCTCGGGGGGGGGGGGGTTGGGGGGGGGAGATTAAAGCCGCGGCCCCCGTCTAACAGGGAGGCCACTTCCGCCGCGGCGATGGCCGTCTCTTACGATGACAAAGGGGGCCCTTGTGCGGAGACGCGGCGGGGTGGAATCTGCTCTGCGTGCCGCCGTTCTTCTGAGCGCTGGCACGGACGAGCACACAGCTCACAGCACACAGCGCACAGCTCACAGCTCACACAGGCACACAGCTCACAGCTCACACAGGCACACAGCTCACAGCTCACAGCTCACAGCTCACACAGGCACACAGCTCACAGCTCACAGCGCACAGCTCACAGCTCACACAGGCACACAGCTCACAGCGCACAGCTCACAGCGCACAGCTCGCAGCGCACAGCTCACAGCTCACACAGGCGCACAGCTCACGGCTCACAGCGCACAGTTCACAGCGCACAGCTCACGGCTCACAGCTCACACAGGCGCACAGCTCACAGCGCACAGCTCACACAGGCACACAGCTCACAGCGCACAGCTCACAGCTCACACAGGCGCACGACGCACAGCTCACAGGCACACAGCTCACGGCTCACAGCTCACAGCTCACAGCGCACAGCTCACAGCTCACAGTGCACAGCTCGCAGCGCACAGCTCACAGCTCACACAGGCGCACAGCTCACAGCTCACAGCGCACAGCTCGCAGCGCACAGCTCACACAGGCGCACAGCTCACGGCTCACAGCTCACAGCGCACAGCTCACAGCTCGCATAGCACACAGCGCACAGCTCATAGCTCGCACAGGCGCAAAGCTCGCAGTGCACAGCTCACAGCGCACAGCTCACAGCGCACAGCTCACAGCTCGCATAGCTCACAGCGCACAGCTCGCAGCTCGCATAGCACACAGCGCACAGCACACAGCTCACAGCTCGCATAGCACACAGCGCACAGCACACAGCTCACAGCGCACAGCTCACAGCGCACACAGGCTCACAGCTCGCACAGGCACACAGCTCGCAGCGCACAGCTCACACAGGCTCACAGCTCGCACAGGCACACAGCGCACAGCTCACAGCTCACACAGGCTCTGGCGGTGCGGGCAGCGGAAGTCCTTTCTTCCAGCTGAAAGCGGCGGTGTACGTGGCACCTGCAGGGCTGGCGTTAGGCTGCTCCTGTGCCAGGCTTGGCTGAAGAGGCTGCCCCTCTGACCTGCAGTGTCCTCAGTGCACTCTTCACCCTGTGTGTGTCCTCACACTGCAGCGTCCCCACACTGCACTCTTCACCCTGTGTGTCCTCACACTGCAGCGTCCCCACACTGCACTCTTCACCCTGTGTGTGTCCTCACACTGCAGCGTCCCCACACTGCACTCTTCACCCTGTGTGTGTCCTCACACTGCACTCTCTATCTCGTGTGTCTCTCAAGCGGTCTCTCAGCAAGACTTTCCTCACCCTTCTGAATAAATAACCACCTCAGATTTTTTGTTCTAGCCCACACGTTGTATTTGGCTGTATGTATAAAGGGTTATGAGGAGGTTACCTGTCAGAGCTGAGATGATTTCTGGCCATGGATGAAGGAGATGAAGAAAGCTGTGTGGTCTTAGTAGCCCTCTTGAATTGTAACACTAGCAATTAAGATACAACAACACAATAAGAGCAAATGTGCAATGCTGCACTCACTGATCTGTGTACGCATATGTGTCTGCTTGTGTGCGTGTTTGCGTGTGCATGTGTGTGTGTTTATTTGTTTGTGTGTTTGTGTGTGTGTTTGTTTGTGTGTTTGTGTGTTTGTTTGTCTGTGTGTGTGTATTTGTGTTTGTCTGTGTGTGTGTGTGTTTGTGTTTGTGTGTGTGTGTGTGTGTGTGTGTGTGTGTGTGTGTGTTTGTTTGTCTGTCTGTGTGTGTGTGTATTTATGTGTGTGTGTGTGTGTGTGTTATACACAGACCAGGAGCTATTTTTGGTCATGATGGCTGCAAGGAATGTTTGCCTGTGGGCAAATTCTGGAGTGTCAGAGTGTGTGAAACCCTCAGAAACCGTTATGAGCTCAGACAGCTCTGTGTTAAGCAGCAGAAGTATCAAGTTACTGTAGGCTTGAGCTATAATTCTCTGCTTCCCCGGTTTGGTGCCGTTGCAGCTGATCCGTTCATCTCCACACAAAGAGAACATCCTCAGAGGTCCCTCCCTACTTAACACGTCCCGTTTTGGCTGAACCAGTTTAGCTTGATTTTCTTTTGTGTCTTTTTTTTTTTTGTTTTGTTCTTTTCGTTTCCGCGAATTGACTCGGTGCAAAAACGTTACAGATGAACCCGTTCTGTGAATCAGTAAAGCATTGTATTTTTCTCGTTTTATTTATTTTACTTTGTGTGTGAAGTAAATCCACGTCATGGTCCCATTAAGGACCGTCTGTCAGAAGACCAACGCTGATGTCGGCTAAACTGAGCAGGTGCTCGGTGCTCACTTACAGCTGCCCTACATATGCTTTGTATTTTATTTTATTTTTTATGTCAGTTTCTTTTTTTAACGTTTTAATGCTTTCTAGTTCATTTAATCTCTCTCTCTTTTCCTATCCCCCCCCCCCCCCCTCCCTCAGGAGTGTTGTTCAGCCAGGTACGGCAGCCCGGAAGGCTCATGGTTCTCCTGAACCCTCAGAGCGGGAAGGGCCAGGCCCTGAGCCTCTACACGGGACACGTCCAGCGCATGCTCGCCGAGGCCGGCGTCCCCCACACGCTGGTCATCACCGGTCAGTAACCGCCCGCCGTCGGCCCCGCAGAGACGCCCGCACCCCCGCACCCTTCACTCCGCATCCCGCACCCTCAGCTCACTGCAGGCCGTCTCTCTGTTCACCCGACCTCTCGCCATCGAGCGATCGCTCCACAGACCGCTCACTGGCTGCTCACTGGCTGCTCACTGGCTGCTCACTGACTGCTCACTGGCTGCTCACTGGCTGCTCACTGGCTGCTCACTGACTGCTCACTGGCTGCTCACTGGCTGCTCACTGGCTGCTCATTGACTGCTCACTGGCTGCTCACTGACCGCTCACTGGCTGCTCACTGACCGCTCACTGGCTGCTCACTGGCTGCTCACTGGCTGCTCACTGGCCGCTCACTGGCTGCTCACTGACTGCTCACTGACTGCTCACTGACTGCTCACTGGCTGCTCACTGGCCGCTCACTGGCTGCTCACTGACCGCTCACTGGCTGCTCGCTGGCTGCTCACTGGCTGCTCGCTGGCTGCTGCTGCTGCCCACGCTGAACCTTCCTGTAAAGATGATAAACGGCTGCTGTCGCTGCCTGTCATAATGTCCAGTCCGTGCCTGCTGTACGTGTGATGCTAACTTTGTGATGCGTCGGCAGCCTCCGGTATCTTTTTGTCTGCCTCCCCGGCACAGATGTTGTGCTGGTGGGTGTCGCGGTGTGCTGCGTGCAGGAAACGAGCCGCACCCCGCACCCTGCACCCCGCACCCTTCACCCCACACCCGACACCCCGCACCCCACATCCCGCACCCTGCACCCCGCACCCCGAACCCTGCACCCCACATCCCGAACCCTGCACCCCGCACCCTGCACCCCGAACCCCGCACCCTTCACTCCGCACCCCGCTCCCCGCACCCTTCACTCCACGCGGCCGAATCTCTTTCATTCTCTCTTTTTCCGATCCTTCTCCTCCCACAGCACTCCAGTCCCTTCGCCGTCGCCGTCGCGGTTAAATCGTAACCCTGTTCGGCTCACGAGCGGCGTCCTTTCGACACGTGCGTTGCCTTTTTAAAAAAATATATATATTTTTTACCAGTCGGGACGCGGACACTAAACACAGACGGACCCGTTAAGGGGAAGTGGCCTGATGTGCTGAGAGATGGCGGCTCGCGGCGCGTGCGCAGTGAGGTGTGAGAGATGGCGGCTCGCGGCGCGTGCGCAGTGAGGTGTGAGAGGTGGCCGTGCGCGTGCCTGCGCCTGCGAGAGAGACGGTCTCGGTGGCGTGAGTCTGCCGTCCGTCTCTCGGGCCTCCTCCCTCAGGCGGTGCGCATCATCGATTCGTGGCTGTGGGTGTCGCCGCGTGATCTATAGGCCCTGAGATCGCGGGGAGGGGAGGGAGGGAGAGAGAGAGAGAGAGAGAGAGAGAGGCACCTCCCGGTCCCGCTGCGGCACTCCAGCCTGCGCCGGGTGGGGGGGGGGGGGGGGCCTGGGGGGGACGCGGAGCAGCTGGTGCCTCGTAAAAAAAAGAAAAAAAAGACAATCAAATTACTGAAGTGTGGCTGTGTGAAGTGGTGCCACCGGGGGTGTGGGGGGCGGTGGGGGGGGGGGGGGTGGGATTCGGGTACGGTGAAGATATGGGTCAGTGGGCTCTCCACTGTTCAGACCCTCCGGCTCGGGCGAAAACGGGCTGGCCGTGCTCATTGGCTGACGCCTCCTCCGCTCCACTTCCTGTTAAGCGGCCCCTTCAGAAACACTGCCTCAGCCCCAGCCAGGCGAGGAATAGCAGCACTGCCGCACTGAGCTGCGTTTGCTAGTCTGTCGGGGGGGGTAAGAATGTACTCAACAGTACTTTGTGTATCAGAGTACTTGCTGGGCTAGGCAGGGACATTCTTCTGTAACCATCGAGGGCCCCTGTGTCAGCTTTTAATAACTCCCATGAAAATACAGCGGTTTTATTTGTGGTGCGATGTCAGTTTCCAGCTCGGTGTAAAAACCGTGCCCCTGCCACGGGGTCAGGATGCATCTGTCCTGGAACGGTGAAGGTCGGAGGTCGGAGGTCAGGGGTGGTGCCGCTGGCAGGGCGGGGCAGAACCCCGGCGGGCTGGAGTTCCGCTGGTCGTCACTGCCAGAGTGAGTGTGAGCGAATTGGGCGAGTGGGTGTGAGTGGGAGTGAGTGAGTGGGTGAGTGGGGGAGTGGCGAGTGAGGGAGTGGGCGGATGAGTGAGTGAGTGAGTGTGTGTGAGTGTGTGAGTGTGTGTGTGAGTGTGTGTGAGTGAGTGAGTGTGTGTGTGAGTGAGTGAGTGTGTGTGAGTGTGTGTGAGTGTGTGTGAGTGTGTGTGAGTGAGTGAGTGAGTGAGTGAGTGAGTGAGTGAGTGAGTGTGTGAGTGAGTGCGTGAGTGTGTGTGTGAGTGAGTGTGAGTGTGTGTGAGTGAGTGAGTGAGTGAGTGAGTGAGTGAGTGAGTGAGTGAGTGAGTGAGTGAGTGAGTGAGTGAGTGAGTGAGTGCGTGAGTGAGTGAGTGAGTGAGTGGGTGGGTGGGTGGGTGGGTGGGTGGGTGGGTGGGTGGGTGGGTGGGTGAGTGAGTGAGTGAGTGAGTGAGTGAGTGAGTGAGTGAGTGAGTGAGTGAGTGAGTGAGTGAGTGAGTGAGTGAGTGAGTGAGTGAGTGAGTGAGCGAGCGAGCGAGCGCCCGAGCCCTGGAATGGCGGTAGGGCGGGAGCGTTAAGCAAGCAGCTTCAGCGCTGAGTACCCGCAGCGTGCGCTGAGTCAGCAGCTGCTCCTTCCCGCCTTTTCCCCCGACAGCCTCGCCACGGCGGGAAACAGGCCTGTGCTGATCCGGGCCCACACAGGAGGGAAGCAGGGCCTGAGAATCCCGCCTCGCGGCTTCTCTCCGCGCGCCGAGCTCACTTTCCGCCCGCGGGGCTCCCGGGCGGGGCATTAATCACTGCTGTCCCGGCCTGAGAACGGCCCCGCCTCAGCTCCGCTGGGGGTCCCGCCTGGAGAGGGGAGGAGGAGTCTCCCGGGTCCTTTGTGTTGCGCTGCAGGGTCACTGAGGGAATTAGGGGGGATAGGGACGGTGGGGGGGGGAGGGAGGGGGGATGGGGGTACTCGTGTCAGGGAAGTTAAGCATGCCTCTCCAAAATCTGAAGTTCAAATGAGCCCCAGTGCGGAAACAATGGCTAGACTGACCCCCCGCCTCCTCAGGTCCCCCTCCGCCCCCCGGCTGGGCACAGTGGAGCATTGTGAAAGGAGCTTCTGCGTTAGCACGTTAGCCTCGGTCTGCGTAGCACGTTAGCCTCGGTCGGCGGAGCCCAGGGCCGCATGCCAGAGGGCGATCCGATAAGGAGAGTGGGGGGGGGGGGGGGGGAGCGACGCTGCTGAATGAAGATGTGGATGAATTGGAGGAGCACATTCCTGGTCACCATATTGGGCAGGAATGCGTGCCCAGGAATTCGGTGGCCTTTCCACCCCTCGACTGCACCTTTGCTCCTCAGGGCCCGGGCCATTGTGCCCCCCCCCCCCAGCGCGGGACTGTGTGATGTAGCACGCACTCTTATCCAGAGCAAAAACTAACACAACTTTTGACACAGCATTTTCATTGCATCCATTTATATAGCTGGATATATACTGAAGCAGTGCCAGTTAAGTGCCTTCTAACACAACTTTCTACACAGCATTTTCATTGCATCCATTTATATAGCTGGATATATACTGAAGCAATGCAGGTTAAGTGCCTTTGCTCAAGGGTACAACGGCAGTGTCCTACCGGGGAATCGAACCTGCGACCTTTAGGTTACGAGACCAACTCTTCACCCATTACGCCGTTATGCTACCCCATGTGGGGCGACTGACAGACAGGAGGAAATGGACTCCAGTCGCATCGCTGCTGTGCTGCAAAAAAAAGCCGGTAATGCGATCCCCCTGCAGAGACCTGCGCTGACGGGAGAGGCTGTCGGCCCAGTGTCTGCTGGGAAAACAGTCCTGCTTCTCTCTCTCTCTCTCTCTTTCTCTCTCTCTCTCTCTCTCTCTCACGTTCTCTCTCTCTCTCTCTCTGTCCCCCGTTACGAAACGTACAAAAACGCGCAAAGCAAACGATCGCTTCAGTCTGGGGATGACAGGAGCGACGTTGCCATTTCAGAGGTTGAGAATCTGTGTGGACGTGTACCAGATGACATTTAACCGATTAAAGCTGATCGATTGTATAATTAATAACTTCATGTATTTTTAGGCGTAAACGCGCTGTATTAACGCGCAAGACGTTGAGGCATCGCTGTGGCCTCGAGTGGGCATGTGCGTTTCCTGGGTGGGTGGGTGGGTCGCTGGCACGTTTTTTGCACTCTGGGTCACGCTGAATCGATCCGGTGGAAATTCGGGCGTGTAAGTGTGAGATGTTTAACGCGAGGGGGACTTGTGAGCGTTAATGCTAAGTCACGCTGGATGACTGTCCGCCAAGCAAACGGGTAATAGTGTGGGGTACATGACCTGTTATATCGCTGAGGCAGAGGAGTCCCGCGATGGCCCTCTGGTTCCCAGCTTCCTTTTCACCCTACTGCACTGACAGAGAACCCCCACCCCCCCTCCCCACCCCCCCCCCCCCCCCCCCCCCCCCCCCCTTTGTCCCTGCAGAGCGGCAGAACCACGCCCGGGAGCTGGTGAGGGAGGCTGACCTGTCGCAGTGGGACGCCCTGGTCATCATGTCTGGGGACGGGCTGCTGTTTGAGGTGGGTGTGTGGGTGGGTGGGTGGGTCGGGAGGGTGTGGTGGAGGACTAGGGTTGGGTTTAACCGAAACCCGACACAACACCACTGTGGGCACTGGTGTACCCCGTACGGCCCGTACCTCCTGGACCAGATTTCGGCGCCTCGTTCTAGAGCCGCGCCCCTTCGCTAGCTAACGGTTGCACTCGCCCTGTCGACTCAGTCAGTGACGGCAGGTGCCGGTAGCTAACTAGCTTACGTTGAACTCGACCAAAATGCCAAAAGCAAAATGGTGTGAATTACAAGTATAATTTAAACAATTAAATAAAACAATTCAGTTGTTCAGTTTCTTTGCCTCTGGAATAAATTTTTAAAAAGGCGTTCCTAAATGTTGTCGTTCGCTCTTTATTTTAAAGAATAAAGATCGGTTCTGGGGCCATTTAGGCAAGGGAACCTCTTTAAAAGTACTGTTTTAGCACCGGCATCAATGCTATCCAAACAATACCCATCCCTAGTGAAGACAGAGGGACTGTGATTGGAGGAAATGCGTCAGCCAATAAGATTCGGTCCCCTTTTGCAGCGACTCATGTATGATTAGGGAGGGGGGAGGGGGTCATGTTGATTTGTTTTCAAGTAGGTTTCCGCACGGCTTGGCCACCCCTGTGTGTGGAGTGCCTGGGGTTTTTGGGAGGGGGGGGCGGGGCGGGGGGGTTGGGGGCGGGGATGGAAGAGCGTTAATCTCCTCGCTGTGCCCCAGGTGGTGAACGGGCTGATGGAGAGAGAAGACTGGGAGACCGCCATTCAGACTCCCCTGGGGATCCTTCCGGGGGGTTCTGGGAACGCGCTGGCTGCCTCCATCCACCACTACTCCGGGTGAGCAAGCGGGATGCTCTTAGCAAGATCGTTTACACCAGCGGGCTCCAAACCCTGGTCCTGGAGAGAGCTACGTGGGTCTGCTGGTTTTCATGGTGACTCTGCACCTCATGAATCAATTAGAGCAGTCGATTACACAGTTAGCTCAACTCACCCTGGGTGTCTTGGGTCTCAACTGGGTGCTGATTTTAAGGTGGAAAACAAAAAACCAGCAGAACCCTGTAGCTCTCCAGGAGCCAGGGTTGGAGACCACAGGTTTTACGCGCTTCACATCTCAGCACTGCGCTGGAACACAGTCTCCCCATCCGTGCTGTGCATCGTACTGACACAGCCCCACACACGCTCATTCACCCCGACTAGAATGCAACAAAGAGCAGAACGGTCCAGAGGCTGTTTTGTTTCCGTACCGGTACACTGTGGAGTGATTCACAAAATCATTCTGGTGGCTGGTGGTAATGTCCCCTTTTTTTTTTTTTTTTTCCCTACCCCTCAAATTGGAGATCAGGCATTATAGAGGAGAACTGTTCGGTAAAGGGCGCGATGGACATAAATGGTCGAGTTCAATAGAGGGGAAATTCTGCGAGCAGAGCAGGGGGCTTACTCAGCTGAGCACCTGCGCCGTGTCAGCTTCCAAACGCTTCCATTTCTTCTGTTCAAAATGTGAGCCCCCTCCACTGGCGGTTTCCACACACTGCACCCCAGTCAGTCCAACGGAACACTGTGGCAGTACCCAGCTGTTATTTACAGTACATGTAAACATAGCTTCAGGTGCATTGTTAGATCAGATGTTACTTGTGAATGATAATGTGCCCACCACTCACGACAGATATAAAGCAGTCATCAGCCGGTGGCATGATTATGAGCTCTGGTGAACTGTGATGGGCCCTGAGGGATTTGTGGGTGATTTGTGGGTGATGTGTGTGTGTGTGTTGTGTGTGTACTGTGTGTGTATATGCTGTGTGTGTGTAGATGCTGGGCTGTGTGTGCTGTGTTGATGTGTGTAGATGCTGGGCTGTGTGTGTGCGCTGTGTTGGTGTGTGTAGATGCTGAGCTGTGTGTGTGCTGTGTTGATGTGTGTAGATGCTGGGCTGTGTGTGTGCTGTGTGATGCTGGGCTGTGTGTGTGCTGTGTGATGCTGGGCTGTGTGTGTGTATGCTGTGTGTATGTAGATGCTGGGCTGTGTGTATGCTGTGTGTATGTAGATGCTGGGCTGTGTGTGTGCTGTGTTGGTGTGTGTAGATGCTGGGCTGTGTGTGCTGTGTTGATGTGTGTAGATGCTGGGCTGTGTGTGCTGTGTTGATGTGTGTAGATGCTGGGCTGTGTGTGTGCTGTGTTGATGTGTGTAGATGCTGGGCTGTGTGTGTGCTGTGTTGGTGTGTGTAGATGCTGGGCTGTGTGTGTGCTGTGTGATGCTGGGCTGTGTGTGTGTATGTGCGCAGTGCTAGGCTATGTTGGTGCTGTGTTGGTGTATGTAGATGCTAAGCCGTGTGGGTGCTGTGTGTGTGTATATGCTGTGTGTGTGTGCTGTGTGATGCTAGGCTGTGTGTGTGCTGTGTTGGTGTATGTAGATGCTAGGCTGTGTTGGGGCTGTGTTGGTGTGTGTAGATGCTGGGCTGTGTGTGTGTTGTGTTGGTGTGTGTAGATGCTAGGCTGTGTTGGTGTGTGTAGATGCTAGGCTGTGTTGGTGTGTGTAGATGCTAGGCTGTGTTGGTGTGTGTAGATGCTAGGCCGTGTGTGTGCTCTGTGGGTGCTGAGTGTGTGTATATGCTGTGTGTGTGTGTATATGCTGTGTGTGTGTGTGCTGTGTGATGCTAGGCTGTGTTGGTGTGTTTAGATGCTGGACTGTGTTGGTGTGTGTAGATGCTAGGCTGTGTTGGTGTGTGTAGATGCTAGGCTGTGTTGGTGTGTGTAGATGCTAGGCTGTGTTGGGGCTGTGTTGGTGTGTGTAGATGCTAGGCTGTGTTGGTGTGTGTAGATGCTAGGCTGTGTTGGGGCTGTGTTGGTGTGTGTAGATGCTAGGCTGTGTTGGTGTGTGTAGATGCTAGGCTGTGTTGGTGTGTGTAGATGCTAGACTGTGTTGGTGTGTGTAGATGCTAGGCTGTGTTGGGGCTGTGTTGGTGTGTGTAGATGCTAGGCTGTGTTGGTGTGTGTAGATGCTAGGCTGTGTTGGGGCTGTGTTGGTGTGTGTAGATGCTAGGCTGTGTTGGTGTGTGTAGATGCTAGGCTGTGTTGGTGTGTGTAGATGCTAGACTGTGTTGGTGTGTGTAGATGCTAGGCTGTGTTGGTGTGTTTAGATGCTAGGCTGTGTGTAGATGCTAAGCTGTGTTGGTGTGTGTAGATGCTAGGCTGTGTTGGTGTGTGTAGATGCTAGGCTGTGTTGGTGTGTGTAGATGCTAAGCTGTGTTGCTGTGTGTAGATGCTAGGCTGTGTTGGGGCTGTGTTGGTGTGTGTAGATGCTAGGCTGTGTTGGTGTGTGTAGATGCTAGGCTGTGTTGCTGTGTGTAGATGCTAGGCTGTGTTGGGGCTGTGTTGGTGTGTGTAGATGCTAGGCTGTGTTGGTGTGTGTAGATGCTAGGCTGTGCGCTCACGCTGTGCTGAACGCCCTGGCAGGTCTCAGCCGGTGTTGAGCGAGGAGCTGCTGCTGAGCTGCGGCTTCCTGCTGTGTAAGGGCCTGGTGTCCCGGATGGACCTGGTGTCCGTCACCACCGCCTCCAGCCAGCGGCTCTTCTCCTTCCTGTCGCTGGCCTGGGGCTTCGTGGCGGACGTGGACATCGAGAGCGAGAAGTACCGGTGCGTGGGCGCGGCGCGCTTCACCATGGGCACGCTGGTCCGGCTGGCCTCCATGCGCGTGTACCAGGGCAGGCTGGCCTACCTGCCCGCCGAGGAGCCCGCCACCCCCCCGCCGGAGGAGGTGTCCCCGCCCCTCCCTCCCCCCTCCGCCCTCTGCGCCTCCCTGCTCTGCCCGCCCTCCAAGGCCCCCTCCAACCAGAACACCTTCCACAACTCCTGCAACTCCAACAACGCCCTCAAAGCCAGGAGGGGGGACGGCCCCCCCCGCCCCGCCGCGGCGACCCCCAGGGGCCCCCCCGACTCGCTCCTGGTGCCCCTGGAGCAGCCCGTGCCCGGCGACTGGACGGTGGTGGAGGAGCAGGAGTTCATGCTGGTGCTGGCCATGTACCAGTCGCACCTGGGGGAGGGCATGATGGCCGCGCCCGGCTCCTGCCTGCAGGACGGCCTCATCCACCTGCTCTACGTCAGGGCGGGCATCTCCCGCCCCGCGCTGCTGCGCCTCTTCCTGGCCATGGAGAAGGGGGCGCACGTGGCGAACGGCTGCCCCCACCTGGTGTACGCCAGGGCGCGGGCGCTGCGCCTGGAGCCCCTCTCCCCGAAGGGCGTGATCACGGTGGACGGGGAGTCGGTGGAGTACGGGCCCGTTCAGGCCCAGGTGCACAGCGGGCTGGCCCGGCTCATCTGCGGCTGAGGACCGCACACACGCACACACACACACACACACACACACGCACACACACATGCACTCACACACACACGCACAAATGCTCACACACGCACACACACACGCACACACACACACGCGCACACACACACACACACGCACACACACACACGCACACACACACACACATGCACGCGCACACACACACACACACACACACGCACACACACACACACGCGCACACACACACGGACACACACACACACGCACGCGCGCACATGCACACACACACGCACAAGCATGCACACACACACACACACACACACGCAGTCCTGCACGCTGGTCAAAAGCCAGCTCCTCCATACACGCACACGCACACGCACACGCACACGCATGCACACACGCACACACACGCACACACACACACACACACATGCACTCACACACACATACACACGCTCACACACGCACACGCACACACACTCACACGCACATGCACATACATGCACGCACACACATACACACGCACACACACACACACACACACGCACACGCATGCACACACGCACGCACACACGCAACACACACACACGCAGTCCTGCACGCTGGCCCAAAACCAGCTCCTGCACACAAACACTTATGCAGTCCAAAGGCCTGACTCCTGAACTTTTATTGATTTTTTTTTTTTTCAGTACCGATATTTTTCAAGTGCCAAAGTAGTGAGCCTTTGGAATTTCTTTACAATGGATCTTTCCTATAGCATCAAGCCAGGGCCTGCATTCATTAAGATTTGCTAGAGCATTCCTGAGAATTGAGGCTATCAAAAGTGTCTACGCGCGTTTCCAAATGCAGCTTTTGAACCATTCCTGGTATTGCAGTGAAGATTGTACAAATTAATATACAACAATCCAAGGATTAGGATACCCCTCTTACTAGCTCTTTCCATGCAATCCTACCTGTTCATTTCAAATATTAAATTTGCATCAATAATTAGGTTGCCAGATGAATAACTGCATAATTCAAAAATATAGCTGTAATACTGAATTCTCTAGGATGACGCTGCCCAGTTCAAAGTAATGTATTCAGCAGTTTATGAATTATATATTTATGTCTTAATCTATCCAGCGGACATTCTCGATCTATTCTCTAATCTATCACATGGATGTTTAATCCATATTTAATGCATTTGGAATGACTTTACAACAAAAGTGATTTCAGGGTGGCCAAAGTAGAATATAAAGCGAAGTAACTGCATATGCAGCTATTAATTTGCCCATTCAATTCCTTTTTGAAGGGAGGGAAATTTAAATCCCATTTATGACAGTTCCTATATGAACACTAAATAGTTCCAAAGTTTGGTAACTGCTGGCAGTTATCTGGATATCTGGATACAACAAACAACTTGATATCAGTTGGATATCAGTCCTGCAATGCAGAAATCAAATGGAACTCGGGCATTTAGCACCTGGAACAACCAGTGGAAGATAGGAGGAGAGGGTGGTCGCATATACATACAGAAACTCAACAAACGTCTGGAAGAATTTAATTCAGCAAGCCAACTAAAAATGTTAAAAAAAAAGTTGTAGTGTCGTAAACTCTCTTTAAAAGAAGGGAGAACGTTTTTGAACATTTTTTTTTTTTGCACAGATCAATACAATGTCTTTCGTGTTTAAAAAAAAAAAAGAGCTTGAACAAGGTTTCAGCTCAACGAAGTGAAGTGATGAAGTGCTGCACGAACTCTTACAAGGCACAGACCTCACTCCGAGAAATGATTTGTCATCTAGAGGGCGGTGCCATTATTGCAGTTCCTTAAAGAGGGTCGATGACTGTTATATTGTACTGGTGACGATTTCCATTTATAGTACAATACTTGAACGCTGCATTAATTTTGCACGCAATTGTCCCAGATTGTGACCGCTGTGTTTTCGCTTCTTTCCTTTTCTTGCCAAATAACATTTCTTGCCTCAACACAGCTGTTAAATGAGACGGGCTAGGGACAGTCTTATGTGCTGTATGACAATGTTCCCTACTGAATATTTGACAAAAGCAATACTTACATGATGTGATCGATACCTTCTCAGTATAACTAATTTTTCTGCTCTGAAACAATTTTCCTTTGGCTGTGAGAACTTTTTTTTTTGTGTTTGTTTTCGGTTTTTATGGGCACACTTAGCTCTGTAAACGGCCCGCCTTCTCTTGGAATTCAGCGCAGTTTGCAGCGCGCGTGTCCGGGGCCGAGGGCTGTAGCGGGTACGGACCTGGTCGTCCCTGCAGCGGGGGGGGGGGGGGGGCGCTGGTGGCACGCAGATCTAGTGTGACTCGGAGCAGCTGCAGTGCCCCTCGCGAGGCTGAGCGCAGCCGGGGACGTGCCGGGACGGAGCCGCGCCGCGCAGACGCTGAGCCGGGGTGAGGAGTGCAGCGCGCACTCTGCTGTCTCGCTCGATAAGCGTCACGCTTGGGCTCTGAGCCGTGTTCCCCTCCCCTCCCCTGCCCCCCCCGCCGCCGCTGGGCAGCAGCACGCACCACCCGCACAGGCAGCCCCTTTTTTTCTACAGCGATGTTCGCTGGGTTAGCGATGTGCGCTGTGTGTTAGCGATGTGCACTGGGTTAGCAGTGTGCGCTGGGTTAGCGATGTTCGCTGGGTTAGCAGTGTGCGCTGGGTTAGCGATGTGCACTGGGTTAGCAGTGTGCGCTGGGTTAGCGATGTTCGCTGGGTTAGCAGTGTGCGCTGGGTTAGCGATGTTCGCTGGGTTAGCGATGTGCACTGGGTTAGCGATGTTCGCTGGGTTAGCGATGTGCACTGGGTTAGCGATGTTCGCTGGGTTAGCGATGTGCGCTGTGTGTTAGCGATGTGCGCTGAGTTAGCAGTGTGCACTGGGTTAGCGATGTTCGCTGGGTTAGCGATGTGCACTGGGTTAGCGATGTGCGCTGTGTGTTAGCGATGTGCGCTGAGTTAGCAGTGTGCACTGGGTTAGCGATGTTCGCTGGGTTAGCGATGTGCACTGGGTTAGCGATGTGCACTGGGTTAGCGATGTGCGCTGTGTGTTAGCGATGTTCGCCGGGTTAGCAATGTGCACTTGGTTAGCGATGTACGCTAGGTTAGCGATGTGCGCTGTGTGTTAGCGATGTGCGCTGTGTTAGCGATGTACGCTGGGTTAGCGATGTGCACTGGGTTAGCGATGTGTACTGGGTTAGCGATGTGCGCTGAGTGTTAGCGATGCGCGCCGGGTTAGCGATGTTCACTAGGTTAGCGATGTGCGCTGAGTGTTAGCGATGCGCGCCGGGTTAGCGATGTTCACTAGGTTAGCGATGTGCACTGGGTTAGCGATGTGCACTGGGTTAGCGATGTTCACTAGGTTAGCGATGTGCGCTGAGTGTTAGCGATGCGCGCCGGGTTAGCGATGTTCACTAGGTTAGCGATGTGCGCTAGCTCAGCTACCATTTCCACTCGCGTATTTCTGCTCGTAATGAGCGCCTTCGATTTCCGTCCTCAGCGCTCAGCGCTCGCATGTGGAGAGGCAAGGGGGGCTGAAGGTCGCCGGTGACGCGAAGAGTTTTTGTATCCAGAGCAGCCACCGCCCTGCAGCTGTAAAAATGCAAAGCGGCCATCTTAGTCAACCACGCTGCAGCCTCTGTGAAGTCACGCGTGCATTTGTTTTTCTTTCTCCTTTTCTACCTGAGCATTAATCAGATTGCTTTTAGGGCCTGGCGGGGGGTGGAGGGCGGGACCCGGGGGGGGGAGGCGGGGGGGTGCGTGCCCCCCTGAGGGGCTGTGCTGAAATGGCCTGGCCTTGCACTAACGCGAGCGACCGGTTTGTTGCATCAGGGTCTCATCCTGGGCTGCAGTCATCCTCCCCCCCCCCCTCCCCCTGGCCCCCATCCCTCCCCTCCCTCCTGCAGTGCTCCAGAGGAGTGTCCCAGTCCCCCGGCTGCCTGGGGGCGCAGCTGGCACCCCACCCCGTGAGGGTCCCCAGCCATCAGCACCGATGTGTCCTTATCTCAACGCTTCTTTTTTTTTTTTTTTTTTTTTTTTTTTTTGAGGCATAGCCGTTAGCATACCAAGGCTAACGCGAGCCCTGAGCTCGTCACTCCCTCCCTCTCTCTCTCTTTCGAGCAGGAGGCTGGTCTCCTCATACCTCACACGGGAGAGGCTCCCGCTGAACGATCATCCTCTCTCTCTCTCTCTCTCTTCTTCTTTTCCTTTCCTCTAAAACGAAAGGAGGGAAAAGAAAGCATGGCTGACGACGCAGCGCATGGGTCAGCGACTTTGTTACGACTGCATGAGAGGACCGGCGCGGTGTTTTTGGCACAGTGGCTCTAACCGCGCAGGGACGCCAATAATTAGCATAATTTACCCGACGTGGCGGAATGCGACGCTTTATATCGGGGGATCATCAACTCTGGCCCTCGAAATCCAAATCCAGCCCCTGGTTTTCTTTTCTCCCGGGTAATTAGTGCTACTGATTGGCCAGACGGTCTTCACACCGGACTCCCAGGCAAAGGGAGGGTGGGAAAACCAGAAGTTCTCGGCCTTCGAGGACCGCGAGTTGCTGATCCCTGCTTTATACATTCAGGCATTCCCCCCCCCCCCCCCCCCCCCCCCCCGAGTACTTTAATAGGAGACGGTCGTGTTCCTGTGTCCGGGGGGGGGGGGGGGGATGTTTTAAAGCGTACGCGAACCGCAGCATGCTTCTGAACCCCTCTGAGGTGCCATTGAGTGGTTATCTGGGGCGAATGAAAGGGTGCGGTTTCCAAAAATGCGACAGCTTGTGTGCGGCAGAGAGACTGTTTTGTAATATTTAAACCTGCCGCCTTCTGGAGGCCCAGCATGTGAAAAGA
This sequence comes from Anguilla anguilla, assembly GCF_013347855.1. Taxonomy (NCBI): domain Eukaryota; kingdom Metazoa; phylum Chordata; class Actinopteri; order Anguilliformes; family Anguillidae; genus Anguilla; species Anguilla anguilla. Next base: position 71,050,315 of record NC_049202.1, on the reverse strand, counting down.
GAGAAACGCAGAAGAAGAAAAAAGAAAAAAAATCTGAAGAATTTTTTTTTTAAATAGACTGCACATAAATGAAGCACCTTCCGCGGACATACTGTGATTCAACAGGGGAAACTTACTGTATCGTTTCTCCCACTGTGAGGTTGTACCTTTTTTTTAAAAAATATATATATTTATCCCGTGTTATTTACAGAGTTGCCTTTAAGACAGTGCATGCCGTGCTTTACCTTCCATTTTGCGATGTCACCGAAGGAGGAAGTGAGGTGGGTGGAACGGTTAAGAATAATACGATAAGCACAGGGCATTGTGATCGACGTGATAATGCTGCTTTATAACGTAAAGTGAAAGAAGAAGACGGCAGCCCTGTCGGTCGGGTCGGCGAAGGCGTCGGCGGGGAAGCGTTCGCGCGGCCCGTGGCGCTCGTCGCTCTCCGAGCAGGGTGTCATGTTTACAGAATCAATTTGTCGCGCGGCGCGCTTGGAAGCGCACGTCCTGTGTCGAGCGGTAGCTATGCAATTTGAGCATGCCAGTCCTTCAGCCACTGTTCAGCAGTCCTGACACAGAAGAATAATGTATGTACTGCAAATTGGTGGTGGGTTTGTTTTTTTTGTTTTTTTTTGATTGAAAACACTCAATAGATGGTAGTCAACAGATAGAAAATAATTTAAAGTTGAAATCTTTGTGTGTTGGGGGCTGTGAGTGGACTATTTCTCCAAGAGAGCACAGGAGTAAAAAAATTAAGGTTGATATTTACATTTCCAAAAATCATATCTTCCCATTCCACTGTCTTTTGAATGTGTGGCTTTGAGGGCTAATAGAACCGTGTTAAGCTCATATTGAAAAATGAGTCCCAGTTACCTTCCTGACCCTAACGACTGGAATACAAGTCCTCAGTGTGGCCCCAGCTTGGTCAAGGGTCTTTTTTTTTTTTTTCTTCAGTTTCTGCCATTTCCTGCCGTCCTGACAACAGGCGTGAGAGTGGGCTGCACCGTCTCAGTATTTCCGGTCAACGCCTTTGTGGTGCTTGGATCCAACCAGAAAGCTTTTGACACTCTTGTCACTGTACAATTTTTTTGGCGCACGTAGAGAGCAAGCACACACACACACACACACACGGCGTTTGATGGAAGGACGGAGAGATGCTGACGACGTGTTTTGGGAATTAACTGGTTTAGTGTCCCTTGGAAAGACACGCTTTCAGGTTGAACAGAAGATGGTACAGACTGACGCTCCGTGCATTCCTTCAGCTACAGCACCTGTGCTCTCACAACATTCTGGATTCTTTATTATCCTGTAGGTCCTGTGGTGTGGTTGGGGGAATATACAGTACTGTTTTTTTTGTTATTTTTATTATTTTTATTATTATTATTATTCAGATAACCAATGACATGTCAAATACAGAACTATATTTTTCCATCTTTTGCAAAATGTCTATAATTTTATAAAAATTGAAAATTGTACTGGAATATTTCTATTTGAATAAAATAAAATCAGAATTTTTAGAAATTGTGTGTATTTTTTAGAAATTGTGTGTGCTTTTTTCTAGCAAAAGAAATGCAGTTAAAACGAACCAAGGTTTTAAATCGAACCAACAAGCAACGACGTGCTACCATGTTTATGCTTGCAAAGAGTTTAATGTATCCCCTTATACAGCCGTCTTATAATGCAAAACCAAAAGAACTGTAAAAAAATACAAATAAACTGGGGGAGAAAAAAAAAACAAAAAACTGTACGCACACTCACTCTGCAATTTATACACATATGTATGCCCCAAGCATTCACCACTTCATTTATGTTAAATATATATATATATATATTATATATATAGTCATGACTTCTGTACAGAGGAATCAGGCTACAAATCATAGTTTATTAGTTTACCAATACAGGCCACTGTGGAAATGTTTACATCGTACAGTCAAGTCTTGTGAGTAGCCGTTTAAGGCTTAAAGCAACATGTTACATGCTTTGGCTGTATCTTTCATAATATGGATTTTGAATATTGTACACATACACAGAAAATAGTACATAACTTCATGTGCTTGATGTCCTCTTCCGAGACCTAGCTTCACATTTTCTGCTGAAATAGTGGAGATCAAAGTTAGACTCTGAGTCGCAAATATTGAAGGGGGGGGGGGGGGAGGAAGAGAGCCACGCACTACAGGCACTGCAGCTACGAAAGGTGGGCCCCAGACTCACAGGCAGCACTATGAAAGAGGAAACTTTGGGGGGGGGTATGGAAGCCAGTTAGCCAAGCCAGGCCAACAAGAGTGCCGTCAAGAGCAGCAGAAAAACAACCACCTTTCTCCTAATCAGATTCTCCACAATCTTCTTTTTTTTTTTTTGGTTTGCAACACTTTTCACTCCCCTCCCCACCCCCTCCACCTCCCCCCCCCCCCCGCCGCCCCCATCACAGATTATTTTTAGGAGTGTGCGCACGCATGCTATATTGAACTGCATCTCACAAACCTACGCTCCTAGGCATAAACGTCTTCAGTCGTCTTGTGCAACAAAAAAAAAAAAAAAGGGGGGACTGTACAGAGGGGTGGCCAGCTTGGCAGGTCTGGGCCCGACCGAAGGGGGGCTGGGGGCCTGGAGGCGCGCCTCTCAAACGCGCGAGCGTGTCGCTCCAGTCCCGCGTCAGGAGGGGATGTAAACACGAATGCCCGCACGTCCTGTGTCGTTCCCACAATTCAAGAGCACTTGCGAGACAGGTCGGGCTGGATTCCGGCACGTAGAGCGGAACTTGCGGGCCCTTTTGGGGGTCGGATCCGAAGCCGCTGCCCCCTGGTGGCACGAATAAGAAGTGGCTGAGACCGTTCGAGATCGGCGGGAAAGGGAAACTAATACTGACAGATTTTTTTTTTCTTCTTTCGAATTCAGCTCGCCCAGGGAATCCTCACCCCAATAATAAAAGGAAATGAAAAGCAGAATTAGAGTGGCGGGGCGGTGAGCATGATGGGACGGCAACGGCCCGCTCTGGAAGACCCCGTACACCCCCCCCCTGCCCTCTGGGGGGGTCAGAACAGGCAAACGAAAATCGAAGGAAACGAGAAAAAAAAAGAGAAACAAAACTGCATCGATTTAAGCAGCACACAACTGTCTAAAGCACTAAACCCCTCTGTCTGTTATCCAAAGATAATCCCCCCCTCCTCGCTGTGGCTCATAGTTTTAAACAGGGTTGGGGGTGGGGGGTGGGGGGGGGAGCTCAAACGATGCACAGAAACTGCCTGCCCGAGTCCTGGCCGGGGGGGGGGGCAGAGGCGCTTTGTTTTTCGGATAACGGGGAGCTCTGTTAAACCTCAGGAGAGCTGGAGCAAAGTAAGGCAACGCGTCGCGATCCCGTCCGTGCGTTCAATTATTTACCGCGTCCACTCTCAAACCCCCCGGGGAGCGATCTGCAGAGAACAGAAGCTCTTAGGGAGGTGGGGGGGTTTGGGCGAGGGGGTGGGGGGTTTGGGCGAGGGGGGTGGGGGGTGGGTTTGCCTGAGGACCTACCGCGACAGAGGGTCAGCTTAGCACGATATACCGATTTAGCGAGGAAACGGAGCAAGGCGGCGTCTGAAAGAACGGTGGGTCCTGATTGGCTGATGAGAAGTGTTGTCATCTTACAGGAGGCATCGACACAGAGCAGTTCTCCCCTCCTTATTAAACCTCAGAGCTAAATCAGGTCCTACCTTTGTGCTTAAATAAACGGGGAACACAGGCGAGAAGAAAAAAGAAAAAAAAAAAAAAGCCACATCAGAGTGCAAATCTTTTGAAAAGGGAACAAGGTGTACACTATAACAGAGGTCTCTCCAGGTGACCGCCCCCCCAAACCCCCCCCAAACCCCCCCCGTTCCGGAACATTCCTCAGGCACCTTCACCTTAAACTCCCTCCTATTATTCCAGAGTTAAATCTATTAAACAGCCCAGTTAAGGACAGAAATCACTTTCTCCCCCCCCCCCCCCAAGCCACCAAGCCAATGTACCGTACCGGATTTCCCCAGATTTTTTGTAAACTCACCACTCAGATTTATTTTATGCGGTTTGAAGTCAGGGATCGGTAGGATTCTACATGAACTACAGTGACTAAGCGGTTTCTCTTGTTTGTTTTTTTTTTATGTGGCTGGGGGGGGGGGGGGGGTGTCGGTGGTTGAGCTCCACCCACCAGCAACAGCTACTTTCAAATCCACAAACGGCCTGTTCTTCAGAACGAATTTCTGGTGGCACCTGGAAGATGGCGAAGGGGCGCACATAACCCAGCACTGGCAGGAGAGCGAGGGCGTTAGGGTGAGGTCATGCAGCGACGTGTGTTCCGTTACCCGAGCGAGCGCCCCTTCTGGCTGGGCTGGCGCGGGACGGGGCGAGCGGGCGCGGGACTGGGGCGACTCTCCTGCCCTCCGAGGAGCGGGTTGCGCACACAGCTCGGCCCGGGGCTGCTCCAGGCCCGGGACAGCTCCAGGCCCAGTCAGCTCCAGGCCCGGGGCAGCTCCAGGCCCAGTCAGCTCCAGGCCCAGTCAGCTCCAGGCCCGGGGCAGCTCCAGGCCCAGTCAGCTCCAGGCCCAGTCAGCTCCAGGCCCAGGACAGCTCCAGGCCCAGTCAGCTCCAGGCCCAGTCAGCTCCAGGCCCGGGACAGCTCCAGGTTCAGGACAGCTCCAGGCCCAGTCAGCTCCAGGCCCGGGACAGCTCCAGGCCCGGGACAGCTCCAGGTTCAGGACAGCTCCAGGCCCAGTCAGCTCCAGGCCCGGGACAGCTCCAGGCCCGGGACAGCTCCAGGCCTGGGACAGCTCCAGGCCCGGGACAGCTCCAGGCCTGGGACAGCTCCAGGCCCAGTCAGCTCGCGCTGATCCCCGGAGGACACCATGGCACCACGGATGCTAAAGTTCTGGCTTCGTTTCCCTTTTTGTTCCACGGCAGTTTGGGTTTTTTGTTCCGAGCGACATCGTGTTTCCCTGCTCTTGTGCAAACCCCCCCGTGTGGTACCCCAGCCTCCCCACCCCACTCCCACTCCCACTCCCACCCCCAACCCAAATTACCACTCCTCTGTAGGACCCCTCAGCCCGCAGAAAGAGTCACAGGAAGCTTCCCCAGCACGCCACCACCACCACCGCACACAGCCAATCACAGTCCTCCGCCACCCCCACTGCTCTTCGCCCAACCAGGACCCCCCCAGCCAGCCCCCGACAGACGCCCTTCCATCAAGGCACATGCTCTGGGTCCGAGTCTCCCTGAGCGATCAGAGTTCCAGAGGGATGGACACCAGGACAAGGGCGGGACGGGCAGCGGCTCCCCCCAGGGGGGGAGAGGGCAAGTTCACACCTCAGCTCCGGTGGGACACCAAGTAAATCGAGTAGATATATGCGCAGATAAGACTTTTTTTTTCTTTTTTTTAATGTGTAATTCTTCCCCCAACCCCCTCCACCCCCACTTTTAAATGTTTTTTTTTTTTTTTTCCCCTTAAAGAAGCAAATTTCCTCCCTGTTCCAGTACGGCGGGGGGCTACCTGTGGGAGGGGCAGCAGACAGCTGTAGAACACTGGTTTGATGGGTGGCGGTGGGGCGGTGGGGCGGTGGGGGGGGGGGGGGGTGATTGGCAGGGAGGGGAGCGTGGCGATTGGCAGGGAGGTGCTGGCGGCGGGGCAGGGCGTGGGGGGCGCGGCGCGTGGCGGTTGGCTCCTCACTTGTCCTCGGGCCGCTCGACGAGGCCGCTGGCCGCCAGCGCGGCGCGGTAGTGCAGCAGCACGCCGCGCACGCTCTTGACGAAGCCTTTGGAGAGCGGGAAGAGCGGGAAGCCGATGTCCGGGTAGCCGCTGCGCTCCGGCAGGAAGCTGCGGTAGCTCTTTCTCCGCTTCTTTGGTCTGACCGCGGGCTGGCCGCCGCCCACGCCGCCGCCGCCGGCGGAGTCCGGCTGAGCCCTCCCGGCCTGCTCGGGCCCCGCCCCCGCCTCGGCCCCCGCCCACGCCGCCCCGTCGCAGTCCGAGTGCTGGCTCAGGTCCTGCTGCAGCGTGGTGGAGGGGCTCAGGCCCGAGTCCTCCAGCTCCTCCCCGCCCCTGGGGTCCGGCTGGCCGGGGCTGCTGTGGGCCGCCGCCTGCGCCCCCTCCTCCAGCAGGGGGAACTCGGGGGCCCGGCCCTCCCTGTGGCCCTCCCTGTGGCCCCCGGGCCCCCGCTCGGCCGCCTCGTGCAGCTCCAGCCAGGCCTCCAGGCGGTGCACCAGCCTCCACCCGCTGCCGCAGAAGTGCTCGCGGATCTCCTGCTGGAACACCTCCACCGGCGTCTGCAGCAGCTGCGTCATGGACTGCACCATCTTGATCAGCGCCATCTCGTTGTAGCAGCGGCTGTTCTCGTAGCCCTCCTGCAGGCCGCGGTCGCTGTCGAAGCCCGCCTCGTTGTAGTAGGGCTCGTTCACCAGGATCAGCCCTGGAACAGACGGCGTGGCGGCAAAGCGTGAGCAGCGGTACAGAAGAAACTATAACGGAATGATCTCCTCAACGGTGACGGTCGTACAGCACGTCGTGAACGACTACAGAAAATCAGTTCGATCAGTTACGTCTGCTGCTCAATCAAACCCAGCCCCACAGGTCAAAGGTCAGTGCGGGCTGGTGGCGAGAGTGTAGAATTACTCTGCTTTTACATTTTAGGCAATAAGCTGACACTGCTATCCAGACTGACTTACGCTGTTTATTTTATTTTGCATACAGTCCATTTATGCAGCTGGATATTTACTGAAGCAATTCAGCAGTGCCGCACCTGGGAATCAAACCTGCAAGCCCAGATCCCGTATCATTACACCACACTACTGCCCCAGTAAACCAGCAGAACTAGCAGTAGCAGTAGTGGTGCTAGCTTAGTAGTAGTAGCAGTAGTAGCAGCGGTTGTAGTAGCAGCAGTGATTGTAGAAGTAGCAGTAGTAGCAGAGGTTGCAGTAGCAGTAGTAGCAGTGGTTGTAGTTGCAGCAGTTGTAGTAGTAGCAGTGATTGCAGTTGTAGTAGTAGACATACAGTAAGTGAAGGCGTGTGTGAGAGGGGAAGGAAGGGGCCGATCACATGATCTGATCACATGGTCTCACCTTGGATGGAAATGAGCACCTGCAGCAGGCTGGACTTACTGGTCCACCTCTCTGTGCCCTGCAGACAGATCACACACACAGTCACATTACACACACACAGTCAGAACTCCGCACAGTTACAATAAACTATAATAAACACACATTACACACGAAGCAGAAAGTCACTGTGCATCAACATTCTGATCCAGTCTGAACACAGACCTAGCGGCAGAGAGCAGTGAGGAGCAGAAGCAGCGGCAGTGTGGGGGAGGAGGGGGTTGGGTCGGGCGGCCTCACCTTGCCGATCCAGGTGCCCAGCAGGCTGACGCACACCTTGCCGTTGTCGTAGAGGTTGGGGTTGAGGCGGCCGCTGCACTGGGACAGGTAGCGGAAGAGGGGGGGCACGGCGGGGTAGATGTTGGGCAGCTGGATGTCGAAGAGGAACAGGCCGTCCTCGTAGGGCGTGCGCGTCGGGCCTTTGATCATCGCCGAGAAGAGGTCCTGCGGGAAAACCCGAGGGCGGGGCGTTACCACGGCAGCCACTGGGCGTTACCACGGCAGCCATAGGGGGTTACCATGGCAGCCATAGGGGGTTACCACCATAGGATGTTACCATGGCAGCCATAGGGGGTTACCACGGCAGCCTTAGGGCGTTACCACGGCAGCCATAGGGGGTTACCACCATAGGATGTTACCACGGCAGCCATATGGGGTTACCACCGTAGGATGTTACCACGGCAGCCACAGGGGGTTACCATGGCAGCCATAGGGGGTTACCACCATAGGATGTTACCACGGCAGCCACAGGGGGTTACCACCATAGGATGTTACCACGGCAGCCACAGGGGGTTACCACCATAGGATGTTACCACGGCAGCCATAGGGGGTTACCACCATAGGATGTTACCACGGCAGCCACAGGGGGTTACCACCATAGGATGTTACCACGGCAGCCATAGGGGGTTACCATGGCAGCCATAGGGGGTTACCACGGCAGCCATAGGCGGTTAGCTATGTGTGTACAGTCATGGGGGAGCAGTCACAGGGGGGAGCAGACACGGGGGAGCAGTCACATGGGGGAGCAGTCACATGGGGGAGCAGTCACATGGGGGGAGCAGTCACGGGGGGAGCAGTCACATGGGGGCAGCAGTCACATGGGGGAGCAGTCACAGGTGGGGAGCAGTCACATGGGGGAGCAGTCACAGGTGGGGAGCAGTCACAGGGGTGGCAGAACTGCACTAGACCCCTGAGCTTTTCAGTAGAACCCAGGAGTAGTAAGTAAAATGGACCAAGCTGCCAGACACAGACTTTTAAAACCCATTTAATCCCATGGGGAACTAAAGTCTCTAAGAACTCTTTTTCCATCTGTGAATATTTTTTGGATGACTGTAGATGCTTATGTAAGAAATCTCTGGGGGAAAAAATCTTGGCATTAATGGGCCCAACGCCTGAACTTGCCATGCGATCCTCGAAGGTCTTGACCATGATGCCGTCGGGTAGGGAGGTGGCCAGCAGGGCCATCTCCTTCCTCACGGTGCTGAAGAACTTCTTGGCCTCCGCCGGCTGGAACTCCATCTTCTTGAAGGCGTGGCTATCTGTACACAGAGAGAGAGAGCAAGCGGGCGAGACAGACATCCCATCATTCCACACCGTGACCTTTCACCTTGCCCTCTCAGCGTTTCACAGGGTGTTGCCACGGCAGCCGTAGGGGGTTAGCTATGTGTGTGATTCAGCAACCCGCTCACCTGCAGCACAAAAAGGTGTCCTTAAAAAACACACACACCTTAAATCAACATCAGTGCTACTCAGGTCAGATGGCTCAGAGCAACGTACTCAAAACGCTTCAACAGAGACGTGTTCTGTACCACAGCTAGTAACCACACCCCCCCTGCCGCGTGCGGACACACGCTGGGTTGTTTGTATTCCCCGACCCCCCCCCCCCCCCACCCCGGCTCGGGCGCCTCACCCGGTGCCCACTCCAGCACGGAGAAGACCTCCCCCTTGGCGCTGGTGAAGGTGACGCCCGGCTTTCCCCCGCTCTGCTGGCACAGGACGGGCGTGTCGCTGGGCCACTCCGAGCGCACGGGCGTCTGGGGCTCCTGCGGCTTCTCCTCCTTCTCCGCCTCCCCCGCCGCCTCCATGCGCTCCTCCTCCACGATGGCCACGTTGTCCAGGGTCTTCTTCAGGTTCTCCTGCAGCTTCTTGAAGTCGTCCAGGAACCTGCGCGAGTTTGTTAACGTGAGCACGCACGCTCTTCCCTGACTGTGCGACACTGTGAAAAGTGTAAAAAGCACCGTCCTTTATATGAGCTAGACCGCAGATGACTTGGGACGGGTACGAATGAGTTCTGTTTTTTCCTGATAAGCCAAATGTCTGTTGTTTATCCGCCTGTGCCAACTGCAAGTGCCCTTGAACTGCCTCTAACACCCTTTGTTTTTCTACTATCCAAACTCAAGTGGATTTTTTCATACATTATATTCCTGTACATTACAGGCATTTAGCAGACGCTCTCATCCAGAGGAGCTTACACAACTTTTACACAGCATTTACACTGCATCCGTTTATACAGCTGGATATACAGTATACTGAAGCAATGCACCTTGGTACAACGGCTGTGTCCTACGGGGGAATCGAACCTGTGACCTTCAGGTTACAAGACCAGTTCCTTACCCATTATACTACACTGCTGCCTCATACATGCACACATTTCCCCCCCCCCCCTAGAGATGTTTTTGCACTCCCGAGTGTAGAGATCTCTCCATGCCTTACAGCCCTGAGCAGAGAGCGGTCTCCCCCCCCGCCCCCCATCGCCCCCCCCCACACAGACCTCTTCTCCTTGGTGGGCTTCTCGGGCTCCACGGTGGGGGAGGTGGGCGAGCCGGTCCACAGCTGCTCCACCGTCATGTTCTTCAGGCTCTCCAGGATCTTCAGCGCCTCCTTCAGCTCCCGGAAGCCCCGCGCGGCGCCCTCCTTCCCCGCCTTCTCCTCCGAGCCCGGCCCCGCCCCCCCGCCGGCCAGCGTCGCCGCGGCGACGGCGCCCGGCTCCGGCTCCTCGGCCGCCGCGGCGGTCAGCGCGGTCTGCTCCTCCGGGGGGCCCGTGGGCGTGGGCGCTGGCGCTGGCGCTGGCGCGGGCGCCCCCTCGCCCGCGTGCTCGTCCTCCATCACGCCGTTGTCGGTCTCCCAGCTGTCGCTCTCGTCCTCCCACTCCTCGGACGAGGCGCCGCTGCTGCTCTCCTCCACCGAGTCGTAGTCCGTCTCCTCGATCTCCGACTCCACGTTGTACAGGTGCTGGGGAGACAGAACCGGCCCGGCCCGGCCCGGCCCGGCGGCGGGGTCAGCGCCACTTCCCCAAACACTCATCAGGGCCCGTCTTTGGGCGGAGAGGCCCGGCGGAATTCATTAAGCCAAAAAAAATAAAAAATACTGAAACAACCCAGAGCCGTCAACAACACCTCAAAAAGGAAAAAAAAAAACACCCATCGCTTTTAGGAAGGTGGGAAAGGTTAGACGCATATTTTAATATTTTAACATGAATCTCAAATACAGCTGAAGAAGCTCAACCTACCGAGCAAAATAACTTATACCAGGAATTACTGGATCGTGCCATTTTAGAACTAAGTATTTCAACTTGGAGTCGCAGATATTCTATTAAAATGCTAATAAAGTCAGCGCAACAGAATTTCTAAATTGTGCTTCTGGCTCCTGCAGAAAAACTGGTGAACATGCTACAGTCATTAAAAAAGGATCGATCAGGTTAAGATGCCAAAGACACAGAGTTAGAGTACTATTCTCTTGTCACGCAAGTGAATATGAGAGCACATACAGTATGCTAATAAACTGCACTTTAGTCATACCTTCTCAACCTCAATCCACAGCTGCCACAGGCAAAGCAAACACAGGATCTTTATCTAGCGTTCATCTGCATTTATACAGAGAAGAGCCGGGGTTGTTCGGAGAGGTCTGAAGGATTACCTGCGGCAGGACGATGGTCATGGAGTTATCCGCCCACACCACCTCCACCTTGCTGCTGACGTCCACCCTGGACACCTGGCCCACCGAGGTCTGGAGGGAACAGAGAGATCAGCTGCCCGACTCCGGCACGCACGCCGACGCCTACGCTACTCACATGCCCAGCCCTTTAACGAAAGATTCACGCTGGAGAAATTTCACTCAACGCACACGATGTCAGGGAATTAGCATCGGGCGGCGCTAAGTTTGTTCGGAGCAGATCGGCGCGCAGCTCTGAAAGAGGGCGGGGCTAACCGCATCCGCCCCGCGACGTCATCCAATGACGCGCTCAGCCCTAAAAAGCGACCCGATGTTTCCCACCTTCGACACAGCAGAAGGTTTTGAAGGACGCCTTCCGCCAGAACGAACGCTGGTGTCGAAGTTAGAAGAAGGGAACTGTGATTCTGACGGCACGCTGTCCTGCTGTGGGAACAGGCCGTCTGGGCTCGGGGGGGGGGGCGGGGGGGCGTCCCTTTTCGGGAAGGGGGCGGCCGAACCCACCTCGTTCTCGCAGTCCGCCGCCGTCTGCCCGTTCTCCGAGTTCCATATCCTGATGACGATGTCGGTGGCGCGGAAGTGGAAGTCCGGGTGGTCGGCGATGTCGTAGACGCTGACGTCCTCCTCCTCACCGATGACCTAGGAACGCCCAGCGAAATCCATTTCACACTCACGGTCACGAACGTTAATGTAACACCAAATAACATCAGCGCGATGTTAGACATCAAGGAACACGTGAACATTTTCACACCCAATTAAAGTAACTGCATCGTTCTAACATAAAAGGAATTTATATTAAATATTTAAAAGGAAGTAAAAATACTTCAGGCTTTTTTTTTTTTTTAATACTAATTTTCTCATTATGAAGCAGCGACTAGAAAAAGGCTTGGTCATGATTATAAACGCATTCACCCAAGACCTAAAGGAAATGAGCAGTGGGGGTGTAAAATCACTGTGTTGTATCAACCAGCGATGAAACAGCGTTATTCTCAGGTCATGTCCACAGCAGTGACTCAGAAGGACCCCACTAGTCAGGGACCCAGCAGGAACCCGCTAGTCAGGGACCCAGCAGGAACCCGCTAGTCAGGGACCCAGCAGGAACCCGCTAGTCAGTGACCCAGCAG
>NC_049202.1:70985663-71035663 GCF_013347855.1 Anguilla anguilla | reverse complement strand
CCTCCGGGGGGGCGCCGTCCCGCCGGGGCTGCCCCGCCCCCGCCCCCGCCACCGTCGCCTCCGCCGGCCCGTTGTTGGGACGTCCCGTCCCCGCCTTCCCCGTCTCCGCGGCGACGTCCCGCCGGGGCTCCGCGCTCCTCTCGGCTGGACGGGGAGGAGAGGGTAAATGGTAAATGGACTGCATTTATATAGCGCTTTTATCCAAAGCGCTTTACAACTGATGCCTCTCATTCACCAGAGCAGTTAGGGGTTAGGCGTCTTGCTCAAGGACACTTCGACATGCCCAGGGACGGGTTTGAACCGGCAACCCTCCGACTGCCTGACAATCGCTCTCACCTCCTGAGCCATGTCGCCCCAGAGGGGGCAGACAGGCGGGCGTCACGGAGAACGCAGCAGACCGGACCGTACGACCCAGAGCGCGCTCACACAGAGCCCGTAATGCATGGGCAAGACCAGGGCGGGGAGGGGCAGGGAAGGGAGGGGAGGGGAGGGGACTGGGGTTGGGGGGGGGGGACTGGGGTTAGGGTGGGGGGGGACTGGGGTTAGGGGGGGGGGGACTGGGGTTAGGGGGGGGGACCCCGCCGCTCTGAAGGAGTGAAAGGCCGTACCCTCGGGGCTCTCTGCCTTCTCCGCCGGCTGCGTGCTGGAGGCCGACCCGTCCGCGCCGTCCGCGGCCTTCTTCAGCGCGTCCTTCTTAAACATCCGCTTCAGCTGCAGAGACGGGACGCGAGGAGGTCAGGAAGAATGGGAGAGTAATGGGACAGGTCATGGGAGAATGGGCGGGTAATGGGACAGGTCTGGGAGAATGGGAGAGTAATGGGACAGGACTGGGAGAATGGGAGAGTAATGGGACAGGTCTGGGAGAATGGGAGAGTGGGAGAGTAATGGGACAGGTCATGGGAGAATGGGAGGGTAATGGGACAGGTCATGGGAGAATGGGCGGGTAATGGGACAGGTCTGGGAGAATGGGAGAGTAATGGGACAGGACTGGGAGAATGGGAGAGTAATGGGACAGGTCTGGGAGAATGGGAGAGTGGGAGAGTAATGGGACAGGTCATGGGAGAATGGGAGGGTAATGGGACAGGTCTGGGAGAATGGGAGAGTAATGGGACAGTCATGGGAGAATGGGAGAGTAATGGGACAGGTCATGGGAGAATGGGAGAGTAATGGGACAGGTCATGGGAGAATGGGAGAGTAATGGGACAGGTCTGGGGGAATGGGAGAGTAATGGGACAGGTCTGGGAGAATGGGAGAGTAATGGGACAGGACTGGGGGAATGGGAGAGTAATGGGACAGGTCTGGGAGAATGGGAGAGTAATGGGACAGGTCTGGGAGAATGGGAGAGTAACGGGACAGGTCTGGGAGAATGGGAGAGTAATGGGACAGGTCTGGGAGAATGGGAGAGTAACGGGACAGGTCATGGGAGAATGGGAGAATGGGAGAGTAATGGGACAGGTCTGAGAGAATGGGAGAGTAATGGGACAGGTCTGGGAGAATGGGAGAGTAATGGGAGAATGGGAGAGTAAAGGGACAGGTCTGGGAGAGTGGGAGAGTAATGGGACAGGTCTGGGAGAATGGGAGAGTAACGGGACAGGTCTGGGAGAATGGGAGAGTAACGGGACAGGTCTGGGAGAATGGGAGAGTAATGGGACAGGTCTGGGAGAATGGGAGAGTAATGGGACAGGTCTGGGAGAATGGGAGAGTAACGGGACAGGTCTGGGAGAATGGGAGAGTAACGGGACAGGTCGGGTGACGCACCTTCCTGGCCACGGGGTCCTCGGGGAGCACAGGGGCCCCCTCGGGCCCCTCGCAGGTGATGCGGGTGGCGTCTCCCTTGGCGGGGAAGACGTACAGGGCCCGCTCGCCCAGCTGCCTCTGGGTGTGGTCGTAGTAGCCCAGCCGCTTGACTCTGCGCAGAGAACGGCAGCATTTGGTAAATGGGCTGCATTTATATAGCGCTTTCATCCAAAGGGCTTTACAATTGATGCCTCTCATTCACCCATTCACACACACACACACACACACACACACACTCTCACACACCAACGGTGAAAGGCTGCCAAGCAAGGTACCAATCAGCTCGTTGGGAGCAATTAGGGGTTCGGTGTCTTGCTCAGGGACACTTCGACACGCCCAGAGCGGGGGATTGAACTGGCAACCCTCCGACTGCCAGTCAACCGCTCTTACCTCCTGAGCTCTGTGGCCGATTTCAGCCACACGTCTCACTGACTGGCAAACAGACACCTCAGATCAGATCATTCCTGCAGCGACTTCAGCCGGCATTGCTAGGGGAAGGCTTAGGATGACCACCAGGTAAACAGGCTTCCCAACGCCCCAGGCCCAGGCGTACCCAGTGGAGAGAGGCCCCCCATACCTGCAAAGGTTCTCCTGCGTGATGGTGGAGGGAGGGGGGTACACGCTGTCCGTGCCCCTGGGGGAGTAGCTCTTCGTGATCCACGTCACCTTCAGCTCCACGACCTGGACCTGCGGCCCAACGACAACAACAGACACGGCGGGGTGAGGGACGCGGAGAGAGCGGCGCGGCCGGGCGCGGGGCCGCACCAATCAGGACGCTTCGCCGCGCCGCGTACGAACGCACGCCTCACCGCGCTCGGGACAGCGAGGGCTCAGCCAAAAAGGCCGCGTGCGCGTTCACTGTGACTGAGAAGCGGCGCGGGACGGGACCTGCGCCCGTGTTCGTCTACAGCGTTACCCCCCCCCCCCCCCCCCCCCCCCCCCCCCCGCGAGCGGTACCTCTTCCACCACCACCCGGAACTTGCTCTTCTTGCTGAGGACGGGCTTGACCCCGGACAGCCACTGCACGTTGGAGAACACTTTGGAAGGCCCGATCAGCACCTGGCCGGGGTAGAAGCCGTAGGCCTCGTCGAAGAAGAGACCCTGAGAAAGGAGAAAGAGAGAGGGGAAGAAAATAACAAGACCAGGTTATAACCTAGTATATGTGCTGGACCTAACACACGTGATCCAGCCGACCAATGGTGTAACTTCACAACTCGGCCGACCAATGGTGTAACTTCATCACTCACTCAGTCACTCACTCAGTCAGTCACAGACATTCACATTTGTAGGGCTGGCCCCGCTGTCGCGGCCCAGCCAAAAATAATCATTAACGGGGTGGTTAAGGGGTGCACTTCTCCTGCCTCCTCAGGGTGCCCGTGCCCACATTAGTGCCCATTTAAAATCAGCATTGGCAGAGAGGAGGGGCAGGACAGTCCAACAGTCCCTCCACAGCCCCTCTACCACTGAAGCAGGAAAGGTGCGGCTCAGGTTAGGCTAGAAGAGCGGCTTCTTCGCCATTTCACCGCACGTCTCCGCGGAGACCGTGCCGGCGAGCAGGTGACCCGAGCGGCGCAGACCGATGCGCGGTTAACGAGAAAACGCCGCCCGCTCCGAGCGGCACTCACCGAATCGCTGACATGGGGGCAGACATCGTACAGCTTGGCACCGTCCTCCACGCTCATGGAACACCTGCGGGCCCGGGGGGGGGGGGGCGGGGGGGGGGGGGGGAAGAAAGGGGAGAGGAAGGAGAGAAGACAGTGAGACAGAGGGAGAAAGAAACGGCGAGAGGAAGCGAGACAGCAGAGAGAGAGAGAAAAGCGAGAGGAGGGAGAGAAAAGGAAAGGCAGAGCTGAGCAGAGGTGAAGCAGAGGTGAAGCAGAGGTGAAGCAGAGGTGAAGCAGAGGCATGTGCGGCTCATGCGGCTGAAGATGCACCTCACTCACACAGCTGTGTGAAGGGCCTTCTCTCCCTGCCTTGCCCCACACTGAGCCACGTTCACATCCGAGGGAAAGGACAGAGCCTAGCGGACGTCTCTGTGGCTTTTTGGAGCCAGCTCTGAGTGTACATCATACATTAATTGCTCCACTGTTAGTTCTCAGCCAGCGATTGTGTGCGTGCATGCTGCAGGTGAACTGCATTTGTGTAACGTGGGCAGTTTGGTGCAGAAAAAAAAACAACGCTTCACAAATACTGCACTGGGCAAGACAACACAGTGCTCCAAGAAAATATGGTGGTTAAAAATAATCCATGGTGCCATGGTGGTTAAAAAAAATCAATTCCAAAATGTTGATTTTTTTTTTCAACCAACGGATAATAAAACAAAATCCAAGAGCATGACTCCAAAGATTTATACAAATGCATTTGGCCTGTGTATCTGGCAAAACACCAACACCTGTTGGAATTAGTTGCTAGTTCAGCCTCCTACATGCAACACGAATGCATCTCATCTCTGGGTTGATTTCTCTGCAAACCCTGAAGGACTCTCTATACAAAACAATATTTTAAACACTAAAGTGCTAACCAAAGTTTACAAACTAAAGTTTACAATCCAGCTCCCTTTTTTGAGTGTACAGAGATAACCTTTCATGGCGACTGCTTCGTTGTTGTTGTTAATGCTGACCGCTATTACGTTCATTGTGAGTTTCCCAATCATATTCATCGTCACTGTACGAATGTGAATTTGACGTTCGCTCGTGGTTCTGTTAGACTACCATGCCTTTTCAAGATCTGAACTGAATTTCATCTGCATTTTACTAAACGAGGAGCCTTTGGTTTTCTTTCCAAAGACGCATCCTCTGTTTCACCCAGACATCCGAGCCGTCACTCTCACACAGCGCGTCAGGTTTCCACACAGAGCGCAGAGATTGTGTCAGTCGGATTTAATTACTATTGTATTGATACAGGATTGATGACAGAGTGCTCAGGATGTGCAGTGGGTCTACCACTCACTGCCAGTTAAACAACTGCTCACATAACAGAACGGCATCTATCTGTGTGCAGTAACTCGTTTCCCTTTATATTTTTCCATATTCGTTGTCTCTCGCGTGTTATGTTCAGTATATTTCGCCTTTTTCTTTCACTTATATCACACTGGTATTAGTCATTATAGCTATGCAACCAAAATGTGTGTGTGTGTGTGTGTGTGTGTGTGTGTGTGTGTGTCACCAGGCCAGAGAGATATTATAGCAGCATGTACAGAAATCCCATTAAACACAGAAACCCCGTCAGTCATATGCAGGGTTTCCCCCCTGGAAAGCAGTGGAGGGGGAAGTGCCCCAGAGGGCAGGAAGTGTAGACGCAGGACAGTGAGTCGTGGTAATCACATGACATAACCTGCACCTGTCCTGGGGAAACCATGACTACACAATGCCAGTTTAGTCAAATGGCAGACATTTATCGAATGGCTCAACATACGGTAAGATGATGGAGTTCTGCACAGGGCAGTAAATTAGCTATCTTTTTTGGCAGTGGCCTATGAGTGGAGGCTGTTACAGCAGCAAAGGGGGGGGGGGGGCGGTTTCAGAATGAGATGTTCCAACAAGAACATACGGGTGTGATGTTCAGGTGTCAACATACCTGTGGAAATATAGTGTCTACCGATCCATTTATCTGAAAACCCTATCTGGCTGAAAATTCTTCCGTTTAAAAAAACGAACCCACAGTTTATACTATATCGTTGCACCTAGTTACGTTCGTGCCATCAGTAGGCTACCCCAGCACACAGAAACAAGGCTCTGTGGCCATCTCAGGTAGAAATCAAGTATTACACAAACTCTGCTGGCCACTCTCTGCAAGTGCTACACCTCTGTACTTGATGAAATGCTCCTATATTTCTGAGTATTTTGCAATTATATGTGTTCTTCAATTAACAAAAAAAAATAACAAACCTTTTAGGCTAAAAACAACAATCATTGTTATGATAGTGATCTTAAGATTTTTTTTTATTTCAAATGACAAAAATAACTAACTTCATTTCAAAAAGTAGCTCTGCTGAAATAATGTTGTTGTTTTTTTTAAGGAGAGGCGATATTTTCAATCTAATAGGACAAAAAGGGACAAGATTTTAGCCGACAGACTTGCATGAAAGTTGCAGGAGTTAAGAGTTAAGAGTGCTAAAGCATCACTCTTCGTGGGGCACTCTACAGAATGATACTGACAACCCGAAATAAATCTCCCACAATGCAGGCGATTGACCTTCTCAGAAGAGAAATCGCATTGAGCTTTGCGTCCTGCAGATTTAACATTCATTATGATAAAACTCAGCTGAACAAAATAACATGGCACACAGGTCCAAAAGGAACATTTTTTTTTTATATTTTATGTTTTTTTTAATATATTATCGCATGTTACAGCCCTGCTGAGTCTGAGGCTTCATTGATTTGTCTCTGAGGACAGAGGGGCTTGTGAATGCAGTGGAGAGGCAGTGTTGCCACTATTAACACTTGGGGGGTAAACCATGATATGACTTCCTAACGGTCACACGGTAAGAATTCACAAAGAGTCTGTCACTGGTGCTCGTTCAACCGTGTAGGTACACCATGACCTAGATGTGCACGTTATCACCTCTGCCAACAGAGCTGAAGGTGGTCATGCTTTCACCCCATTCCTACAGTGCGTCAGTTTGTCTGTCTGTCCGTCTGACTGTCTGTCAGGGCAGGACATCTCCAAAAGTCAGGAACAGATGCGCATGAAACGTTGTAGAAAGCCTGGTCACGGGGCGAGGCAGAACCGGTTAACGTTTCACACCGATCGGCCAAAGGCGGCGCCGGATATTCTGGCGAATATCTGACACGTGGTATGCCCTCACACCCGAGTGCCAGCATCTAGTCGCAAATCTGTCTCGGCTAAAGACTGAGCAACCGGTGCTGATCGTTTAAGGAAAGAAGCAACCGAGGCAAGTACTCTTACCTGGCTCCATTGGACAGCTTCAGGATTATGTGATTGGTCAGGTCGTACACCTTTCCCAGCCAGAAGTCGTAGGCAATGTAATCTCCATACATAAAGGACTAAACAAAAAACAAAAAACAAAGAGGTAATTATGAAACACAAGTCATATGTCAGAATGCCCTATACAGGTCTGACCAGACCTGGGTCAAGTATGTATTTGTTTTGGATTCAAATACTTTTCTGTGCTCTATTGATCTTCCCTGGGAGTAATTGAGACTGCAGTTATGACCAGAAGGCGGGGTTTGCGCTTTTTTGAGAGTATTTCATTGGTTCCAAATACGCCAGACAAGATCAGCAAAGCGTACAAAAGTATCAGTATCCAAAACAAATAGGTTTTTGACCCAGGTCTGGGTCTGACAGAGGACACGCAGATTTCCATGTCTCAGAATCAACCAGCAACCAGTTTTGAGATGCGTGCAAATGTAACAATTCCACAACACCAAAATGAATCTGTTTTCATAGGTGTTCCAGTCATCAGGGAAAACAATAATTTGGCCCGAAAGGAACAGCCTACACAGGCCCAAGCCCCCTCGTCTCTCTGGACCACCACGTCAGAAGAAGACTCAGTGAGTCAGCGATACAGAGCAGCGCGGAGCCTGCAGCTAAACGTTCGGGCGGGTTTACTCAGAGTCCTTTACCGCCCATCGCTAAATCCAGAAAACGATCGCCACCAAAGTTTTTCACACAAATATTCTACGTGAGTGGAGTCCTGCGCGATGTCTCACGTCTTACCCAGATGTGCTGCAGGTCTCTGCTGTTGACAGGGTACAGGACACAGTTGGTCCCCACCAGTTTGACGGCGCACTCGATGTTGATGTCAATCACTGTGCCACACTGGTTGTCCTGTAAAAAAAATGTTTTAAAAAATAAACATTTAAAGGTTAACAGAGGTTAAGGCCTTTCTCCACATGCCTACACACATCTACTAATTCTCACGCCCACTCTCACGGTGTTATTTCATTTCCCTGCACTCCTGATGCATCGACAACAGTCATGATTTTTGGACAACGACTGCAGCGAGCTTGCCCTGGCAAGCGCACCGCAACTCATTTTTACTTCCATGAAGATCTACAGCGAGCAGTACAAGTCAGAGGAATGTGCAGCGGTCACCGTCCACAAATTCCAACCGCAGTCGATGATCGGAAGCACGTGCGAATAAACAACGCGATGAAGCTACGGAGGAAGTGCAAAGTGGGGGAACGGATCTCGCGGATCGAGGTCATAGAGCCACGCCCCGCGGCGAATTAAGATTCAGGAGAAAAGCTTACATTTGCATTCATCCGACGGACAATGTCACGAGGCACGATCGACCGATCTTCAAGCTTCAGCTGAAAGAGAGATAGAAAAAATAAATAAATAAATAAATGCATAAATATTGGGGGAAAGCAAGAGAAACATTCTTAAGTCATCATCAAAATGCCCTCTGTCTTCCTCCTTTAGATGGCAGGTCAGTTGAGTCCTGTGGAAATGAATGCTTCCCAATATGGGGGAAAGCAAGAGAAACATTCTTAAGTCATCAACAAATTGACCTCTCTCTTCCTCGTTTAGATGGCAGGTCAGCCGAGTCCTGTGGAAATATTGCTTCCCTCAGGAGGCTGAGAAGCTTGCATGTCAAAATTGGGGCAGGTGTGAGGGCAAGAACAAAAATTAATTTTGGAGAGCTACAGATACAACTTAAATTGGGCGAATCAAGGAATTACTTTCTCCAGCCACGCATGGGCTTACTAAACTGAGGGAATGTGGCCTTTATGGAAAAACGGACCTAATCTAGGCAAATCTGAATTAGCCTAGTTATTACCAGACATTATGGAGCTATGAACCTTTCCATCCACGCACTACAAACGCATACAGTGGACATGCAACACCAGGGCGCACGCCGCTGTAGACAACTGCGGGAAGGGCAAAAAACCGGGCTGGCTTCTGCCAAATACGCGGCCAGTCGTAGTCCGAGAGCAAAAACAACGGTACACCTTTTCTGCCTACAAGTGGAAAGGCAACAACCAACGCGCTCAAAAAAACGTGACCAGCCAGGGCATCTAGCCTACCTAGCAACGCGTTTAAATTTTGCGTGCCCAAAAACGGCTGAAATTATCTCCAACTCCCACTTCAACTGCTTCTAAAATAGCAACCGAAAAAATGCTCTACGGACAGTGAATTCAATGTACAGTAAAAAGAAAATGGTAGGCTGACAACAGTAAATTAATTTCCAAATGCTATACACTAAAAAAGTGTTATTTTCCGAGCAGTAAGTTAACCTGGCACTGGAGTCTGTTAGCTCTATATCTACCAGCAGCATATAGTTACCAGTGAAAGCGGCAAGCAATTTAAACAGTAGCTAAACGATCGTTGGACGTTACGGCCACGAAAATCCGGAACGCTACCTTGACTTTTCATTAATAACCCACGCCAGCTTCTGCAGCAGATTGACATCACCTTATGACATCACTGACATGTCTTATGACACGGCCCTGGGTGTTACAAAATGGTTTAAGACAAGGGTGCACAACTCCGGTCCTGGAGGGCCGGTCCACGTGCTGGTTTTTGTTCCAACCGGTCACCTCAGTTTTAGTTCTCTGACAGCTCTATAAACCACGCTGAGTCAGTCACTCCTGTACTTGAGCACAGTGAAGTCTTTAGGACACGCTCGCAGTCTGCGGCTGTAGCTGGTGCTTGTGCAAATTTCAGATCGAGATACGACCGGGCTAATTAAATAATTAAGAGCTGGAGTTGGCGCAAAATCCTGAAACGGATCGGCCCTTGTTGTGGATCAGCCCTGGTTTAAGAGTTCACGTCTTCTCCCAAACAGGGGACTTAAATAAGTAGCTATAAACAGGCGTGGCGGGGTCTTCTCATTATTGTAGCGAGGCAAGCGCCCGCCCCCTTCGCCTCAATAATCCTGCAGCGGGGTCAACGTCGCTCGCCCACCGCACTCAACACGGCTCCTGCCGCAGCTCAGCGAAGTGTAGCCGGGCTCCAGGCAGCCTGAGCCCGCCAACTGTCCCCCGAGGTGTCTCCCGCTCTCCCGCTCTCCCTCTCTCCCTCTCTCCCTCTCTCCCTCTCTCCCTCTCTCCCTCTCTCTCTCTCTCTCTCTCTCTCTCCCAGCGTGCAACCAGACAAAGACCGCGCCGCGAACCCGCGGACGCGTCCCTCCGCTCAGCCGCAGACGTCAGCGGGCTTCGGCTTGTCGCGATTCCGCAGGTACGATGTTCTCATTAACGGGGGTATCGATTTTTAAACTCGACTTCCGAGTGCCCTTCTCTCTCTCTCTCTCTCTCTCTCTCTCTCTCGAGGGCTGGAAGGCGGTGGCGGGCTGGCTTCTCGTGTGCCGAAGACCGAGGAGGCCGGTAAAAAGGAGGATGCAACGCAGTCTTACGAGGACAGGAGAGAAGGGAAGGAGATGGTAAATGGACTGCATTTATATAGCGCTTTTATCCAAAGCGCTTTACAATTGATGCCTCGCATTCACCAGAGCAGTTAGGGGTTAGGCGTCTTGCTCAGGGACACTTCGACACGCCCAGAAAGGGGATCGAACCGGCAACCCTCCGACTGCCGGACAACCGCTCTTACCTCCTGAGCTATGTCGCCCCAGACAGGGCACTATGGTCCATCGGTGACAGACATACGTAAAGACGTCTCGACACAAGAAATGCGAGGGGGGAAAAGCAATTGCCGTCACGAACGGGTGACTTTATTTATGTCACGACCAGGAATTTCACCGTTTCCAGGGCTACGCTCTCCACGCACAACCGTTTCTGCCAAATGCAATAGAGGCCTAAATGTGTTCAATTTTGACAGGCAATAAAATCTTTTTTCTTTTTCGGTGCTGAAATGCAGTGAAGTGCTCTTTTTTTTTTTTTTTTTTTTTTTTTTAACCCTCCGGCGAAACGATGCGATCTGGCTCCGTTAACGCAAACGCATCCTCCGTGGACAGAAGATTGCTCGGGCCACGGTGAGGCTGGGGGAGGACGGGCTGGCGACTGCAGGGCAGCGGTCTGGTGGACCCGGATCGGGAGACGGGCAGCACTTCGCACACGATCAGTGTGAGTGAAACACACGGGCGCACAGTCTGGCTGATGTTAAGAGGAAGGTTACGCGTAAAACGAACTGCGTGAACAGGCCTTCTATCAAACCAGCCAATCACGAGCTGTCTCGTGGTGCGGACTGTAGAGCACGGCCCACGTGCTCGTTACGAGCCGCGACGTCGGCGGTTTGAGTCCCGACCGCACGACCGCCTTTGTCTTCCTGTCTCTCTACGCTGTTCTGTCCAATAAAGCTGAAAAAGCCCAAAAAAATATTTAAAAAAACAAAAACAGCCAATTATTGGGGAAGGTGTAACTGCACGGCTATTTTAGGAGGTCGCAGAACCAGGCGTCAGATCGGCTGCGAGACATGAGAACAGTCGCAGCCAATCGGCTGCCGTCGCTGTAGCACAGCCGCAGAGGAGAAGCTGGAGGACGCGTTCAAAATGGCTTCTCATCAGGCCTGGGTCAAATACATATTTTAAATACTTTTTTTTTTTTTTTTTTTAGAAATTCTTTGAAATACAGCATAAGTATTTACATACATACCTGTATGTATTTGACCGAGGTCTGCTTCTCATATATATATTTATTATTTTTCGAGCCATGCATAATGCCCTTCTTCCTCACTTAAAAGAACCCAAAATTATCCTGCAGTTCTTCAGCTTCGGCTCGGTGCTCTAGAGGGGTGTGAGAACACCCTTTCTATGTCACATGATTAAGAAGCCTGCAGTAGTGTGTCCTGCAGTCACGGAAAACACAGGTTTAATGTCTGCTTGCTAGACACAGCACACACTGTCACTGGAAAAAAAGTATTCATAAGCAGCCTGAGGATCAGTTATTTGCCATTTAGGAACCTCAAGACATTTCTCTCCCTTTAGGGTGCACGCAATGTACTGTGGTACAGTGAGGTTCTATAACTTTTGAGCAAGCGCTCCCATTTTAAACTTTGAGTGCCTGTCCCTTCGGTCCCTGCTGGCTGTCCCTCACAGGGGTTTCTACTGAACCTGCTCAGCTGGGCCTCATTGCAGATACGCTGTGAAATGCTCATTTTATTCCATGACCTGATGCCATTTACTCAACGCCGCCCAAAATTCCGGTGCCCCCCAACTTAACGAACACCACCCTGCCCACATCTGCCGCCACCTGCTGTTCCCCATCACCGCCACCCGGCCCCACCCATCATCTGAGCCACATCACATATCATATCTTGTGCATAAACTGGCTGACATGCTGGTCACCAGTCGGCACCCTGAGCCGACCAGAGGAGGATGGGTTTCCTCCTTGAGCCTGGTTCCTTCCAAGGTTTCTCCCCATCTGCCACAGGGAGTTTTTCCTTGCCACTGTTGCCTTAGGCTTGCTCCTGTGGGGGTTTAGGCTAGGGCTGTCTGTAAAGCGTATTGTGACAACTGTTGTTAAATACGCTATATAAATAAAATAAGATTTGATTTGAAGGCCCATCCCACATTTACCGGTGTCTTAAAGGCAGGTTTTCTTGGTTCGGAAAGTAGACTTGACTCGTTTCTCAGATTAGAACCTCCTGTTCCACAGAGGGGGTGGGGGGGGGGGGGGTGAATTCTCCTCACATCTCTTCAGACACCTGTTATCTGCATTTGGTCGGCTAAGGTTCATAACTGGCCTCTTTCATTTCCCTCAGCACAAAAACATGCACACTGCGCGTTTTTACTGACGGACGAGTAATTGAGTCGAGCGTTAATTGCTTAATTTGCGGCGGGCTTCGTTAACACCGCCATTACAGAATCTGCCGCACTCACACAAATTACCACGTTCCCGCCGTGGCTGGATGAAGAGGGGCGTCATGACAACAATCTGCTCATAAGGGGGGGGTGTCTGGTGGCGCAGTCTGTAGAGCGCTGTCCACATGCTCGTTGCGAGCCGCGACGTCGGCGGTTCGAGTCCGACCGCGTGACCTCTGTCGCACGCCTCCCTCCCTCTCTCTTCCCCCGTTCTTCCTGTCTCTCTACGCTGTCCTGTCCAATAATAGCCCATAAATTATTATTTTTTAAAATAATACTCCGCTCATAGGGCAGTAGAATGCCACAAGCCCATAACCACACTTAGGGCAGACGTTTAAAGGCAAACCTGGGGATATCTGAGCTAGACTACAGCACTAAGGCTTCCAGAGGGGATGGGCAAGAGGGCATTTTGGGTATCTTTAGACTTATTCATACTGAAAGGCAACGACATTAACCTCAAAAGGAAGAAATGTGTCAGAAATAAAATATACATGATGGGGGACCTGGATGAAGAGTATGCTTTTAAAAGGTTACTGGTACAGAGTTCACATCCCCTTGCCTGTCAGCACCTTTGATCTCAGTTTCCAGCACAGAAGAGGCCATCCTCCCACACTCTCTGTGTTAAGCAAGTCGCTTTTCTGACTGCCAGTAAAAGCCATTCTGAGATGAGGCGACTCACTGTGAAACCACACCTATTCCACAATGGCCTTTCAGGACCATGTTGAAAATAGGCCAATACAATTATTTGAGGTAGGACTGTTCTCTGTGGCAAGAAGTTTTTTTTTCCCCCATTGTGTAAAAAATAACAGCAGTATTTAGCTTTAAAAGTGAACCAAAATCCATAAGAGCCTCTACCCTCAATAAGTGATTTGCACTTAATGATGTCTAGCGTGGTACTGAATAATTAAACACCCACAGACTCTGACATGCCCACACCCTACAGGACCTGTCCATCCTTTCCACGTTTAAATATGCGCTTCCCTGCAATGGCAGTAATGCCTCTGACACTGTACATCTCGAAACAAAATCAGCACATCTCACCGAATATCTCATATTTGCCCCATGACCTCATCTGTGACCCACCTGATCAAGGAAGTGCATGAGACAACGTACAACGCCACACAAGCGCATGCCAAGAGCAGTGGGTAACGGTGGGATTTGCGGTGGCTCTGGTCAGTTTGGGACGTCCTGCCACCTATCCCCACCCCCGCCCCCGTCCCCACCAGGGACCGGTCAGCAGCCGCGCGGGTCAGGAAGCGAATGGCGTGAAACGAGGGGGGGGGCGGGGGGTGAGTGTGAGGTCACATAACGAAGAAGCAGGAAATGGCCAACCTGAGAAACCGCAGCGAGAAGAGCAGGCCACGCTCAGTGAGGACGCCGTTATAGTGCGTCTGTTTTATAGTGCGTCTGTTTTATAGTGCGTCTGTTTTATAGTGCGTCTGTTTTGGGACGCTCCCGCGGCCTCTCTTTATGACCCCGCCCCCTGAGAAGCGGGACAGGTGGGTGGGGTGGGGGGGGGGGGAACGCGGTAGATTGAAGACGAAGAGCGGGGCGAACGGCTCTGGGAGCTGAAGGCCGAACAGGAGGGCGTGAATAACGCAGGCCGGGGAGAGCCGTGCGCTGCTCTGCCCCTCTGAGCCGCTAGCAGCTTAGCGACGAGCACAACACGGGCCTCATGACAACCACCCCGCGGGCCGGAGGAACTGAGTCACGGGCACGCCCAGGGACCGCCGAAACACCCCACGGCCCTGCCTGCACACCAGCCCCGGCCCCGACACTGCGCACTGCTGAACACCACTCCCAATACTGCCTCAATACAGCACAATACTGAACACCACTCCCAATACTGCCTCAACACACCACACCTGCTACTGCCTCAACACAGCACACTACTGAACACCACTCCCAATACTGCCTCAACACACCACGCCAGCCCCGGCCCTGACTCAGCACACTGCTGAACACCACTCCCAATACTGCCTCAACACAGCACACTGCTGAACACCACACCCAATCCTGCCTCAACACAGCACACTACTGAACACCACTCCCAATACTGCCTCAACACACCACGCCAGCCCCGGCCCTGACTCAGCACACTGCTGAACACCACTCCCAATACTGCCTCAACACACCACTCCCAATACTGCCTCAACACAGCACACTACTGAACACCACTCCCAATACTGCTTCAACACAGCACACTACTGAACACCACTCCCAATACTGCCTCAACACCCCACGGCCCTGCCTGCACACCAACCCCGGCCCTGACACAGCACACTACTGAACACCACTCCCAATACTGTTTCAACACAGCACACCCAATACTGCCTCAACACAGCACACTACTGAACACCACACCCAATACTGCCTCAACACAGCACACCCAATACTGCCTCAACACCCCACGGCCCTGCCTGCACACCAGCCCCGACCCTGACACAACACACTGCTGAACACCACTCCCAATACTGCCTCAACACAGCACACTACTGAACACCACTCCCAATACTGCCTCAACACAGCACACTACTGAACACCACTACCAATACTGCCTCAACACCCCACGGCCCTGCCTGCACACCAGCCCCGGCCCTGACACAGCACACTACTGAACACCACTCCCAATACTGCTTCAACACACCACGCCAGCCCCGGCCCTGACACAGCACACTACTGAACACCACTCCCAATACTGCCTCAACACAGCACACCCAATACTGCCTCAACACAGCACACTACTGAACACCACTCCCAATACTGCCTCAACACAGCACACCCAATACTGCCTCAACACCCCACGGCCCTGCCTGCACACCAGCCCCGACCCCAACACAGCACACTATTGAACACCACACCCAATACTGCCTCAACACACCACACCCAATACTGCCTCAACTCATCACACCCAATACTGCCTCAACACACCACACCCACTACTGCCTCAACACAGCACACTACTGAACACCACTCCCACTACTGCCTCAACACAGCACACTACTGAACACCACACCCACTTCTGCCTCAACACACCACACCAGGTCCTACCCTGACACAGCACACTACTGAACACCACACCCACTTCTGCCTCAACACTCCCTGCCTGCTATCGCCTGAACACACCATGCCCGCTCCTGCCTCCACAGACAGCTCCCTGTCTTCAGCGCTGGACCGGGTCCATCGTGACTCACAGTGACGCAGTTCTCGGCGTGTTCTGAGGCCGATGCAGTCGGTATGCAGTCACCGTGCTCCAGGGACCAGGGCTGGGACTCTGCTCATTAAGGAGCAGCCTGCTCCGGCAAAGAGGCTCTCCAGCCCAAACACATTTAACAAGGCCACAGCTGGAAATATAATACCAATCTGCAGCCCTGGCCCACGGAGCAGTGTGAGGAACAGCCCCTTCTCAACTTCTAATCCATATCAGAGCTCACGGTCCTGCCAGGCCACTCCTCTCGAACATGCACTGCAAGGAGAGCTCCTGTCCATCACGTCTACTCTCTCTCTCTCTCTCTCTCTCTCTCTCTCGCCCCAGTGCAGCTGGAACGAGCTCCCCCACTGTAATCAGGACCGCACAGCCGCTGCCCATCTTCTGCCACAGACTGAAGGAGGAGCCATTTAATCTGCGCCTTGGCTCCCCCGACGCTGAACATTTCACATCAGTATACCGGCCAAGCAAGAACCAAATCTAAACCTGTATCCCCTAAACCAGGGATCAGCAACTCACGGTCCTCGAGGGCTGAGAACTGCTGGTTTTCCCACCCTCCCTTTGCCTGGGAGTCAGGTGTGAAGAGAGTCTGGCCAATCAGTAGCACTAATTACCCGGGAGAAAAGAAAACCAGGGCTGGATTTGGATTCGAGGGCCAGAGTTGATGATCCCTGCCCTAAACCTTAAATAAATTTTTTTTAAAAAACCTTGCTTCATACTCATACTGCATTCTCAATTTCTTACGATAGCATAAAATAACTTCATGCTGCAGGATGGTGTATTAACTGTTACCATGGTTTGTCCCTGTTGACCTGGCTTCAGCACTGTTAGCTGTATAAACCCGTATCCATACGCATATGCAAGTTGCTCTGGGTAGGACCACCACCTAATTGTTTAAATGTAAATATTATTATAATCACAGGGTGCTTTCTTCACAGGGGTACGTGACTGTGGTGTCACTTTGTCTAGCAAACAAAATGGCAGTGACTGTAAGAGTCCGCCACTCTCTGATCGTCTTCCAGACGGATCGTTATTCATCAGAATGCGCTGCAGCTTTCTGACAGCCAGTCTTGATAGGACGGGAGAGTGAATGAGAGAGAGGACTGCCATGACAGTTCTGGCTTCTGGAAACACGATCCACTCACAGTCGCCGACTCTGATCGAGGCAGACTCCTCCAATCAGCTCGCTCGCTCCCCCGCTCCCTCCTTCCCAGAAACGGCGGTGAGCCGCTGGCGCCACACGCTGCCCAGAAGCTCTCCTCTTCAAGCGGAGACAACAGCAGGAGGTCCCGGTACCCAGGGAGGACCAATTAGCACCTTCTAATGAACTCGTCTCCAGCTGCCGTGGCAGCAATGCGGGGCCAGAAAAAAACAAAAAAACAATGGAGGACCTCTGACCAATCAGAATCCAGAATTGGAAGAGACCTTCAAAAAAATGTGAACTGCAAGGTGGTGGTGAACCCATTATCAGAGAACGTGATGATAAAGGCCTTTGCAGGCCAAAAAAAATAACGTATGAACTGGGACACCAAGCAGCGATGCTGCAGTTAAAAAAGCCACCATTTTAATGCTCTGAATCTAGAATTACATTAGCAGTCTTGATTTTAAAAGTTTTATGTCATCTACTGTGTACATCTCAGCTGCAGCGGACTGAAATGTGGCATATTATAGGCAGCAAAGAGTCAGAGGGGAAAAAATGACATTATTCTTTTAGAAATGTAACAATGGCCCACATTTCTCCAGGGAATTATGACATCAATCATTCATGGCATGCATAAGGTACTTCTCGAAAAGAATACACATTAATATTCCCTGCTGGGAAATTTAAGTGACACTCATGTGTGTGTGCATTTTTTCTATAGCCTAAATATCAAAAATGAACCAAGACAGGTGTCAACCATAGGACGGATATCATATTGTATTACTAGGAATCAATGCCAGAGGGTGACTGTTCTGAAAGATTTCGGTTGATTTTAAGAAGCGAAATGAAAGCTGCTCACAATGAAATGCAAAAAATAAAAAGTGTTTTTAACCTAACTAAATGCACATACACAAGTAATCCATTCACATCACACCCCAGATTTGAGACTGCTCAGTTTAAGTGTCATTTTTGTGGCATTCCGACACACCTACAGGTAGCAGAAGCGCTATGTTTAGGTGTCCTACACAGGCAGTAGCACAGAGCCACACCCCACCCTGGTCTCAGTCCCGCCCTGCAGACAGAGCGGGGGGGGGGGGGGGGGTCTGCGGTCGCTCTCATCCCAAAGCGTCCCCACACTCACTCACAGAGGACACGGGGATGAGGACTCATTTCCCAAAACAGAGCCACTCTGGGCCACGCTCATCCTCCCGGGAGAGGACCCGCCCCATGAGCTGTCCCCCACCCCCCCCCCTTCACCTTGAGAGAGCTGATGCCGTCAGGAGCCCCCGCCACCCCCCGAAACCCCTCCTCGCCGCCGCCACCCCCCCCCCCCCACGCAGCTTCTATTAATAGCCCGGGCTCTCGCCTGGAAGAACTCAGGACTGGGGGGGGAAGAAAGCCGCTCCTACAGCCATCCGCTTGACTCCGTTACGCCTTTCTGAAAATGAGTCTAGTCGGCAATCGTCCGGGGCGACGCCCAAAGGGAAAGCAACGGACAGGCGGAGCAATAGCGAAAAGCCCCCCCCCCCTCAGTGACCCCCCACGCATTCGCTCTCTACGGCATGTCTCATTGCCCTTTCCACAGTACGCCCCAGAATTCGACTGTGTCTGAGCACGTCCCGCAGCCTTGTCCTCCCTCCGACCCCCCTCCCTCTCACGCTCCTCAGGGAGCCCTAACGGGTCCTGCGCTCCCGTACGTGGGGCCCGGGAGAAGCTGCCACGCCCCCCCCCCCCCCCCAGGACGGGACGGACGCCGCGCCTCCCAGCGTCTCTCACAAGGCTCGAGGTTCGAGGGCTCTGTCTGTCTGTCTGTCTGGACTGCAGCACTGCAGCCTGGAGCTGCCAGGAGCTCCGACGAGGGAGAACAACTCAATCAATAAGTGTGCTCCCACTGTAATGTTTTACACAGCCCCCGCCCAGCTCAGGGGGGGGGGGGGGGGGTTCGG
Source organism: Anguilla anguilla (assembly GCF_013347855.1). Lineage (NCBI taxonomy): Eukaryota > Metazoa > Chordata > Actinopteri > Anguilliformes > Anguillidae > Anguilla > Anguilla anguilla. Next base: position 71,016,848 of record NC_049202.1, on the reverse strand, counting down.
AGACAAAACCATTTCAGCTGAAGAAAGCCTGCACACCCATAGAGAGGACTCCAGTGGGGGGGGGGGGTGGGAGACAGAACCATTTCGGCTGAAGAAAGCCTGCACACCCATAGGGAGGACTCCAGTGGGGTGGGGGGGGTGTGAGGTCATTTCAGCTGGAGGGGCGGGCTGCACACCCATAGAGAGGACTCCAGTGAGGGGGCGGGGGGGTGTGAGGTCATTTCAGCTGGAGGGGCGGGCTGCACACCCACAGGGGAGGACTCCAGTGGGGGGGGGGGGTGTGGGGTCATTTCAGCTGGAGGGGCGGGCTGCACACCCACAGGGGAGGACTCCAGTGAGGGGGCGGGGGGGGTGTGGGGTCATTTCGGCTGGAGGGGCGGGCTGCACACCCACAGGGGAGGACTCCAGTGAGGGGGCGGGGGGGGTGTGGGGTCATTTCGGCTGGAGGGGCGGGCTGCACACCCACAGGGGAGGACTCCAGTGAGGGGGCGGGGGGGGTGTGGGGTCATTTCGGCTGGAGGGGCGGGCTGCACACCCACAGGGGAGGACTCCAGCGTTGGTATTAGGCGTGCGGAGGCCGCTCGGCGATGGGGCCAGGCCCGTTCCCTCCCAGCCCCGCGAGGGGGCGGAGCGGGGAAGTCAATATGAGCGAGCGAGGGGAACACGCACGCCTCTCTCCAGCGGCACGTCTCCTCACTCACTGCCACCGCGCCCCCCCCCCGCCCCCCCGTAGGGGCTGAGAAATGCTAATGTTCTGCCGCGTCGGCGCTATTGGTTCATTCCGGCTTTTTTTTTTTTTTTTTTCTTGATGAGCAACAGGAGGAAGGTGATAAAGGTTAACGACCCATGACCCCCCCCCCCCCCCCCCCCCCCCCCCCCCCCCAGTCAATAGACACAAATGCACATCAGGAAATGACCACAGTGAGGTCATTAATGGAGTACAACTGTGTGAATTACCAGCCGTGTGTGTGAATTATTTGACCACTGCGCTGGAGTAGGGTATCTGGAATTCTGCAGAGATCCCACTGTACCTCTCTCTCAGAAACACACACACACACACACACACACACAGGCTCTCGCTCCCTCTCTGTGGCTAAAAACAACAAAGGCACTGTTCACAGCTCTCAGACAGCCAACTGTAACCTGAGTAAAAATAAAACAAAGACAAAACAGAAACAGAAGCTCAATTCCCTGAAGCCAGACAGAGACACGGGCAAACAATGACGAACTTCAGGAACTTTTTTTCCCATTTTTTGTCCTTATTTTTTTAACCCCCCCCCGGCATTCTCGTTTTTGCTTCCAGAAATCACCAGCTAACAATGTATGGCAGCCAGCACAACAGCATGGCTACAATTCAGCAGTGAGCTCTATTGGAGGCTACTGGACCAGAGTGGGGGGGAAGGGGGACCGTTGGAGGGGGTGGGGGGGGGGGGGGGGTTGGGGTCATTCTAGCTATTCCAGTATAATCCCCCTGTTACAGGTGCACTGTGGGCTGACATTAGCCATGTGACCTGGCACCTGCAGCTCCAAAACTAAAAGACTACAGGGGTTATGGGACGGTGGCGATGGATGTGAGGTGGCGACGGATGTGAGCCCTTTGGTGACTCAGCACTCTAAGACTACGCAAAACAAGATACCGACACCCAGCACAAGATACTCAATACCAAAAAAAAAAAACCCCATGAAACCAGATATAAAACTGTATAAACCAGACTGCTGCCCTGTGCCTCAACACATCCAAACGAGCAGCAAAGCATTCCACACAAACTGGATTTGATTTCCCTGCACAGGCTGCGGTGATGAGTCACCCTCTGTGTGGAGTAGGTGTGCGCAGTCCTGAGGAAGGAGAGGGGAGTGGTGAGGAAGGAGAGGGGAGTGGGGAGAGGGGAGAGGAGAGTGGGGAGAGGGGAGAGGGGAGAGGGGAGAGGGGAGAGGGGAGAGGAGAGAGGGGAGTGGGGAGTGGGGAGTGGGGAGTGGGGAGAGGGGAGTGGGGAGTGGGGAGTGGGGAGTGGGGAGTGGGGAGTGGGGAGAGTGGAGAGTGGAGAGTGGAGAGTGGGGAGAGTGGAGAGTGGGGAGGGGAGAGGGGAGAGTGGTGAGTGGTGAGTGGTGAGTGGGGAGTGGTGAGTGGTGAGTGGTGAGTGGTGAGTGGTGAGTGGGGAGAGGGGAGAGGGGAGAGGGGAGTGGGGAGTGGGGAGAGTGGAGAGAGTGGAGAGAGTGGAGAGAGTGGAGAGTGGAGTGGGGAGAGTGGAGAGTGGAGAGTGGAGAGTGGAGAGTGGAGAGTGGAGAGTGGAGAGTGGAGAGTGGAGAGTGGAGAGTGGAGAGTGGAGAGTGGAGAGTGGAGAGTGGAGAGTGGAGAGTGGAGAGTGGAGAGCGGAGAGGGGAGAGGGGAGAGCGGAGTGGGGTGTGGGGAGTGGGTAGAGGGGAGAGAGTGGGGAGTGGGTAGAGGGGAGAGAGTGGAGAGGGGAGTGGGGAGTGGAGAGTGGGGAGAGTGGAGAGGGGAGTGGGGAGAGGGGAGTGGGGAGACGCTCCGTTGACGCCTAAATAGCTCGCTTGCTGAGGGCGGAGCGAGGGTCGGAGGTGCGGAGGTGTGAGTGCAGGCCTGTCTACGCTGCAGGGGCTGATGACCGCAGAGTCTGGTGTGTGTGTGTGTGTGTGTGTGTGTGTGTGTGTACGCTGAGGAGAGGCTCATCCGTTACCATGAGCAGGGAGTGTGCAGACTGTTCCCTCATTACGTCACCACTGCGCTCGGCTGGTCTGAGCGTGGAGACAGGCAGAGGGCAGAGAGACCATCCTGTCTGGCCTCCACACTCCCTGACCCTGCAGCCACACAGCGTCTGGCCTCCACACTCCCTGACCCTGCAGTCACACAGCGTCTCGCCTCCACACTCCCTGACCCTGCAGTCACACAGCGTCTGGCCCTGGAGCAGGGCTAGCGCCCCCTGCAGTCACACAGCGTCTGGCCCTGGTGCAGGGATAGCGCCCCCTGCAGTCACACAGTGTCTGGCCCTGGTGCAGGGCTAGCATACCCTGCAGTCACACAGCGTCTGGCCCTGGAGCAGGGCTAGCGCCCCCTGCAGGCTTCGGACCGCGTGCACCCCGTCCACGCCCTCGCCCTCCTGCCCTCACGCCCAATCTCACCGCTCCCCTCATCCCACAGAGACTTCCTTCCTCCTTCCTGGCCCACCACTGGCACCGCGACTCAGGCTCCAGCGCGGGTCTGGCGCGGGGAAACGCAGACGAAACTCCTCAAAACTGCCATCTGGGCCAAGACAAAATGTCCGCACAAAGATTCCTGGAACGTTTTGCCATCACTTATAACACTGCAGCAACGTTGTGAAAACATTCTGTGTTAGCTTGGGATCCCTGGTGCCAGAGCAATATCACACATGCTGGTACCCACAGCGTTCCTCGGGTATACTTTTTCCGAAAATATAATTAGGGTAAACAGAACCATAGAGACGACAACACCACCGTGGAGCTGAAAACGCCCAAAAAAAAAAGGGGCCAGAACTACAAAACAAAAAAAACCCCACTGTAATCAGTCAGAGGGACATTATTAGTACACAAAACCCACCGGCGTAATGAGAAGGGGAAAAAAAAAACCCCGCCAGCGATCATGAAAGACCAGGGGACACCTCCGAAGAGCAGCTAATTAGGGAGCTAATTAGGGGCCCTGTTCGTGAAGGCGCCCGGCCAGGATTTCAGCGGCTAGGGATGACGCCGCACATATCCTGCAGTTCATGGGATCTGCGTTCCCCTAGCGGTGCGCTAAGAGAGCGGAGCAATCAGCTCAGCCAGGTGGGAGGGGGGGACGGGGACGGGGGGAGGGGGGGGGGGGGTCAGACAGAGACGGATTTGGGGGCGCCCCGCGTGGCCCGGAACACATCCGCCAATCGACTCCGCGCGCAGAGGAGGCGCTCAGCACGGCACGTTTCTCCGCAGCCACGGTGACGGCAAAATGAGGGATGCGTTCAATATTTCCCCACACAGAGTACGTCATTTCTCAACAGGCTGGGAAGGGGCGGGGGGGTCACAGGGTTTAGATGAGATTACAAGCCTAGTTATGGCGTCGTCTTCCTAAATCCCTCATAACTCAGCAGCACAGAGACGGCGCGTACCCTGCTGAACAGATTCACGCACCTACAGACGGTCGTTTAAAGGGAGCAAACTATCTCAGCGGAGTGTACGCAGCGGTGAAAACGGCCGCTCGAAAATGAAGTTCCAGGACAGAGGGACGAGGCGTCCCTCACTTACCAAGGACAAAAAGACTTCATTACCATAACTACCATCTGCCCCATCTCGCTTGTCGGCAGCCAGACCCAGCCTACACTGCAGCCTGTAATTAACACACACACACACACAGACACAGACACACAGGCACACACACACGGACTCCACACACTCCCTCCAGGAGAGAGACAGGGCTGGGGGGGGTACAACGGAATGAGAACTCCGTCAAGAGAACGGGGTCTTCGCTCAGAGAGACCAAGGTCTGCCCCGCCCTCCAGCGGCTCATCAATCGCCACCTCCTGCGGACCAATGGCGCTTCAGCACGAGGGGCGTGGCCCGCCCTCTCCCCACTTTAGCCAGGCTCGCTTTTACCCCCCCACCCCCACCCCCCACCCCACGTGTGGCCCTCGTGTCGAGAACCCGAAGCCAGGCTGGTTTCCAGGAGCCGAATTTTCAGCTGCATTTTTTCTGTCCACGATGAGAAAGTCTGCCACGCATCACCGTTCGAAGACGCCAGGATCTGAACCACGCGAGCGCCCCGAGCCACGTTCAGACAGGAAAAACGCCGCCGTGCCAGCGAAGCAGCTTTTCGAAGGCTGTGGACGTTTTGCAAATGAGCCGCGGGACCTGGTAGCTGCCGCTAGCTACACGCGGCGCACCGCATTTAGGCCTGACCTGACTGCCAACGATAAATAAATCGCACGTCCGTGGACGCCCGCGGAGATCTCGCTCTCCTCGATACCCGCACGTCTCTCGTCTCCCGACGAACACCGACCCCGACGAAGACCGTCTACGAGCGAAGGGTCGAAAGGAAAAGGACAAACTCTTTCGCTAGATGACACATCAAATGATTTTTTGTTTTTTTCTTCTGTAGTCTGGTAGCCTACATTCCAGAGGGTCTCTACGACTGTCCACAGGCATCCAATCTGGTTCCTAGATCCTTTCATTAATTCCTGGAAGCCTGGTGATTCATGCTCTTATCTGATCAGTACATCTCAAGTAGACCCAATTGCTGCAACTGTCCAGCTCTCTCTCACACGGAACGATATGACCGCCTAGGGTCGTTTCACGGTCCAGTGAATTTAATACGGATTACACGACGTTTATTTGTGTGAATTGTAAAAGCAAGTGTACCATACGTGTTACCCTATAATTCTGCGTAGGGTTGTCTTTCACACAGCAAAATGAGTGGGGCCGCAGCCGCTTGTAGTTCAAGTTCGGAAACTCAGAAGTTACACCTCAGGATGCAGCCAGGCCTCCCAGGGGCTCAAGGCCACCGATTAAAGATGTGGTCAAATAAAGTACAAGTCCTGGTCATGCTCCACATCAGTCCAATATGTATGCTATTTTTACTTTGTGTTTAAACCTTGTCCTGTTTTTATTCTTTCACTCCACTTACACACCATTGCAGTGCTGCTGTGGTCCTATAAGACATGACTTGCCAAAAAGAGCAACTGAAACAGTATGCTGAAACATTATTTTTTTATGGGCTGTGTTGGTATCTTTGCATACTCAACTGGTGAAAACTGACAAGTCTATTTTGATTCCAAGAAAAAAAAAATTCAAACTTACCAGAAATATGCAAATATATAAAATGCCTGTAAACTATACCATCGCAGCTCATAGGCACATAAAGGACCCATTCATTGTAATAGAACAAGCTGACACATAGCAAGGTCTTCAGCATGTTCACAACAATTAGGCCTGGTCATAGGGAACTCGGAACTACTCAAATCATCTTTCAGACATCAATTAAGCACTTCAGCAATTAAAGTCGGATTTAACCATAAAGGCGATGACGTCTCATGTCCTCTCACTGCCGCCCTTCTGTACAGGCCTCAAAAGAGGGCGATATTGGCCTAAACCGCGACTCGCTGGTCTCACCCATAGACTGACTCTCACCAGACCCGCAGAGCCAGCCATTCTCCCACCCCACAAACACGCACCACTGACTGCAGTGAGCTATTATTCTCACCGCACATAAAGGGTCCAAGACCACCTAACTCAACCAACACAATACTACAATCAACTAGAACTTTTCACATTTACCACACAAGACAAAGAACAACACAATGCAGATTTTTTTTTTTTAAAGAGCATCTTCTAGAACCAGGCAGGTTGTTTTATAAACGTGTCCAGTGTCCTCGCTGATTCCCCCTCCCCACCGCTGCAGAGCACATTTATGTCAATATCGCCTCTGTATTAGCGAAGACACCGCTAGCGTTCCCACCGCACTGACTTGCAACCATTGTTCTTAAATCTGGGAAGATGTCAGAGCATTGGACTGCACCCCCTCAAAACCCAGTTAGCAAGCGGTTAAAATCTATTTTATTTCCCTCCCTAAAGCATTTATCGTTGGAAAAATAACAATGACACGGGAACAACTTACGATACAGTACTTCAGTAGAACTAAGGTTCAGTTTTGACAATTGCTTGACAGTTTAAAGGAAATATGCTAACAGCAGCAGCTGCTCAGATTCTGAATAAGGCTAATAGCTCAATTAGCTAGCTTGCGACTTTATTCTCGTAAAACTTGGCGTTCCTGCAAGTCGTAGCTAGCCGCCCTGACACCTGAGTCAACATTAATGATAACATTAGAAAACCGAATGAGCATTTTACTGTAGCTAAATGAAACTGGCCGTTCAGTCCTGTTGCATTATGATGAGCTTGATACGCGAATCATCCTCACAATAGCAAGCTGGCTAGCTACGATCGCTAGCTAGCAAAGTAGCAACAAACAATCTGCTGCAGTCTATAATCTTAGATAAAGCTAACACGCTAGTTATTTGACCAGCTAGTCTGTATATTTCCATTTTCAATTGACATGGTCCGCCAATAATGTGCATGAGTAGACCATTTAACAAAGGGTCATTCAGTCCCACTTCCAATACCAGTCAGTCCACCCATTCATTCATCTATCCACCCATTCAAAATGTTCATACGACAGGCGTGCGTTGAATTAGCCAGCTAGCCGATAGGCAAAGCTCCCATTATGAACAGGCCAATTTGACTTCGTTTAACGTTAGCTAACAAACTGGGACCATAACTGCACGTTTCTGCCATTGTAACAAAACAAACGTTAGCTTTACTGGGGCTCTAAATACGCAAAGTCAAAATGTAATCAGTTAGCTTTCCTACTCTGACATCATATCATTGTGGCTTGCTAGGTACTGATTTAGCCAGCTAGCCTGCAAGCAACCTGTATATCCAGGAACAGATTTCCAGGGAAACAATGAGATCTCGCCACTTATTGGACTTGCTAGCTATACCAATGTCTGACCAGCTCCTGTCGATAACTCAATCAATAGAATAGGCGAACTACCTTCGTTTCCCGAATGTCTTGCTTTCCTCCTTCAGGGTACCACTGCACCCGAACATAGCCTCTTCCGAGAGGCCGAGCCCGAGCGTCAGCCGCCCCACTCTCGGTGTCAGAGCTGCCAGCGATACCACCACCTCCCCCGCCGCCGCCACCTCCACCTCCGCCATCACCATCGAGGTCCGAATCGGAATCAAAATCCTCCTCGCCGTGGATCATTCTGACAAGGCCGAACCGGACCGAACCACGATACCGACCGGACACCAGATCATGAGAGAAAAGGAGTCGCTGTGAGCCGCCTGCGGAGGGAGATAGCGCCATGGAGGGAGGCTCGGAACCCGGGCTGACTGCCGGAGAAAGGGCTGGGGTGGGAGATGAGGATGCTGCGTCTGTTGCCGATACTCCCGATGCTACGGGCTCCGCCATCGTTGCTGTTGTCAGGGAATGAGAAAGAGCGAGAGGGATGGGGAAGAAAAAATAGAAAGAGAAACCTGTAACCAGGCACCCGCACGTGTTTACGTCGACACGTAAGCGCTGCGTATCGTTTCGGCGGCAGAAAAGTAGCAAGCTGCGTGTTCATAGATGTGACCACAGCGCATGTAGCTAGCGTGCTAGCTATCTAGCTGTAGTGTAGCCTACCAAGTACATGTGACATGTCACCTATTTATTTTCCGTTTCAGTTACACGTTACCGTTTTATTTCATAATGCAACAGCTGACTTTAAATGTCCACATAAGCTACAATGCATTAAGGCATGACTATTATCTTATCGGGTTCTGTTAAACACAATGTATGAATGATACATTAACATTCAGTGTCTATATTGAGTGGTGACTAGCCTATAACATCATTTTTAAGCTTGATTAACTTTTGAACTACTAGTTGCAGTCTTAACGAAAAACATCCTACATTTGACATGAGCCCGTTCACATGGCGCAGCAAAATGGGAATTATTTTGCACAAAGCTAATATTTGGCCACATGGTGTCAGTATTGGAATACTGATGAAATGGTTTACGACGGATTAATTTATTTATGTTACATTTTGTCTAAAGATCTGAAACCATTATATGCTCATATGCAATATCTGAGTGAATCAGGAAGGGGGGAAATATTTTTTATGGTAGGCTACTGTATGCCCAAAACAGAAAATTTTTTGGAGCCATGATTTCCTGGAGTTCATGGTATATCTGACTTCAGCTATTCGACAAAGGGAACCTGAGTGAATACGAAACACATTTGAAAAATTATTTCAATCATTTAATGAAAAAGGTTATAAAACACCCATATTGCTTATGTGATTGACTCCTTAAACTTCATAACTGGTTGCATCACCTTTAGCAGCAATAACTACAACCAAATGCTTCCTATAATTTGATATCAGTCTTTCACATTGTTGTGAAGGAATTTTAGCCCACTCTTCTTTGTAGACCAGTTTTAATTCTGGCAAAATGGTACGTTTTAGAGCATGAACTGCTTGTTTCAGGTCCTGCAACAACATCTCTATTTGGGATCAAGTCAGGACTTTGACTAGGCTACTCGAAAACTTTCATTTTGTTTATCTTCTGCAATTAAAATGTCTTGCTTTTGTGTTTTGAATCATTGTCTTGCTGAATAACCTGATTACACTTCAGCTTCAGCTCCTGGCCAGATAACTGGACATTCTCTTTAAGAATTTTCTGGTACAAAGCAGGATTCATGGTTCCTTCAATAATGCCAAGTCATCCAGTTCTCAAGGCAGCAAAGCATCCCAACACCATCACACTACCACCACCATGTTTGACTGTTGGCATGATGTTCTTTCTGCAAAAACTTAAAGCTGTATTTGCTTTAGGCCAAACATAATGGGATTATCCATGTTGCCCAGAAAGTTCCACTTTCAAGTCATCTGTCCATAGAACATTTTCCAAAAAGGCTTGAGGACCGTCCAGGTGCTTTTTTTTTTTTACAAATGTCAGCTGAGCATTGATATTTCTCTTGGTTAGCAGTGGCACCTTGCCGCTCTTCCATGAATCCCACTTTTGCCCAATCTCTTACTTATTGTGGAGTCATGAACACTGACCTTAGCCAAGGCTAGAGAGGCCTGCACTTATTTGGATGTTCTTCTGGGATCTTTTGTGACTTCCAGGATGAATTGTCGCTGCATCCTTGGATAAATTTTTCCAGGCTGGCCACTCCTGGGAAAGTTCACCACTGCTCCAAGTGTTCTACATCTGTAGATAATGGCTCTTGCGGAGCCTTAGAAATGGCTTTGTAACCCTTTCCAGATGGATATATTTCAAGAACTTCAGGAATTTCCTTTGATCGTGGCATAGCGTGCTTGTAGAAACTTTGTGGTGACTACTTCACTCATCTTTTTTAAAAATTTTATGGCAGTTCAAAAAGTCAAAGTCAAACCTGTTGAATTTAAATATTCTAATTGAAATGTTATATGTTTGTCTCCTGCTCGTAGTCAACAGTGTTTAAATTTAGTTTTGCCACCACTTCAAGCAGATTGGCTTCTTAATCTTACTCTCAGTCTGAGATATTTATTGCAGCTGCAGACTACATGAATTACTGTTTATTGTTACCCAAAATAAGAGAATCTTCTGTCTGCATGTTTATTCATCAAGAAAAGAGGAACATTTAGACATTTAGTCCTAACCTTAATCAGGCGATCACATTGTCCTTCTTCCTGTTCCCCCCTCCAGGTCTTGTATTCCCCACCAAAGGATTAATGACTACCCTTACTTTCCCTGATCCATTCTTCTCGCCAACTATTTTTAGTTTTATATTAAACTACTTCTTTAACCTCTGCTTTACTGATTTTTGCATCCATCTGTATACTGTCTGTCTTCAATGCCTTATTTTGCTATTTCATCTGCTTCCCCATTCCCCCAGAACTCCACCGTGAGCAGGTATCCTCACAAACCCAACAACTGGTCCTAATCTTTGGATTCAGAACAGTGACTGAAGGATCTCAAATAAAAACATCCTGTCTGCAATTGGAATTAAAAGACACTCCACACTCATTAATGCTGCATACGAAGCCAGAAAAGATGACCACCCTCTCAGGTCCAACTTCCTCTACCCATTACGAAGCAGTCACCATAGGCCTCAATTCACTTGAAAATACAGACAATTCATTTGATAATCTTTTGGCTTCCTTAATATTTTTTTTTTGTTAAGCTTCCGAACTCAAGGATGACAAAATCTGCTGAAACTCTTCCTAAATTAGGGTCTTTCGCGAGTACTTCATTCTGATGGTAATTGGTTCAATATGAATGAACGTATCGACCGCGAGCGCACTACGCGCGTATTACGCGCGTAACTGAAGCGTAGTTGAAGTACTGTTATTACAACGGCAGCGGGCGTCTCGTCTCCAGATGCGAACGCGTCGCGTTTCTGAAACTATGTTTTATTAAATTTTATTTGGTATGAAACATATTTCATTCAATTTCTTCAATTTCCCTTAATACGTCCATACCAAACATGTCAAGGGGATGTAATATTATGGTGCAGTTGTCATGAAAATACCCTTTTGTTAATATAATAAAAACATGTGCATGGTTTGTAAGGTTTTACGAGGTTTGTCAATATTAGAAACAGACGGTTTAGAGTCCAGATCCAGAAAAGAAATAAAAAGTGTAGTGGCAGAGGGGCCCACATAAGGGCACTGTGGTACTGTCAAGAGTAGTTGCCCCACCATTTTGCCAGAGGCCTGATGATCTTTTCACCCTTAATGGCCCCAAAACACACACACCCACGACCATAGACAAAGAAACTAGTTCCCCTTATCTCAGTCTTGTCCAGAGGGTAACATTCCAGAGGGCCAATGGCCTGCTCATCCAGAAGTAAAGGATGAGTCCCAGCCCCCAGGCTCATTCAAATACCAGCCTTTTCTGGGTCCCAGTTTGACTCCCTTCTACAAGTGTTTGATACATTTTTTTCATCAAACAGATGAAATAATTTTCAAAATGTGTTTAGTGTTTACTCAGTCTTCTGGAGTAGTTATCTACCACACTCGCTGGAGAGTGAGTTTTGTCCATTCTTTGCAGATTTGCTCCAGATTTTTTAAGTTTGGTAAGATGACGCTTCTGGACTGCAATTCTCCCACAAATTTGTGCCACAAATTCTTGATAGGATTGAGATCAGGACTTTGGCCAGGCCAGGACATAAACCTTTTTTGCTCTTGAGCAACTCCAGTGTTGCTTTGGCCTTGAAAGGATTGTGAGGATCTCAGTCTTGTTATAGCAGGATAAAGCAGTATTTCCCTGCATTTGGGTCCATCCATTCTTCCTTCCCAGTTTTAACAAGATGCCCAGTCCCTGTTGATGAAAAGCGTCTGAAGGGTCAGAATAGTTTTTGTAAAGCATTGTATTTTCTTACATTAAACATTGCTTAGGAAATTTAAATGGTTGCGTTTCTATAGCTTCCCTAAACTGTCTTTAGTAGTGCCTGACATTTCATATCATAGCAAGCATATGTTCCGCTGGACGACTTCGAGCCAATAAGTTAGCTTGTCTGTAATAGCCCAGCTGGAAATATCCCAAGAAAATAATAACAGTGAATAAAACGACTACGAGTTTTTGGTTAATTACAGACCACGTCCACCCTCCCTCCCCCTCTCGCTGTGAAATATGCAATTCCAAACACCATTAAACAATTTATGCAAATATGTTTTTGTCTGACGCCTGCACTACTCTTGTGCAACCTGTTGTGGGCCAGTGACTAATGGTACTTACGGGCAAATCGCTAGGAGACAACAGTATAAATAAGCTAGACAGGCTGTCTCTGACCCCACTTGGTTTTACGCACTGCCTTTGATGACTAGAAGCGCCGGAACAAGAGCGTAAAAACGTCCTAAAAGAAAATAATAAACCAGAAAGTTAAACTCTAAACGACAAAAAAATATATATATTTCTGTGTTGGGAAGTAATTTTCACAAAATGTCAGTGGTGAGCGCTCTGCCTTTCCTCAAGCCCGGCCGCCAGCGCCGGCACACGCTCCCGGCTAGCGAGTTCCGCTCGCTTAGCCCAGAGGACGCTATCAGCGTGTTCGAAATCGAGAGGGAAGGTAAGCAACTGGACGTTCTATCAAAAATAACTTCTTCTTTTTTTTGTCCTTAATTGATATCGAACTTTTTGCTGTTTGTTTGTTTGTTTGTTTAACCAAATGCGGATATAGATATTTACAAGCTATTGCAGACGAAGGCATGCTTTTAATAATGCTAATAATGTGGTTTGCTGTTTGTTGGAGCCCTGCAGCAGGTGTCTGAAACCCTGGTCCTGCAGAGCCACTTAGATCTGGTTATTGTTTGCACCTTTAAATCGGCAACCGATTCAGACCCAAGTAAGCAGTTTGACTGTCATCAACTGCTCTAATTGATTAGTTAATGCAGAGAAACAACAGAAACCTGCTCTCCAGGATTATGGTTGCAGACTCCTGCCCCTTAGCTGTTGTTTTCAAATTCCGACCTGGTCATCTGTGAATACTGGTTTTCATTCCGGCAACAACAGCAATCCCAGATTTTGATCAGTTATAAATCTCTGCAATATAGCACAGCGTGAATGACCTAGGATTTTTATTCATGGAATGCGTAGCCATTTCAGGTATAATACGGGGTTTAAGAGGGTAAGTCCCTCAACATGAGAAGCGTATTAAGAAAATTCACAGCTTGTTAAAATTCTGGTATTGCAATTATGGTTGGAACGAAACTCAGCATACAGGGTCCCCTGGGAACAAGTTTGAACACCGCTGCCCTATAGCCATAAACAAGTAGTTCTGCCGTTAATGGTTCATTTGAACCGAAATTGTGTTAAACTTTTAAAAACTTTTTTAAAAGTTATTTTTCTATTTCTAAATTTAACGTGAAACATTGTCCTACATTGCAAAGTAAGTTTTATTAAAGCATATTTCGTGTATTTTTAGTATTTGACAAATGTTTAAGTATAAATAATCAAACAACCGTTGTGGATAGTCTTTCTTAAACTGCTACAAGAAATTACCTACGTTATAGTTTCACTAGCGTTCTGCAGCCGAAGTAGTTTGGATTTAATATTGACTGGCGTGCCGCTTTAACCTGTTTTTATTTTTTATTTATCAGCGTATAATCGTTTGGGCTATTTTAAAACAGAAACCTTTAATCGTATACGTACATATCCTATAGATTACCTCACTATATATTACTGTACAACTGTGTAATTATTAGCATATGTGATGATCAAATATAGGCTATATTGCTAAAATGTCGGGTAACGGCATGATAATGTAGCGAAAACGGTTTTTAAATCCTTGCCCGTCTGGTGTTCCGGTCACGTTTATTAATATGCCGAAATGTTTAATGTTTCCTGCATAAAGTCGACGTAAATGAATGGCCCCCCTTGAGCTTCAACCGTCTCCGCGCAAAACAATAATTCGGGGTGTTCTTCGGCTAAATTCCGAAAGACCCGTTTGGACCTTCAGCCATGCCCCCAAGAAACGGAGCTCCTGCGCAGTTTAATACAGGGGTCACCTTAGTGCGCCAGCCTACCGGTAAGAGGAACGTGTAGGCTACTGCGATGTCGCACACGTTTCTGCCTAAGCTAAAGAGAAATATGAATCGAGCAGAATTTTGTCGTGTTAAATTCAGTCTTTCTGTCTCCCCCCCCCCCCTCCCTTAGCGTTCATTTCTGTGTCAGGAGAGTGCCCGCTTCACCTTGACGAGGTGCGTCATTTCCTCACTCTGTGCCCCGAGCTGTCCCTCGGCTGGTTCGAGGAGGGGCGACTGGTGGCTTTCATCATCGGATCGCTGTGGGACCAGGATAAGCTAAACGTGGTAATTATGATTTTTCAAGATGCGGGGGTTCATCTAGTGAAGTTAGTCAACTGCCGAACTTCAGTTGGCACCGCTTTACTTTTATTCAACACTTGAGATGTGAAGAACCTAACATTTCTTTTTCAAATTTCAGTTTTCCTTTTTTTTATTTTTACATCCAGCATTTTCAGAAGCCACAATAAATAAACACGATGGCGGAAGTCTGACAGGAACTTCCATGGTTTTTTTTTAAAGGGGATATTGAAACGAGCAGTTTCCTCTTTTTACTGGTACTGACTGAAATAAGTGCTTTATTAAGTCCTGTACAGTAACAACTGTCTCTTGTATTCTCCCCGCCCCCAAGGATGCGCTGACCTTGCACAAGCCCCACGGCACCACCGTGCACATCCATGTGCTGGCGGTGCACCGCACCTTCCGGCAGCAGGGCAAGGGCTCCATCCTGATGTGGCGCTACCTGCAGTACCTGCGCTGCCTGCCCTACGTGCGCCGCGCCGTGCTCATGTGCGAGGACTTCCTGGTGCCCTTCTACCAGAAATCCGGCTTCAAGGTGCTGGGGCCCTCGGACATCACCGTGGGGCCCCTGACCTTTGTCGAGATGCAGTACCCCGTCCGAGGCCACGCCTTCATGCGACGCAACAGCGGCTGCTGAACGACCCCCCCCCCACCACCACCACCCCGCCCCCCCCCCCGCCCCCCCCGTCCGGGACCCGATCCGCACGCGTCTCAAGGCGAACAGAGCGGGAGGAGCCCGTGACTCAATTTTGGGGAGCGTACAGTCCGGGGAACGTACAGCTTCTTGTTGCCGTGGGCTACAGTAGTGTATATGTGTGTTTGTGTGTGTGGGGCTAGCTATTTCTCGGTGTTGTGCAGTAGAGTATGTCTTTATGCCTTGTGGATGTTACGGAAGTTAGATGACCCCCCAACAGAGACAGGAATGGCTCTTCCTAGCTCTTCACATGTATTAAATTTGTTGCTGCTTCATGCTCCTTAACTTATCCCATCACTAGGCAGTCCAGTTCCTCACCCAATCATAATAGAGTATCTTCAGTTTATTCATAATATTAGAGATCCTCGTTACTCTGGGTAATACTTAAAGGTATAAAAGTAGTTATTTCATTATTGTATCATATAACAATCTTTTTTTATACGCACAAAAATTCTGTTTATTTCCCCCCCCCCTCCAAAATATGTCCTTTAAAAAATAATTTTTTAATTTTAATTACATTTTTAATTATTTTTTTAAATATTGTAGATGTTAGGTGTGTCCTCAGGACAGGCAGGCAGTTGGGGCAGAGCCAGGCTTTTTCATACACAAGCCTTGTATGCGCCTTTGTTTTCAGACGCACGGGGTCACCCAGCTTTTGTCCCCCCTGTTCCCTTCCTGTAGCTGCTCTGGTTGTTGTGTATTTAATGCAAACATTAAAGAGGAATCAAGTTCACGTCCCCTTTCACTGTGGTCTCTTGTGATCCAAGGAGCAAGAAAGGACACCAAGCACCTGCCTGTGCTGGCAGAAGAGCTCAGGGGTTGGACTACGTGCTCAGGGCGATTTCCTGAAAAACTGGACTTTTAAAATGTTTTGTTTTTTCCCCCTCCCTTCACAGCTGTTTTTGTTTGCATGTCTTTTGTATGTAAGCACTGGGTAGCCAGCTGAGTTGTAAAGTCGGGTGCAGAGGGTGTCAGGTTTTCCAAAATGGCTTTCTGCTTCCTTCATCAACATTTGCTTTTCACTGCAGTTTTCGTTATCCATGTGAAATGCAGACAACAAAAAAAAAAATGACTTCAGTTGGATTATGTGTCTCTTTGTACTTTGTACTGACGGGGACATGGGTAAGGCTGGCACAAAGAACATCGTGCTCACCACTGAAGCAGCTCAAGAAGCAGACCTGGTGTTTATACCGTAGTTTGAGAGCTTAAAGAAGCACAGTGACCATTTTGTCTGAGTTTGTAGATGCTACAATGTAGTCGTCGTCTTAGGGCTTACAAGTGCATCTGTTTATTAACTGGGGATTATTTTGTATGCGTTTGCTATGCAAGGTTCAAAATGAAATTCAGTAGACCTATACTCATAAGCTCTTCAAAATGAATGGCAAGAACAATCTGGATTTGAGTATTTTATGGAGAAGAGAGAAATCAGTGACTGGAGTGTGACTTCAGTCTTTTCTGTGATCAGTTTTCCCATGTGTTCTTTTCTGATGATGGTTTCCACCTGATAACCCTTATCCAACATACCTATAAGCTTCCCTTGCCTTCCCAGTAGATATCCTCCACCTCTACCTCCAGCGAGTCTTGAATCAAGACAAATACATTTTATATTTTTTTTTTGTAAATGGAAGAATAAAGAACTTTATTTTTTAAACATTTCTGATTTTCTTTGACTATTTCCCTTTAGAGAATAGACAGACATGTTATGGATGGTTACTGCTGTAGGTGCATGCAAATTTCCAAATGACAGACCAAGACAGCAGTTTGTTATTCAGTTGAGAGTCAACGGAATTGTGACCCAAAGATGAGAGTTTACCTCAGTGAAATGTTGTAGGGACAAGGAAAACTTCATCTGCTGGCACTGAACATGCACACAGGTTGAGAAAACTGGCGGTCTGCTTCTGAAAATACCTGCAGCTAAGAGGGTGTTCAGTGTGTAATTTGGCTGGGCTGTAAATCATTTGAAATTCTGATCAATTAGGTGGTATTTGATACTTTCATGGTCTGTTAAACCAAGCTGAAACTATGGCAGAAGCATAAACATATGACTGGAAATATCAGGATGAATGGCTGGGGTTTTGACAGAGCTGTGTGTGGTGAATACAAGAGCAGAATACAAGAGCAGAAAAGGTTTATTTTAAAGTAAATAGTGGTTTATTTTCATACAAATCAATGATTAAAATGACCTGCACAAAATATAAGGTCAACTCAGAAAAAAAAAAAGTTAGGCTACAACAAGTAACATCCCTTTTTTGTTCAAATAAATATTTTTTGGTCCAATTTCAAATACACAAATATAATCAATGAACATACAACTAGAAATCCATTAGAAAACCATAACGGAGTTCAACTGACATTGTAAAATCCAAAATTGAATTTGCAGAAGGCACAGCATTCTCCCCAGTCAGAGAGGGAAAGGCACGGGGCTGGTGCTCAACTCAGGAGCCTGCATTTTAGTGCTGATGATGGACGCGGTAATAAAGTCTTAAAGTAGAAAGATACATGTAAAAAAAAATGCGAGCTCGACGCCAGTTATGAAGCTGTACAGTACCTTAAACACCTAATCCCTGTCTTGAGTGTTCTGCTCTGCAGTGTGTGCGAGTGAAGTTCGACTGCCATGCGCAAAGGCTCACAGTGTCAGTCCTCCTCAATTAGGGTTTAATCCATTTCACAGTCACCTTTTTTCAGCGCTTAAGCCAGACGCCGCTAATCCGCTAGCACAGGAGGAAACGCGCGAGACGGCGCCGCGCGAGCACCTCAGCTGTTCAACAGCAACAGTCCCAACGGGGAGAGAGCAACGTGAAAGTTGCTGCGTATCAGCGCGCGAAACTTAAAAGTAGTGGAATGACCGAAACAAGATGCTCAAGCCATGGCATCCATTCGAGTGGGTATATCGAACGCGTAATTCACTGTAATTCCACGTGAACTAACGTTTCCTGCGGTACGTTACGTTAGCCGGCTAGCTGCTGATCAAGCTCACACATATTGGGTGGTAACGTAAACACGTCAGTCTTAAGCAGATGCTAACACCCTGAGCGCTGTCCAGCATAAACCATGCGGTTGATGGAAATATCCCTGTTTCACCCTCTCAGACATTGAAAGGGGAGTCAAAATAAAAACAAATGAGGAAGGAAATGGTTTTAAACAGTCGTTCAGTCAGTCCGCGAGTCGCACAAAAATGGCGCACTCTGAGTCTAACATGTAAGAAGTGACAGTTTAGGAGACATTCATCAGCTTCTCTTCCTATGTTTCTTGAGAGCACAGATACTGTTATAAAAGTAATAAGCAACAAAATCTCATGATTGTTTTCATCTTAAGCATTTATGACGAAGGTTATTAAAAGTACACATTAATCATCTTATGATCATGCTTAATAACATGTTTATATCTCAGCAAAAAAATTAAAAAATAATAATTGTAACAAAAACCCTAAGCTAACCCAACATGATTTTGTTTTGATTCAACATACAAGATTGTTGAGTTCGAACCAGCCTTTGTTGGTAATTCTGGAAATGCAAAGACCAAAAACGAATGGAAAAACATAGAAAAAGGTGTTTAGTGTTAAAAATGATTGAAAATCCAGTGTTTTTTTATTTCATTTTTTTTAAAGCACGAAAACAGAGCAGGGGTGGGTAGGCAACCCTGGCTCCGGAGTGCCAGAGATGGTCCTGGTTTTTGCTCCAGCCAAACCTATGAGCAGGAGCGGAAAGTCCAGAAAGTCAGAAAGTAAAAGTCCTGCCGTGTGTTTCTTCCACCCATGAACTCAGCCTAGCTGATTTCACTGATTAGGCCTGCCTCCTGGCTGAAGAACTGCGCTAAGTAGCAAATGATGGAAGAAAAAATACTGGGGAGGGCTTTTTAATTTCTGAACCTGGATTTTCCACCTCTGCCTATAACTAAATTACATACCTGGATTCAATATAATTAAATCAGATTTAATAGTGCATGCAGGTGACCATGAGCTGGAGGCACTCAGCATTCTACTTCCCAGAATACCCAGGCTCAGACTTTTAACCAATCCATCAACCTCTCGAGCTCAGGCTCAGGCTCAGGCTCAGGCGGAACAAAAACCAGAAACGTCACTGGCACCACCAACCCCGTGAAACAGAACGAAGAGGAGACTCGGACATTGGCGACGTACGTTCCCTTCAGGATTCTGCAGGGAATCCACGTAAACCAATCAAAAGACAGCGTACAGCTTGGCTGGAGTCCTTCAGACGGAAGCTCGGCGGCCCACAAAAGGACGCGCTGCCTCTCCGGACGCGCTGGCCCCCCTGCGCTCGTACCGCGTGCGGGCGTTCAGCCTCTTAAACTAGTGTCACGTCACGGTGGCTCATTCGATGAAGTCGGAAGTCCTAGCACGGGCACCCATGATGACTGCGCGTTAACAGCCCGGCCACAGGCGCCTTCTTCCCTTTCGCGCCTGCGTCTCAGACCGCAGCGCCGCTGGTCTCCTGACGGGCGTCCGGGGCGCTAGTGCACGACGTGGTCGATGTCGTACTTCTCGCAGAACTTGCTGGTGAAGGGCAGGCAGGTGAGGTGCTCCAGCCAGTGCCAGTGGATGGGGTAAATGTAAAACCAGACCACCAGGGAGGAGAGCAGGCCCAGGTAGACCAGCAGGGAGAGCAGGATGAGGAAGCGCTTGCGGTACTTGTCGAAGGTGCCGAAGGTGACGTAGGGCAGGAAGGCGAAGGACAGCAGCAGGCCGCCGAGGAAGCCGAAGATGTGGGCGATGTTGTCGATCCAGGGCAGCATGCCGCACATGAAGAGGAAGAGCACGATGCCCACCAGCTTCAGGAAGGCCTTCCAGGGCTTCTCCAGCATCTGCCAGCCTTGAAACAGCTCCACGAACAGGCAGGCCAGCAGCCCGAACTGAGAGCCCGCCGGCCCCACCTGCAACAGGCCACAGGTCAGAGGTCAGAGGTCAAGCGTCCATCAAACACAGCATCTGACCCGAAAGAGAGCCTGTCATTTTTTTGAAAGCTAAAGGTCTAAACATACTGCGACAGAAAACAACACACAGGCAAATCAATAGGAAAACACACAAGTACGAAGGCACAAAAAAAAAACCTTTCTGGTTTTAAGCCCCCACCCTCTTAATGAATGAATGTACAATGAATGAATTCCCATCCTGGGTACGTGCCGTACTCGAGACAGAGAGAGAGAGAGAGAGAGAGAGAGAAAATAATAACAGTGTTTCAGCTGATGCCACCAACTCCCCCCATTGTTCATTGGGCTGACATATTATGCTGGATATTTTGAGTGAATAATGAACAGGGATATATGTGGAGGAGACTCCTGATGTCATAATGCAGTGCTGATAGCATCGGGGGGGGAGGGGGGCACCAGTAACGAGAGCAGGGCTGTAATTACTGCCTGTGAGACACAGCTGAGTGTGTGTGTGAGGTCACGGGGCGAAATGGGACGCAGGTGGCGACCAGCCGTACATGCGCAACGGCAAAGGCTGCGTGTGGGGTGCGGAGAGAGGAGAGCGATTCACAATGCTAATGCAGGCAGTTCGGACCGGCTATCCATTCCTCCCCCCCCACCCCACCCCCCACACCGAGGGTCAAAGTGCAAGTGCCGATCGTGACGCGTTCGCTGGGCACCGCCGCAATTTCACAAACGGGGGGCTATAATTACATCCATTATCCTTCGCTTTGCTTTTATAATTTCCTGGGTGCTATGAATGAAATCCGTCACTGTAATCACCGCCAGTGGGAAATAAGCTTGTGCTTGAGGCACTATCGGTTGTCCCTTTGAAGCCACACTTATCCCCATTGACTGATTTTTAAAAAGCCTTGCTGTAATAATATGGACACTGTGTCGTAGGAGGTGCCAACCTTCATGTAATATTTTAAAACCAGATATTCATACAAGGTCCCCAGGGAAAATATGTATTATGATGAAATAGCAGCAATCTCTCATTTCCTGTCTTGTATATCAATTGCTTTGTGAAATGCTTTACACAGACTTTTAGCATGTCAAATTAAACACCTTTGTTTAAAAGATGTAACAAAGTACACCTTTGTACTTTGTTACACCTTTTGTAACAAAGTACAAGCGCACACCTGCAGCAGTAGTTGTAGTGTATTTCAAGGTCAGTGCAGCAAAATTGTAGAGCCAACATGTATTAAATATTCTAAAAATCACATATAGTGGAAATCATAAAGCTTCATACAAAAATATCATGTCATGTTTGTTATTGATTACCTTTGAAGGAATATTACTGTGAACTCAAGTCAACATTTCAAGGGTGTGGAAACTAATGTTGTCCATTGTGTTTATAGCACCGATTCAGCTGGAATTTGTTCCCGGGAGATGTAACATGTCCAACTTGGAGGACACCGAGATCCTTGTCGGTCCTGGCTAATTGGCAGAGTCCATCAAGCTTCTAGGAGGTTGATGTAATCATAGGGGTTTAAACCGCTTTTGGAATTGAGTCAGACTGGCACCTCGAGCCATTAGGCTGCATGGTTTCATCGATCTCTTCAGATGAAAACAAGTCTGTTTCTGACAGCACTGTACAGCACGCTGGGTTATTAAATTCCCAGGGTCTGAATCTCTGTGTTCAGATGCATGCATATTATCACGAGAGAGAGAGAGAGACAGAGAGAGAGAGAGAGAGAGAGAGTGAGAGAGAGAGAGAGAGAGAGAGAGAGAGAGAGAGAGAGAGAAACGCCTTGCAAGCATTACTTCACGATCAGCGATCACTTCGCATCAAAACAATTCTGTCAGTGTTGGGCAAGTATGTAACCCGTACTTTAAAATCAGACAAAAGACAGCATTTCTGAGAAGAGTCACCCATTCAATTCCAGAGAATGAACTCATAGAAAAGTCAACTTATGCAAGTCTGCAAAGCGTGCAAGCTACTGGCATGGGGACAAATGGGTTGCAGTGCTATTCGCAGCCAAAGGGCAGGCTCTGGAGCTCTCCCTGGAGCACACTCTGGGGCAGACTCTGGGACAGACTGTGGAGCAGACTGTGGGGCAGGCTGTGGGGCAGGCTGTGGGGCAGGTTGTGGGGCAGACTGTGGGGCAGGCTGTGGGGCAGGCTGTGGGGCAGGCCCTGGAGCAGCATCTGGGGCAGGATCTGGAGCAGACTGTGGGGCAGGTTGTGGGGCAGATTGTGGGGCAGATTGTGGGGCAGGCTGTGGGGCAGGCTGTGGGGCAAACTCTGGGGCAGGCTGTGGGGCAGGTTCTGGGGCAGACTGTGGGGCAGGCTGTGGGGCCGGCTGTGGGGCAGGCTGTGGGGCAGGCTGTGGGGCAGACTGTGGGGCAGGCTGTGGGGCAGGCTGTGGGGCAGACTGTGGAGCAGGCTGTGGGGCAGGCTGTGGGGCAGGCTGTGGGGCAGACTGTGGGGCAGACTGTGGGAGGCTGTGGGGCAGGCTGTGGGGCAGGCTGTGGGGCAGACTGTGGGGCAGGCTGTGGGGCAGGCTGTGGGGCAGGCTGTGGGGCAGGTTGTGGGGCAGGCTGTGGAGCAGGCTGTGGAGCAGACTGTGGGGCAGAATGTGGGGCAGGCTGAGAGAGAGAGGGGCCATTTCGCGCGGGCCAATCAGAGCGGCCAGATTAGACTGACGTCAAGCCTGCCTGGGCCGTCGCGGACAGATGGCTAATCTGGGGAGGAAGTAATCTGTCCACAAGGACAGCGACAGCCCTCAGCAGCCGCGGTGGCGTGCGCACACGCGAACACGCCGCGCACGTTCAGCCGCGGACGCCGAACGCTGACCGCGCTACTCCGCTCCTCCTGGGCGCTGGCTTTCTGTCAGAGAGAGAGAGAGAGCCGCGTGCCAGGAGCTGAACTCTCTGCACCGCCATGTTGGAACACAAAATAGACCAAACAAACCCAACACAATGCATTTTGATCCACTGCCGGTGGCAGTGTAGCACAGTGGGTAAGGAACTGGGCTTGTAACCGAAATGTTGCAGGTTCGATTCCCGGGCAAGGACACTGCCGTTGTACCCTTGAGCAAGGTACTTAACCTGCATTGCTTCAGTATATATCCAGCTGTATAAATGGATACAATGTAAAATGCTATGTAAAAAGTTGTGTAAGTCGCTCTGGAAAAGAGCGTCTGCTAAATGCCTGTAATGTAATGTAATCCAATGTAAATTCATTCTTTCTTTAGCAATCAGAGCTGCTGGTCAGAACAATAACAGCAGCAGCATTTAAGCTGCCGCTCACTTTTTTTGGCAAATTCATACAGGATGACCCGCTCAGCCCTGAGGAGTGGATGAGAGGCACGGTTAATCTGCCCCTGCACCCCCCGAGGGGAGCTTAGGGGCCCGAGCGAGGGGCGAGGGAGCGGCACGCCACGCCACGCCCGCTCCCTCACGCGCGCGTCCGTTCCCACGGCGACGCCGCTCGTTTTAAACCCATTTGTGGCGCACGGGCGCACGTGCGTCACCCTCCTTAAAGCCCAGGTGAGCGGCGGGAGGGAGGATCCACTTAAGTAGCGGGCTTAAGTAGCCGCGGAGTCCCAGAGCTGCTCAAAACCGACGGTTAGGTTTGCTCAAGCTGTCTCCGCACAGCTGGCCGGCAGTTAGGCAGTAATGCCCTCAACGGGATGACGTGCGGCTCCCTCCACACTCCAGCGGGCCGGGCAGAGGGAGGCAGCGTCTCTGCACCTGTCGAGGTGACACTCTTTCCCGCACAGAACGCTAAGCCGCGACGTCACAATGATTTTTTCTCACATCTAGGTGCAGAAGGGGGACCGGGTATGACCGCAGAACGGCGTTACAAACAGCTCAGAAATAAGCTACAAAAAAAAGGAAAAAAAACTAACGATGAACTAATACAATAATTAGATAATCACCCCCCCCACCCCCCCATTCAAAGTGGTTTAAATTGAATAATTAGATAATCGGTCTTCATTCAAAGAAGTTTTAAGTGGCTTGAGTTTGCTTTGCGTGCACTTTCCAAGCTATTTTTGGTGCATGAAACCCAGTGCCCTCGATGGGCAGCCTAGCGGTAACGGCTAATGCACTGGGCCACACACAAAAAGAGCTAAGACTCCATTTTCCAGCCCACGTCGTGCCAACGCAGTGCAGCAGCCTGGGCAGGTGCCGAGTTGTTGTGCTGTTCCAGCACCAGGGAGGCTGTTCCGGAGGTAACCTGCACTGCTGCTCCTGCGGTGGTGTAATCCCCACCAGAGGGAAAACCAGCGGAACGTCACACACAGACACACACACACATACACACATAACACACACACACACAGACACACACTCACACACTCACACACTCACACACTCACACACACACGTGCACACACACACACTCTCACACACACACACACACACACACACACACACACACGCTCAAATCAGGCAGCCACTAACCCTAACCCTAACCCTCCCCTAGGAGAAGGGGAACTATGGAGAGACATTCATCTCAATATTATTGGCAAATGCGTTTATATCACGGTAAATGGACTGCATTTATATAGCGCTTTTATCCAAAGTGCTTTACAATTGATGCCTCTCATTCGCCAGAGCAGTTAGGGGTTAGGTGTCTTGCTCAGGGACACTTTGGATATGCCCAGGGCGGGGGATCGAACCGGCAACCCTCCGACTGCCAGACAACCGCTCTTACCTCCTGAGCTATGTCGCCCCTCATGATCCATAATAAGAGACGGGTCACAGGCGTGTCTTACTATCCACAAACAAACATCTTGCAGCTTCGGAGAAAGGCAGGCAGCCAATGGCGAAGCCTGCGAGCTGAGCCGCTAGGGAGCGTGGGTATTTAAAAGGGTGTGTTACGCGGTGTGTGGTGTGTGGCAGCTGGGCGTGTCCTGATAACTCCTCAGCGGGTACTCCCTAATCACACGCTCCGCGCCTTATCAGACGAGCACAGCGCGCGCTCCTCACCACGCAGAGACAGGCACACCCCAAACCCCTCACCCCCATACCCCCCCCCCCACCCCCACCCTCATAACCCCCCCACATCCACCCCCCACCCCAAACTCCCCCCCCCCCCCACAGAGAAACGCAGCGCCTGTGCGTTAACGCAGCACAGTCACCCGTCCTTTCAGCCCGACCCCATGACCGCCCGACCCACAAATCCCGCCTCGCCGCGTCCCCCCCCCGGCCTTTCAGGAAACGGGATAAGACTGTGAAAGTGGCGGGGGTGGGGGGAGGGCGTGGCCCCCTACGCACCTCACTTCCTGGTCATCCCAAAATTAGCCGCTGCTGCCTCAGCAAGGAGGCCCCACTTACAGACGGCTCTGGAATCGCAATTAATCCAGCCGTCGAGAGGATTGGACCGACTTTCCATCAGCACAACAACAGCTCAGATTAGCAAAGGGACGCTCATTCCTCTGCATCCACACCCTAATGACCAGATAACACACTTAATTACGCCTCTGGGCCAGTACTGCTTTATCCAGCTCAGGGCTGAGGAGAGTGGTGAAACAGGACCTTAAAGGAGAGGTGAAGGATTTGTAATAGGAGCCACAGGCAAGTGATCTGCATACTTACCTGCACTCTTTTACTGGTCCTACGCACACGCTAGAGTGTTGGTCTGATTCACACTAATTCTGTGTGTGTGTGCGTGTGTGTGTATGTGTGTGTGTGTGCATATACACTGTATGTACATAAAGGAAACGTGAAGCACTCGGTAATGACATTCCCATTTTTTTACCTTAAATAAAATCTGGCCATGCATTCAAATCTGAAATTGACCCGTATTTGCCGGAAAAATTAATCTTGGAACAGGCTAGGTTGTGACGTCACTAGGTTGGTTTGTTTGCGCTGCTCAAGCTTTTACGAGACTGCTGACTACTGTGGCAACTCACGGTGGAAAACGGAACAAAAAAACGTCCACTCACTACCACTAGGGGTCAGTGTAACAATATCTTATCTTGCTTAACGTCATTGTGTTCGTTCTTCTGGTGTTAGCATGCATTCCCTTTGCGCTCTGAAAGCCGCATAAAGATAAGTCAACAGGATTCCCTGCGTGCATTCAGCCTACGATAGGCTTGCAGAGAAACTTCAAATGCAACAAGTCCAAATAATGCGTACAACCGTTTCCAACATAGCAGCTTCGGTGCGTTACAAATAAAGGGCTTTGCTGCATGATAGATACAAGCGATACACGTCAAATCATCCAATTAACTACTCAGCAAGCAGGGTGGTGTTTATTCCACCTTCTTTGGAAAATTGTAAGATCAATGGTAGTTACACCCCTCCCCTCACCCTCACCCTCCCTCTCAGGTCCCGAGAGGCTGCTGTTCAGGGGACTGCGAGACACAACTCTCCCCTCCAGACTGAGCCAGGCACACAGGGTGGGGCCCAGCAGGGCGAGAGTTATTTACCCTCCAGACAGGGTCATTTACAGTAATCTGCCAAAGCTCTCTTCCAGCTAGCGGCTAAGCTGTTTACCAGGCAGCCCCCCAGCGGGGAAAAGCGTTCCGCCTTCTACCAGCTTCCAGGAACACCTGACCGGTGCTGTGGGATCAACGTTTTTCACAAAAGCCGATCGGTTTTCCTTGGAATATTGGCTGATAGAACAGACGTGCCCGAGCAGGTGAGAGGTCTAGCAGAAAGCCAGCTCGTGCCCGCCTTGCCGTACGAGATCAGCTGAGAGCAGGAGGCACAGACGAGGCGGATGGCACTGTACCTCTGCTCTGTAGGGCACGAAGAGGGCACTGGCCAGGTTGCCCGTGATGCCGCTCAGCAGGTAGATGATGGAGATTCGCACCCAGCCAGCCAGCTTCTCCAGGTCCCTCAGCACCGTCATCTGGAACACCACCGACACCAGGCAGTGCATCAGCCTGCAGAGACACAGTCAGACACTCTGAGACACTGACACACTCTGAGACACTGACACATTCAGACACTCTGAGACACTGACACACTGTGACACACTGACACACTGAGCCACTGAGACACAGAGACACAGATCACAGACACACTAAGACACTGACACAGAGACACTAAGACACTGACACACAATGACACCAAGCACAGAGACACTGACACACAGAGCACAAAGACACTAAGAGACTGACACAGAGATACTAAGACACTGACACAAAGACACTAGCACACAGAGACACTGACACACAAAGACAGAGACACTGACACACAGAGACACTGAGACACAAAGACACTGACACACACAGACACTGAGACACAAAGACACTGACACACACAGACACTGAGACACAAAGACACTAGCACACAGACACTGACACATAGAGACACTGAGACACAAAGACACTGACACACACAGACACTGACACAGAGACACTGACACACAGGGGCTGGGGTGGCGTTCAGGGAGCGGGCGATGAGGGACTGCTCACCCAGCGTGCAGAAACAGGGACAGCCACAGTCTGTAGAACTGGTCCGGCACGTCGGGGTTGAGGAACGGCAGGAGGCCGCAGATGTCGTCCAAGCAGTGCACCTGTCGCCGTGGAGACAGAGAGAGAGACAGGCGAGCGTTACCGAGGCCGTCCCCATGCTGTCCCCGGCCCATCTTCCTTTAACCCAGGGGTGCACAGCTCCGGTCCTGGAGGGCTGATCCGCGCGCTGGTTTTCGTTCCAACCGGTTACCATTTCCCACAGCTCTATAAACTACGCTGCTGCTCTCCTGTACTTGAGCACAGTGAAATCTCTAGGATACACTTGCAGACCGTGACTCTAGCTGTTGCTTCATGACACACGTCAAGATCAAGATGTGATCGGGCCAATGCGATAAATGTTGGGAAACGTTGGCACGAAATCCCGAAATGGATCGGGCTCTCGTCGTGCACCCCTGCGTCAGCCCCACGGAGACTGGCAGGGCGGGCGGGGGCCCCGAGGCGCTCACCTGCGAGCAGAGGGTGGCCTCCTCGTGGAAGTAGCCGTGCATGAAGGAGCAGTACTCCCGCGTCGAGATCTCGCACCTGAGTCACGGCAAAACAGCGGCAAAAACACGTCAGGATGAGCTTTTAAGCCTAACATTACATTACATTACAGGCATTTAGCAGACACTCTTATCCAGAGCGACTTACACAACATTTACATAGCACTTACACTGCATCCATTTATACAGCTGGATATATACTGAAGCAATTCTGGTTAAGTACCTTGCTCAAGGGTACAACGGCAGTGTCCTACCCGGGGGAATCGAACCTGCGACCTTTCGGTTACAAGCCCAGTTCCTTACCCACTGCGCTGCACTGCCGCTCGGTCAGCTCTGGGGTAATAATGGGGAGAGCGTTTCTCACCTGCCCTTGGTCCCGATGCAGCAGGGTCTCCCTTTGATCTCACAGTCCAGGTGTCTGTACCCGGTGTGGTTCCACTTGCGAGGAGAGGTGCATACCTAAAAAACCAGGGGGAAAACCACAGAAGCCTTCATACTGAGGAGATAACCTGGGTGTTGGGTGTGTGCGGGGGGGGGGTACCTGGTCAGAGAACTCTCAACTACTCAGTTCTAGAGCTCTTCACTCTTTGACCGGTGTGCAGTAGTTCTAGAGCTTGGTACCATTTCTACCAGTGTACAGTGGTTCTAGAGCTTGGTATCATTTCTACCAGTGTACAGTGGTTCTAGAGCTTGGTACCATTTCTACCAGTGTACAGTGGTTCTAGAGCTTGGTATCATTTCTACCAGTGTACAGTGGTTCTAGAGCTTGGTACCATTTCTACCAGTGTACAGTGGTTCTAGAGCTTGGTACCATTTCGACCAGTGTACAGTGGTTCTAGAGCTCTTTACCATTTAACCGGTGTACAGCAGTTCTAGAGCCGTAGGATTTGACTCGTACGCAGTAGTTTGAGAGCTCTGTAGCATTTACGCCAGTCTAGAGTACCTGTGGAGCTCGGTACCATTTGCACCAGTGTGCGGTAGTACCATACCAACTCCAACAGCCTCGTTCTGGGTCCGCACATGCTCTGCATCACCGGGCGCACCAACGGGAGGTACTCACCGGCCACTTGGTGATGTCATCGGGCCAGAAGTGAGGCTTAGCTGAAGCAGGCTCTTCACAGGTCCTGTTCCCAGCAGCCACCGGGAGGGAAGCGAACACAAGGGGGAGGACACAGTGAGCGGATCTGCGCACGCGTAACAACGCGTGATATGCGGACACGTTCAGCACACCGCACGGTACCTGGGGTCCTGGTGACAGACAGCGCCAGACGATCGTATTATGTCGATGTTCTCGTCCTTCCACTTTATGAAGGTGGCCAGCGTCTCCTGGACGCAGAGAGGAGAGAAAGAGGGGTCAGCAGCCCCTCAGAGGGAGCTGGAGGTGCAGAAGCAGATCGGAGGAAATGATGACAGCTCCAGCACACAAGGCTGGGGTTTCTGAGAGCTGACAGGCATATACAGAGAAGCCATTTTCCTGCGCTGAACAGGCAGCCTGTCGCTAGAACGCGGAAAGAACAAGCGCTGCGCTCCTATTGGTGGTAACGGTGGTAACGGCGGCTCGGCTGTGCGCTGTGCTGCGCTCCTATTGGCCAGCGCGAGCAGAACGTTGCCGGCGGTAACGGCGGGTCGGCTGTGCGCTGTGCTGCGCTCCTATAGGCCAGCGCGAGCAGAGCGTTGCCGGCGGTAACGGCGGGTCGGTGTGCGGCGGTGGCGGCGGAGGCGGAGCCGTACCGAGCAGCCCGTGCGCTGGGTCTGCACGCAGCCGGATCGGTCGTTCTGCACGCAGCAGCCGGACTCCCGCTCCAGGTCCTTGGCCTTCTGGATCAGCTTGACGATCTCGTCGTCCCGCCGGAGGCAGGGCGAGAACTTGGCCCCCAGGTGGATGAGATCTTCCTGCGGGACAGGCGGGCACAGACACGGACACGGACACGGACACGGACACGGACACGGACACGGACACGGACACGGACACGGACACAGACAGCACCGTTATCCTCCGTCGCAGTTTCGACAGCGAACGTCGGCGTTTTTCAGCTCCCCGTCATACAGCAAGCCAAACAACAACAGAACGAGACATGGAACTGTCAGCCAATCACTGAGCCGCACCAATATCTCACATGCACTTTTTCTTGAAATTTACAAATCTTATGCGAGATCAAAGTAAGTTTGATCAAAGTAAGACTTTAAAATAAGCACTTGCATATCCGGTGAGGTAGAAGATGGCAGGTGAGTGACAGACAGAAGGGTGTGGCAGGTGAGTGACAGGTGTGTGACAGGCAGATGGGCGTGGCAGGTGTGTGGCAGGTGAGTGACAGGCAGATGGGTGTGGCAGGTGAGTGACAGGTGTGTGACAGGTAGATGGGCGTGGCAGGTGTGTGACAGGTAGATGGGCGTGGCAGGTGAGTGACAGGCAGATGGGCGTGGCAGGTGAGTGACAGGCAGATGGGCGTGGCAGGTGTGAGACAGACAGACGGGCGTGGCAGGTGAGTGACAGACAGACGGGCGTGGCAGGTGTGTGACAGACAGACGGGCGTGGCAGGTGAGTGACAGGTAGATGGGCGGGGCAGGAGGTGTGTGGCAGGTGAGTGACAGACAGACGGGCGTGGCAGGTGAGTGACAGACAGACGGGCGTGGCAGGTGAGTGACAGGTGGCGGGCGCACTCACCGAGCTGGGGCCGATCCAGAAGTTCTCCTGCTGAACGAACTTCACGCTCTCGTAGACCCCTTTGTTCCGCAGCACCTGTGTGAGAGCGGAGGGGCGGAGTCAGGCCACGCCCAGGTGTGACACGCCCGGGTGCGACACGCTGCGGGCCGGGGCGGGGCGGCGGAGGACTCACCAGCTCGGTGGTGGAGTGCTGTGCGAAGCCCACGGGGGCGAAGCCGTAGGTGCAGATGGAGAGCAGGGTGATGACCACGTGGACGAAGGTGATCCAGTAGGTGAAGTAGGGCCTGCAGGGGGGAGCACACGCACACACACAGGCCCCGGTGACTTTCACTGCCGTTCGTCACAAACGGGCTCTGCCTGCAGTAAGCTGCGTGTCAGCTCGCCGGCTGTGCACTCTGGCTGTGTAATGGGGCGACATGGCTCAGGAGGTAAGAGCGATTGTCTGGCAGTCGGAGGGTTGCCGGTTCAAACCCCGGCCTGGGCATGTCGAAGTGTCCTTGAGCAAGACACCTAACCCCTAACTGCTCTGGCGAATGAGAGGCATCAGTTGTAAAGCGCTTTGGATAAAAGCGCTATATAAATGCAGTCCATTTACCATTTACCATTTACTCGTACATAAAAAAAAAC